>NC_133330.1:155894164-156198326 GCF_042186555.1 Aquarana catesbeiana | reverse complement strand
CTTTTCTCATGCAATGGACATTATTGTCTCTTTGATTTTATAATAATGCAGCTTAATAATGCCCCTTGGAGTACTGTCTGAGTATGGATGGCTCTGTCCACTTCCAGGTGATGCTCTAAAATGTTCATAATCAGTTCTTTCATTATTGCGACATAGCATCCCCCAAAACACCTTGCCTTTCATGATATCACACTATGTAAAGCTATCCATATATGGAATTCTTCTTTAACAAATAAAGGTAAAAAACCTTAATCTATTCTCTATACTTCATATTCAGCTCCAGTGTAAGGTAAATGAAAGACAGATTCAGCTCAGGTCCAGCCCATCGTTCACACCCCTCTGACATGTTTCACCTACATTGTGCTTAAATGTAGAGCCCAATGTAGTTGAAACATGTCAGAGGGAAGGGGACCGATAGGCTAGGATCTGAGCTGAAGCCTGTCCTTCATTTACCTTATATTGGAGTTTAATACAGAGTGTGGCGATACCTGCATATTATATTATACTGTATTTTGTAGCAAGATGTGCTGTATCTCTGTCAGCACCTGAATACATAATGTAAACCTGGGAGACTGATACTGCAGACATGGAGTGGCACCAATCTATTATAAAATATTAAATCAGCTGTGCCTAGAGTGAGAGGATGAAACTGGGAGAGCTAAGTTGGGAGGCAGCAGCAGGGTTGAGACAAATAATGTGTTAACATACTGTAGGTACAGTAATAACACCAGACACTAGGATTTACATTTATTCTGTCATCTCTGGGATAATATTTCAGTGCAACAACTAGACACTTATGCCTGAACAAAATGATTTCTGGCCTTTTGCAGAGAGACACATGAACACATTTTTAGGAGGAGAACTGTAATCTCTGTGAGGAGTAATAGATGTATGTGTTATACTTACCCTTTACCATTTATTATAGTATGCATTTACTTAGCTAGAAAATATAGTTGTAATGTTGGGTCCGTTCTAAGGTGTATTCATACTTTTCTGTTCTAGTTCATTGTTGTAATGCTCATGCATTACCCAAAATTATGTTAAGGCAGCCCATGCATTTGAATAGGCTGTTAAAGCAGCAGATCAGACAAAAAACATATCTGTACCTTCTGGCACAGCGCACCACATACTATAACGAATAGTAGTGCATTACCGTACGTTGCAGTGCACTGCAACACAGGTGCTTGCCTTAGTTTGTTGGGGTGCTTTTGAAAGTGAATGGCGCATGGTGCATTGTTATGTGTTGTAGTAATTTAGGTGTAAGGGACATTATGGACACTACTTTACTTTTCTAAATGTTTTCTTTTTTTTTCAGATGAAGGAGTGACACTGTGGTACGACTTTGTTAGATCATCTAATTCATCTTCATATTCAAGCTTTCTGCAACCATTAATAGCATCAAAGGCAAAATGCAGGAATAGAATTAAGTCCCCACAACGTCTCATTCAGCAATTGCGGTTAGTTAAGTCTCAAGCTGAAGTGGAACTTATGAAGAAATCAGGTCACATCACATCACAGGTAAGGAACCCTAATCACTCTTGTGATACTTGGCTTGTTTGTAACCATTTTGGTAGCGGTGTGCTGTCATCCAACATAATTAAAAACAAATATATTTTTATTGATTATAAAAAGGAAGAAAAATAAAGGGAGTACTCCCCATTATGTACAAAAAAGCAAATCATCATAAACATTAGATGCATCCTTTATACAGTCATAAAGTCATTGGGGGAGATGCTGTAGTATAAACAAGATCACCCAAAGAGTGGAATGTATAAGTCACAGGTGCATAAAAAGAAAAACAGCGAAAAAGGGAGGGAAAGAAGAGGTAAGAAGAACAAGGGAAAGGAGGAAGGAGATCTAGACCCAAGAAGGCCTAAAGAGAGAGGAGGAAGAAAAACTTGAGCAGAGGCTCTGAGCCTCATTGGTGATGGACTAAGCCAATGTGCCTGAAGCGGCTCATCCTGAAGATAGCATGGCCTTCAAGGTATCAGAGGTAGAGAAGTCGAGCCAGATAAAACACAATATTTTATATTTCTCAAAGATACCATCGTCTAACGCTAACATTTCTTCCATACGCATGATATCATTGACAGTGGACACTCACAAGGACAGGGGAGGGATGATATCAGTCTTCCAAAACAGAGGGATCACATGTCTTGCTGCGGGAAAAAAAAAAAAAAAACATAACAGACCTCACTTCTGAGAAACCACTGAGCCGGTAGCAAAGACAAAAGTGCAATCTCTGGAGTAGGTGTCAAGGACTCATCATATACCGTATTTATCGGCGTATAACACGCACAGGCATATAACACGCACATTCCTTTTAAGAGGGAAGTTTCAGGAAAAAAACTTAAATTTTAAATAAGGGACTTTGAAGCAAAATAAGGGTCAGTGCCCATCTGCAGCTTCACCATTGCTATCAATGCAGCCTGATCAATGCCCATCTGCAGCCTCACAAGTGCCATCAATGCAGCCTCGTCAGTCCACATCAAAGCAGCCTCACCATTGCCATCAATGCAGCCTCACCATTGCCGTCATTGCAGCAGCCTCACCATTGCCATCAATGCAGCAGCCTTACCATTGCCATCAATGTAGCAGCCTCACCATTGCCATCAATGCAGCAGCCTCACCATTGCCTTCAATGCAGCCTGATCGATGCCCATCTGCAGCCTAGAGGGGACAGGGAGGGGGGCGGGATGAGCGCCGACAGATTACATACAGTTAGAATCTCCTATGATAGACAGAACAGTGGTCCAATGGCAGCCCAGGAGACGGGCCTTCTTATTACAGAGGCAGCCAAGTAAACAGGAGATTCTCACTGGACGTAATCTGGCGGCGCTCATCCCGCCCCTTCCCTGTCCCCTCCGAGGCAGCTAAAATTAAAGTATTGGCGTATAACACGCACACGCTATTTGCACCCGATTTTCATGGTAAAAAAGTGAGTGTTATACGCCAATAAATACAGTAATTTGTTATAAACAGAAAAAAACTTGAGACCAAAAGGGTCGGATTCCACTGCATTCCCACCAGGTATGGAGGTAAGTGCCCTTTGCTGTACCACATCACCAGCAAGTGGATGACACTAGTGTAAAAAATCTTATGAAGGGATAAGGGGGTCCCTGTACCACTTTGAAAGGAGCTTGAAATTCTTTTCTTGTGCGTAACAGGAAATAGTAGATTTATGGTTGAAATGGAAGGAGGTCTGCCAATCGGCATTTGTGAGTTATTTTCCCAGAAACGCGTATTACAGTCTAGTGTGTCGTCCAACATAAATAGCTGCACCTCCTGGTGTATAGATTTTTTTTTTATACATAAAAAATGGAGAAGAACCTCTGTTGAATTTTTTGCTCTGTGTCTGCATTAGCGAGAATTTCATCATTTCCTGTAATAGGGAAAGGCTGCCATAATGCATAGGAAGTGATGGAAAATGTATCCAATAGGGACAAATAAGCAATACAAGCACTTTTCTTAATAGTATGGGGTAAGAGTTGGAAGCCTCTGTCAGATGTTTATTGCTAATGTAAAAAGGATTACGCTGCGCTAGAGTGTGTTAGATATGCTACTAAATTATAGCATGATAGAACAACTGCATCTAAATGAACGCATGTGGATGTGGGAAACACAATACTTCTACAAGGTAAGCGGACCTAATAATAGATAAATACTCTATATACAAATGTGAAAATTGACAAATGCATATAAACGCATCAAAGTATAAATGCAAATTCAAATGTGAAAAAAGACAGATTAACGCATCAACGTGCATAGGTACCAATAAGCATAACTGAATCACAGCATTACTAGATGAATAAATGAATATATCATCAAAGTGCAAATGTTCCAATATGCATAACTAAATGACAATATTGCGCAAAATATAAAGTGCAAATAAACATACTTATTACAATATAAATATATATGAGCATGTAAAAAGTACTAAGTGCAAAAAAAAAAAGTAATCTGGTGTCACACAGTTCATGTGTAAAAAAAAAAGTCCTCAATGGAACCAAAAATGGTTCACTATGAAGTCCCTCAAAAGTTATAAAGGTGCCTAAACGTGATGTCCACTGGTGATACAACCAACTTGCTAGTAACTCTCAAAGTGCCACAGACCATGCAATGGTGAGATTCGGTGACCCCAAAGGTAATGCGCTCACCTCAGAGCATGTGACCAAGTCGCTAGACAAAGTCAAACCACGCTTGTGAACCACCCCGGGTTCTATGTAGATCCCAGGCTCGCAGGCTCCAATGCAGTAAAGATCCCCTGATGATGACACATGATCCCTATGTCGAACACGCGTAGGGGAGGGGCCAGGATGGAGCGAGAGACAGCTGAGCTGCCTATTGAGGAGACTCACACCATACCCTCACGAAAACCATCATACTTGCCATGTTTAGAGCAGTGCACTGAGGCGCCTATATATTGTGAGTACCCCTTTTTGGGGAGAGTATCTATATCTTTTAATAAATTTTAAACCAGTATTATACTATGTAGTTTTTTTCTTCCCATCTATATACTCTTTACTGCATTGGAGCCTGGGATCCTGTGATCTACATAGAACCCGGGGTGGTTCACAAGCGTGGTTTGACTTTGTCTAGCGACTTGGTCACATGCTCTGAGGTGAGCGCATTACCTTTGGGGTCACTGAATCGCACCATTGCATAGTCTGTGGCACTTTGAGAGTTACTAGCAAGTTGGTTGTATCACCAGTGGACATCACGTTTAGGCACCTTTATAACTTTTGAGGGACTTCATAGTGAACCATTTTTGGTTCCATTGAGGACTTTTTTTTACACATGAACTGTGTGACACCAGATTACTTTTTTTTTTTTTTTGCACTTAGCACTTTTTACATGCTCATATATATTTATATTGTAATAAGTATGTTTATTTGCACTTTATATTTTGCGCAATATTGTCATTTAGTTATGCATATTGGCACATTTGCACTTTGATGATATATTCATTTATTCATTGCACTAGTAATGTGCTCTAGTAATGCTGTGATTCAGTTATGCTTATTGGTACCTATGCATGTTGATGCGTTAATCTGTCTTATTTCACATTTGAATTTGCATTTATACTTTGATGCGTTTATATGCATTTGTCAATTTTCATTTTTCAATATTACGTCCGCTTACCTTGTAGAGGTATTGTGTTTCCCACATCCACATGCGTTTATTTAGACGCAGTTGTTCTATCATGCTATAATTTAGTAGCATGTCTAACACACTCTAGGGCAGCACAATCCTTTTTACATTTGTCATTTTGCACGCGTATGAGACGTGTTTAATGCACGCAGCTGCATAGTGCTTTACTAAGTTTTGTGTGGCTCGCAGGATCTTTCCCATAGATGTTTATTGCTGTTATTATTTATTGCTGGCTTTCTTTTCCTGGAACACCTGTCACCCTTTTTCCTGGTATCACACAGCTAGGAAGTGAGGAGAAACTTCCCTATTAGGGTTACATATAGCAATGAAAAAATTATCCAATGCTAAAGTAAAACTTTTGGCTAGCATTAGAATTTTGAGAAAACGTGGGGAATGAGTAAAAGTTTGTTTAATTTCCTGGTCATTCATCACAGGACACAGGAGAGTCATTTCTTAGACTATTGGGTTATGCTCCACCTCCAGGTGACTGGACACTGGCAAATAGCAAAGCCTGACTCAGCCCTGCATAGCCCCACCCACTTCCAGCTTTGTCTCAGTCTTTTGCTAGTGTTCATAGGTGATGGACTCTTTCTTCTGAGAGAGCTTTTCTACTATGATGCACAGAAATCTACTACCAGAAATCTACTACCAACTGTCTCCGGCTGCTGAGCCTCAGTGCTCTAAAGCTGCAGCAGTTATCTGGAACGGCCCCTATGGATTACTGTTCCTAGAGGGGCTATACCCAGACCCTGGTGGAAGAAAGGGGGATGTCTTTAAGCTGCTTCTTGTCCTGGATCCCACATTTGGCACTTACTTTGCTAGGCATGTGAGTTAGCTGGCGGGGTTCTGTACAGGCTCAGGGTTGTGGTCTCCAAGTGGGGTACATCGGGCAGCCCTTGCAGCCGTATAGACCCAATATTTCTCAGATATCTGGGTTCAAAATGTTGAGTCCAGAGACTTCAAACTGCAGTTTCCCATCTTGTCTCACGTTTCATGCCCTTAAATATGCCTCCTGGACCCAACAAAAGAATAGCCCTCTTCCTTGCACTCTCAGAGGGTCATTGCCCCTGTTCTTGAACCAGAAAGATTTCACAGTTATATTTCCAACCTCTTCATGGTGCCCAAGCCAAATGGTGATCTGTGTCCCATTCTGGATCCAAAGCCCTTAAACAAGTTTGTGCATGTTCAGAAATATAAAAACGGTGCAGTCAATGATTGCTTCTCTCCAGAGGACTTCCAGGCTTTGGTGGACATCAAGGTTACCTACCTTTACATCACCACCTCTTTTTTGGCTTCTCAGTGATATGTGCATTTTACTGTGTGGTGCCTTTGGCCTGGTCGCGGAACCACGAATATTCATGAAGCTGCTGGCCCCAGTGTTAGCTATTCTGTGACCACAGGGAATTCCATTCTGGCTAATTTGGATGATCTGCTCCTGTGAGAAAAATCAGAAGACAGCCTCAAGACCAATGTGTGACAGCTAGTACGGATCCCAGTGAAACTTCAGCTGAGTCCTTAATATCCAAATGTCATCCCTGAAACAATTGCGCCACCTTGAAAATCTCTTCTTTATCCAGAACACAGCCTTGGCATGCTTGTTGCTTCTTCAAAAAAACTTTGGACCCTTTCGTCTAAGGTGTGGAAATTATAGTACTTGGAGCATCCCCCTGTTCATCTCTGCATAAGGGTGCTGGGGTTGAAGGTAGCCTCCTTTGAGGCAGTCCCATATGCTCAGCATCCTGACAGCATGAGACAAGCAGACTCTTTCTGAGCATCAGTCCAAGTTAGCCTCAGGTTGGGGGCTATCCAGCCTTCACTGGAGTTGGAGAAATACTTTCTCTCCTTGGTGTGGAAGATGCTAATAACACCAGCCTGTCAGGCTACGGAGGTATCCTGAAATGCCTCTCAGTTCAGGGGATGTGGTCACCAGACGAGGCAACGTCCGGTAGCTCAGAGCAATTCAACCTGCCCTTCAGGACTGGACACCTCGAATCTTGGGATTGCCAGTGTGGGAGCAATTTCACAATACCACGGTGGTGGCGTACATAAACCACGATGGTAGATACAGGAAGTTCTTTGAGAAGCAGAGCTGATTCTAAATTGGGCTACTTTCTGGTGGGGGTATACCAGGCATAGACTCAACAACAAACTGGATAGGTTTGTGTCCTGGCCCAGGGATCTTTGGGCCATTGGGGTGGGTGCCCTAGTCACACCATGGAATTAGTTCACCCTGTTTTACAGTATGCATTCCCCTCTCTCACATTCCTGCCTTGCCTGCTTCAGGGAATAAAAAGAGAAAGCATACTGATGACTCTTATTGCACTGTATTGGCCCAGTAGAATGCGGTACACTGATATAGTCAGATTCCTAGCAAACTCTCCATGGCTCCTACGGAATTTTCTGGACCTTCTTTTTTAAACTCGTGTGTTCCATGATGGTTGCTGGCTTTGACGACCTTGGCTGTTAAACTCCAGGTCCTAAGGGACAGGAACCGATCTTAGTCATTATCTCAACCCTTCAAAATCTAGGAACTCCATTTCTTGTAAGATCTACCTTTGCACTGAAAAAAAAAAATACTGAAGTATTTTTCAGTAAGGCTGGGTTCACATCTAAGCTGCATGCGGTTCGCAGCAGGGGTCCGATGCGTCCCTGCTCTTCATTTCAGGGACAAATCAGGGCCGAATTTTTGCCTGAATTGGGCCCTGAAACAGAGCCAAAGACGCACGGGTCCTCTGTGCAATCCGCTCCGTAGCTGCAACGGAGCTATGGGAACCGGCTCCATAGAGAGCCGGTCACAATCTCCTGTCATGTGAATTGGATGCAGGGAAACCTGCATCCAATTCACACTAGTGTGAAGCAGCCTGAAGAAGGTATTCTTCTCAGTGAAGGCATACATCTCAGTGAAGAAATTCTATCCCTATAAATACTCTACAGGATGTATCTTTGACTCTAACTACCGGTAAGGTTCAAATCTTGACCCTAGTCATTCTCTTTCAAAGACCACTTACCTCTCACTTCTTAGTTATGACTAAGGCCTTGTATGCTGAAAAGCATCAACCGATCTTATCTGCATTTGTACACTGTGGTTTCTGCATAAATATGAAGATTTTTTTAAGAGCAACTATTGGTTGTGCAGATCATCTTATGGATTACCTTCTTAGACAAATAAGGAGTGATCACAGGAAACAGAGGGGAGGGTCCAGTGTGCTGTACTGTACTCCAAGATAAGGAATTTACAGGTGAGTCCAATGTCTCTTTATCTTAATCACTCAATACATACAGTATAGGATACAGGACTTGTATTTGTAGAGAAGAGAGGGCCCACTATACGTATTTCATACCAAACCTTTCTCTTTCGTATTAGAGAGTTGGCTCTGCAGAAGAGAAATCCACAAACACCACCACCAAAAGATCTCATGTGCTGCAATAATATGTCAGTGATCCAGTGTTGATACAGTTTTTCACTCCTTGGTTATATCCCACCTTGACTACTTCAACTTCCTCCACACTAGCCCAACGTATAAAATTTGACATACTAACCACAACATACAAAGCCACCCTCAACACTGCCCCAGCTACATCACCAGCCTCATCTGGAGATATCGCTAAAATTGTCCTCTCTCATGCTCACTTTCAGGACTTCTCCAGAATCTCTCCCATTCTCTGGAATTCCCTACCCTAGTATGTCCAGTTAGCTCCCACCTTGTTCACCTTTAGAGGATGCTTGAAAACTCCTTTATTTAGGGAAACCTACCCCACCTCCACCTAAAAACTGTGCTTGGGTCACCTCCATCAAATCATCCCCTGCAGCTATTACTTTTTGTACCACCTCCCCCTCCCTTTAAATTGTAAGCTCCATGAGCCCTCCTATTACTTCTGTATTGCAATGTAATTTTACTTTCCCTTTTCATATTGTAGAGCGCTGCGCAAATTGTTGGCGCTATGTAAATCCTGTATAATAATAATAATCAGTCAACTCACTGATTGATGTGGTGTAAACTAACTGTGCTGTTTAGCAAGACCTGATTCTCCGCAGCCAAAACAAGCCCCTCTGGGCACTTAGAAGCTGACAAAATAAAAGAAGACTTTTCCTATACATGCACAAATTGAATGGGCACTATATGAGGATTGGCCTAATCCTGAAAGGATGTTCACTCCTCTTAAGCTTTTTGCTGAATGTTATAAATTAAATTTTTAAGAAAAAAAAATGCTGTTCCAGTAGTAGTCCCTGCCATTTCAGTCCTCAACACCTTACATTTACTATTGAACATGCTGCCTTATTTTGAAGATTCTGTTGGCATTATGGAGCCTTCATAAAGGCTGCAAGTTCCAGCCCTTCTCTGGGTTTTACCAGGGGGATGTCCAAGCCTTGGCATCTGTGAGCTTCAGTTGCAAGGTGCTACGTGAGTGTTTTGGGTTGCTTAAACCTTGTTTATAGTTGGCCTGTTGGCAGTTCTGTTGCTGTGCTCTTGTCCACTCCTCATCTTAAAGCTTGGGGATGTCCCACGGTCCATGAATACAAGCCCTGTGTACTGTATGATGAAAATAAAGGAACCTTTGACTTTACTTCCTGTAAATTCCTTATCTTGGAGTACAGTACAGGACACGGGACCCTGCACTCTGTTTCCTGTTGCCACTCCTTTATAGTTTGCGAAAAAAACTGGAGTCTCCTGGAGTGGATGGGAGTGGATGGGATTGTATAAGGGTGCACTAGAAGTGCCCCCCCCCCCCCCCCGGTCAACTTCTTTTTCCAATCCAGTGAAATAAATTGGCTGTGTCAGTGCAGCAAAGCCACTTGTTAAAATCTGTGCTGGGCCAACCATGCTCTCATTAATCTTTTGAAGAGCTTGGATTCTTATTTAGGACTAATTCTCCTAAGAGCGCAGAGCCTGACAGAATATTCTGAAAAGCAACACTGCTGAAATCTCACTGGATCGGACACAAATGCGTGTAATCCTGTGAGAGAGGTGTGGCTACAGAATAGGTATAACTGTATCAAAGTTGCATTACACTTTTGAGTTTTTTTTTTAAAAGAAAGAAGCTTTTTTTAATACATATATGAATAAAGTAGCTGTAATTTTAAACTTGTACTCATACTATGCCTTTCTCTTATATTATTTATTTGTATCATTCTAGGCTTTCATAGAAACGATGTATTGCAGTAAGGCTCCTATTCAAGAAGCTTTCATATATGCCAAGGTGAGAATTAAAATGTCCTCAAGACTTTAGTATAGTGACTTAAAGTGATTGTAAAGGTAAACATCTTTAAAAAATAAAACAAACATGTTATGCTTACCTGCTCTGTGCAATGTTTTTGCACAGAGCAGCCCCAATCCTCTTCTTTTTGGGTCAACTGCTGACGTTCCCGGCTCCTCCCCCCAGCTGAGTGCTACAATAGCAAGCCTCTTGGTATGGGTTCACTCATGCAGGCTCACTCCCTAGCCATGTTTTGTGTGTTGACACACACAGTGTGGCTCACCCTGCCCCTCCCTCCTCACTGGCTGAAACAGTAAGGGGGGGAGGAGAGAGCAGTGATGCTGCTCTCATGCACAGCCCTGAATCTACATCAGCTCAGGTAGGTACAGGGGAGCTGAGGGGGGGGGGGGGGTGCACACAGATGGGTTTTTACCTTAATGCAGAGAATACATTAAGGTAAAAAAAAAAAACTTCTTTTAGAACCACCTTAAATGTAATTCTTTACACTTTGTTATAGCAGACTTCTATAGGTATATAAAGAATATGTACCATCCTTTTTAAGAAATAGGCAGTCCCTACAATGAATCCGGCTATATCACTTTATAAACAAACACTGACTCTTCCTACTGAGGATGCCCCAGTGGTTAGCGATCCCATTAGCTCCATAATGCCTAACGGTAAAACTCATTTTAATGTCTGAATTCAGTTTTGCAACTTTGGCATGTGTTAATAAAACTGTACATATCACAATTACTTAATGTATACAAGAAAATTACATTTTTTTTTTTTTCTAAATAAATTGGGCCTTCATTTGGTGGTAAATGTTAATGGATATCGTAGTCATATAGTAAAGGGATCAAGAATGATAATTAATAATTGATTAATTGATAAATAGTTTGAATTATTCCCGCAGCAACTAGGTTCATCCAGAGAGATGCATTTATTTAGACTTCAGAACAGCCAACTGAGGTACAGACAAGGTAGATAGATGACAGGATACTTGGAATATTCAGCAATAATCAGAGAACCCAGTTTCTGCTGTCATAGCAAGCATACAGACGCTACAATCCAGCATATATCCAGTCAATAATATGCACCTAGGTAGCTTCCATGCACGTGATGTGTGTTATAATCTAAACCTGTGCTTTCATCTTAATGAAGAATGAATGTATGTGTGAATGTAACATATAACAGCTCAAAACTCCCCCTGATATACTAGTGTCTGCAACTGGAGGGCTTCCTGATCGGTTGACTAAACACCTTTTGATCTTGTTGTTAATCAAAAAAGGCTCTACTTGTTGCATAGTAGGTGAGTTTGAAAAAAGACACAAGTCCAAGTCTAACCTATGTGCGTGATTATATGTCAGTATTACATTGTATATCCCTGTATGTTGCGGTCGTTCAGGTACTTATCTAATAGTTTTTTAAACTATCGATGCTCCCCGCTGAGACCACCGCCTGTGGAAGGGAATTCCACATCCTTGCCGCGTACACACGATCGGATTTTCCGATGGGAAATGTTGGATATGAGCTTGTTGGCGGTAAGTCCTACCGTGTGTATGCTCCATCGGACATTTGTTGACGGACTTTCTGCCAACAAATTTTGGCTAGCAGGTTCTCAAATTTTCCACCAACAAATGTTTGTTGTTGGACTTTTCAATCGTGTGTACACAAGTCCGTTGCACAAAAGTCCACGCATGCTTGGAATCAAGTACGAGCCAGAAGAGCTCGCTCTTGTAAAACTAGCGTTCGTAATGGAGATACCACGTACGTCTTGTACACGTGTGACCGTGTGTATGCAAGACAAGTTGGAGCCAATACCCTTCGAACAAAATTCCACGGTTTTGTTGTTGGAAGTCCAATCCTGTGTACACGGCATTACAGTAAAGAACCCTCTATGTAGTTTAAGGTTAAACCTCTTTTCTTCTAATTTTAATGAGTGGCCACGTGTCTTGTTAAACTCCCTTCCGCAAAAAAGTTTTATCCCTATTGTGGGGTCACCAGTACGGTATTTATAAATTGAAATCATATCCCCTCTCTTAGTTGCCCTTCTTTGTACTCGCACCATTTCCAGTACATCCTTCCTGAGGACTGGTGCCCAGAACTGGACAGCATACTCTAGGTGCGGCCAGACCAGAGTCTTGTAGAGCAGGAGAATTATTGTTTTATCTCTGGAATTGATCCCCTTTTTAACGCATACCAATATTCAGTTTGCTTGGTTAGCAGCAGTTTGGCATTGCATACCATTGCTAAGCCTATTATCTACTAGGACCCCCAGGTCCTTTTCCATCCTAGATTCCTCCAGAGGTTCTCCCCCCAGTGTATAGATTGCATTCATATTTTTGCCACCCAAATGCATTATTTTACATTTTTCTACATTAAACCTCATTTGCCATGTAGTTGCCCACCCCATTCATTTGTTCAGATCTTTTTGCAAGGTTTCCACATCCTGCGTAGAAGTTATTGCCCTGCTTAGCTTAGTATCGTCCGCAAATACAGAGATTGAATTGTTTACCCCATCCTCCAGGTCATTTATGAACAAATTCAATTGGATTGGTCCCAGCACAGAACCCTGGGGGACCCCACTACCCACCTCTGACCATTCTGAGTACTCTCCATTTATTACCACCCACTGAACTCGCTCTTGTAGCCAGTTTTCAATCCATGTACTCACCCTATGGTCCATGCCAACGGACCTTATTTTGTACAGTAAACGTTTATGGGGAATGGTGTCAAATGCTTTTGTAAAATCCAGATACACCACTACTATGGGCCTTCCTTTATCTAGATGGTAACTCACCTCCTCATAGAAAGTTAATAGATTGGTTTGGCAAGAACAATTCTTCATGAATTCATTCTGATTACAGCTAATGATACCGTTCTCATTACTAAAATATTGTATATAGTCCCTTATCATCCCCTCCAAGAGTTTACATACTATTGATGTTAGGCTAAATGGTCTGTAATTCCCAGGGATGTGTTTTGGGCCCTTTTTAAATATTGGTGCTACATTGGCTTTTCTCCAATCAGCTGGTATATTTCCAGTCAGTAGACTGTCAGTAAAAATTGGGAACAATGGTCTGGCAATTACTTGACTGAGTTCCCTAAGTACCCTTGGGTACAAGCCATCTGGTCCTGGTGCTTTATTGATGTTAAGTTTCCCAAGTCTAATTTTAATTCTGTCCTCTGTTAACCATGGAGGTGCTTCCTGTGATGTGTCCTGAGGATAAACACTGCAGTTTTGGTTACTGAAGCCCCCCGATTCCCTTGTGAAGACTGAGGAGAAGAATAAATGCAATACCTTCACCATCTCCCCATCCTTTATAACAAGATGTCCTTCCTCATTCTTTATGGGGCCAATATGGTCTGTCCTCCCTTTTTTACTGTTTACATACTTAAAGGATTTCTTGGGATGTTTTTTTGCTACTTTCCGCTATGTGTCTTTCGTGTTCTATCTTAGCCGCTTAATTGTACCCTTACATTTCTTGTTGCATTCTTTATAAAGTCTGAATGCTGATGATGATCCCTCAACCTTGTATTTTTTGAAGGCCTTCTCTTTTGCTTTTATATGCATTTTACCATGGAGTTAAGCCATCCAGGACTTTTGTTCGCCCTTTTAAATTTATTACCCAGTGGGATGCATTGGCTAATGCCCTTATTTAATATGCTATTAAAGCAAACCCATCTCTCCTCCGTGTTCTTTGTTCCTAAGATTTTATCCCAATTCATGCCTTCTAACAAGGTTCGTAGTTTACGGAAGTTGGTTCTTTTGAAATTCTGTGTCTTTGTATTCCTCTTATGTTTCCTATTTGTGTGATTTATACTTAAAGTGGATGTAAACCCGAAATTTTTTTTTTTTGATGTCATAATGTAGAGTATAAGATTTCCTATCATTTGAGCCCAGTCTTGCCACAAAGAGTTAATCCAGCTCTGAGCAATCCTCTTTTATTGTTCAGTGAGATAAATCTTGACAAACAGAGAAAAACTTTGTCAAATCCTCCACCTTGCTGTGAGTGACAGGTGATTTACATATCTCGTGCACTAGCCTAAGACATGCATTATTTTTTAATTCCAACCCCCACTCCTTTCTTCAGCAGCTCTGCAAGGATTGACTGTTCCACACCTCAGCATGATTTGGCATGCTGAAGTCATGTGGTTACTTTCCTGTCTTTTCACTGGATGTTAGAGATCATAGCAGAAGTTCAGTGTAAGAAATACACAGGAGAAAATGCATATTGACAAGGGGAGTGTAGAAGTGGGCGGGGAGTCTACTGACATCACGACTCCACCCACCGAGCTCGAGACAACAGACCCACCCACAGAATCTGCAGTTTTCGGGTCTCATAACAGACAGAGGGGAGACATTTGACAGGTAAAGATACATGCAGGAGGCATGTGTATCCTTATAGATAACCCCTATGGCAGTAGTTTAGAAAGGATGACATTGGGTTTACATCCACTTTAAGCCAATTGACCTGTGATTGCTGTTTCCTAAATTGCCCCGTATATCCACATCTGCAATCAGGTCTGTATTGTTGGTAATCAGTAGATCCAGTAACACTTTATTTCTAGTTCTAGTGCATCTACCATCTGAACCATGAAATTGTCCTGCAAGACATTTAGGAACTGGCGAGCCTTAGACGAATGCGTGGTTCCCTCTGCCTAGTCTATGTCTGGATAATTAAAATTCCCCCATTGTGATAACACTTCCCATCCTTGCACCTAATCCAACTTGTGATAGGAGATCCGTCTCCCCCTCCTCCCTCAGGTTAGGGGGCCTATAGCATACCCCCAGTAATATTTTCCCCTTAGCTTCATCCCTTTGGAGCTCTACCCATAAGGATTCCACCTCCTCCCTAGTTCCCTTAGTGATGTCATCTCTCACATTCACTTCTACATTATTATTGATATATAGGCATACCCCTCCCCCCTTTTTTAACCTCTCTATCTCTGCGATAAAGAGTATACCCTTGAATGTTTGCCAGCCAATCATGAGAGCTGTTGAACCAGGTCTCTGAAATTCCCACAAAATCCAAATCCTCCTTGTACAACAGTATCTCTAGTTCACCCATCTTGTCCGCCAGGCTCCTGACCGGTCGCATACTATCCTCTTATTGGGTGTCCCGAGATTGCAACTAGGACTTGTTACTATACTTACCTTGGGTTTATGTGCTTTAGTCAACCTACCACTAATGCCCCCAATACTACCCTCTGGAATATGTTTCGCACTGACTGTCTCTACCTCTGGGCCCTCCCCCCGTCGCCTAGTTTAACAACCCCTCTAACTTTTTGGCCATCTTTACTCCCAGCTGATCTGAAACCTCCTCATTTAGGTGCAGTCCGTCCCTTCTATAGTAGTGGTGATCGACTGAGAAGTCGGCCCAGTCCTCTAGGAACCCAAACCCCTCCTTACTACACCAGCTCTTCAGCCACTTGTTTACTTCCCTAATCTCCCTCTGCCTTTCTGGTGTGGCTCGATGTACCGGTAGTATTCCTGAGAATACTACCTTGGAGGTCCTTTTCCTCAATTTAGTTCCCAAGTCCCTAAAATTGTTCTTTAGGACACTATATCTGCCTCTGACTTTGTCATTGGTGCCAACGTGCACCATGACAGCCGGGTCTTCCCCTGCCCCTCCCAGTAATCTGTCCACCAGATCCATGATATGCCGAACCCGAGCGCCCGGTGAACAACATACAGTTCAGCGCTTCAGGTCTTTGTTACAGATTGCCCTCTCTGTCCTTCTAAGAATTGAGTCCCCTACCACCATAATCTGTCTTTCCTTTCCCTTCGCCCCCCCCCCCCCACTCTCACTGGACGATTTCTTCCCCCAGCAGCTAGGAGAGTCCCTCAGCTCCAGCAGTGCTGGTCCCTGACTGGTCTCACCAGTGTCACTCAATGGAGCGTACTTATTGGAATGCTCCAGCCCGGGATCGGCCTCCCTGGCACTTCCCCCTTTACCCTTCCTGACTGTCACCCATCTACTCTTTCCTAGTGCCTGCACCTCTTTGTCTCCACCCGCCTCTGTGCTGGCCCCTGCCGGCATCTACCGTGTACGTTCCTGGGTGTCCTTTAGTATTGAGGGACTTCTCAGTGCTGACAGTTGCTTCCCCAGATTCAGAACCTGGGCTTCCAGGGAAACAATGTGCTTACATTTTGCACAGCAGTATTCGCCCTCGATTGGATGATCAAGGAACGCATACATGCCGCAAGATGTACACTGAGTCACATCTCCACACCCACCGGGCATCGTACCTACTAATTTAATGAGGATTGGGGATTATACCCTGTCCAGATTACCTAACAACTAGCTTCCTGACACTAATACTCAAAAAGACAATACACAGGTATTCAACAGGACAATACACAGTGTGGCATGGGGGATTGTTCAGCTCAAGTGGATAGATGCATTTTTGTGCAGTGAGTCCACATCAGACAGGCATGTATAGTTAAGGGCCTGGTAGCCCACGTTTAATAAAGTGAAAAAACAAAACAAAAGTCCATCCAGAAATCCCACGCAGGGGTTTAACTTCATTAAGCACTCATAAATGAAAACATACCAAGCCACCTGGCTCTCTCTTGTCAGCAGTTCCTCTGCTTGCTTTCAACAGAGTTAATTCTTTCCAACCCCCTGGACTCACTGGCTTCCGTAGTCTTCCCAACTCTCAAGGCTGGCCAGACTTTCCCAGTCCCTGGGGAAGGATCCCCCTTACACGGGCTACAGTCTCCCACAGGGCAGACCACTCTCCAAACACAGGTTTGTCTTCACATAGCAGCAGCAAACTGTTCACACTCCACCATCCTCCCAACTTCTGCTCTCATCAGCCCCTCGTTATATGGGCTGTGTGCAGCTGGGCACACACCCTGCTTGCTATCCTAAAGACCCAGACACAGGGTTGGATGGAGATCCCGTCCCACCCATGACTCTCAAGGATCTCCAAACTACAGAATCCCATCCGGAACTAACAAAACCTGGAGAAAACTGACAGAGCAGTTTTCTCCATTTAAACTCTACACTCTGTAGTCTTGCAGTCCGCAGATATGCAAACTCGGTGTCTCTTTTACCTTTAATTACATAGGGACAGAGCCTCGCTCTGCCCCATATCCCCCCTTTGTTTAAATTCGGAGGGCAGAACACCAGCACCCATCATCATGGTTGGGACAACTCTGTGCTGGCTGTCAGCCACGTAGGCCCAACCCTTTTTCCTGGGTGCGCTTCCAGGAACATCCCACCCTGAATCTTAACAGGGTCCTATATTTTCCTATACTCAGCCCTCCTCTTCTTTTGGGGTCCCTGGGCTTATTCACTTTTCTTGGGGGAACTCTGCCTTCCTTGAGCCCTCCTTTAAACTTACAAATACCCGTTTTACCCTTCACCATCGGTATTTCAGGTTCAAAACAGTTTCTCTTGTCTCTTGTTACCCACGGCAACCAAATCATTGTTTGCAGAACAAACCCTTAACAGATCAGCTTTCAATATTATCAGTGCTTTCTAGAACCAGACCTGAGGAGGGACTACACACAGGCAAGGGACTACATCCCACGACACCATAGCACAGCTCCACCTCACCTGTTGTCCAACACTCCATGGGTACCTGTTCTAACAAACTACCCTGACCCAAGCATAAACCATTTTTTCCAGGTGTACACATTACATTGTTATGGCAACCAATATTGGCACTTTCTCCCACAGTGTCTCCGGGCACCTTAACTTGTACCTCTGGGCCAGCGACAGAAAGCATCTCTGCTACTGCTGAGTCTATTCTGGGCCGTTCCTTTTCATGAGGCCTAGCGGGTGAGGTAGTATCTGTGCCCTCTACTAAACACTGCTCAGCCGCACCTCGGACCACACCAGCAGAGATGTTTCTAGTCACCGCAATGTCACACGCAGACAAATTCTCCGGTGTGCAGTGAGTCCACATCAGACAGGCCTGTATAGTTAAGGGCCTGGTAGCCCACGTTTATTAAAGGGAAAAGACAAAACAAAAGTTCATCCAGAAATCCCACGCAGGGATTTAACTTCATTAAACACTCATAAATGAAAACGTACCAAGCCACCTGGCTCTCTCTTGTCAGCAGTTCCTCTGCTTGCTCTCAACAGAGTTGATTCTATCCAGCCCCCTGGACTCACTGGCTTCCGTAGTCTTCCCGACTCTCAAGGCTGGCCAGCCTTTCCCAGTCCCTGAACAAAGAATCCCCCTTACATGGGCTACAGTCTCCCACGGGGCAGACCACTCTCCAAACACAGGTTTGTCTTCAAACAGCAAACTGCTCACACTCCACCATCCTCCCAACTTCTGCTCTCACCAGCCTCTAGTTATATGGGCTGTGTGCAGCTGGACACACACCCTGCTTGCTATCCTCAAGACCCGGACACAGGGTTGGAGATCCCATCCTACCCATGACTCTCAGGAAACTCCAAATTACAGAATGCCATCCGGAACTAGCAAAACCTGGAGAAAACTGACAGAGCAGTTTTGTCCATTTAAACTCTACACTCTGTAGTCTTGCAGTCCGCAGATATGCAAACTCTGTGACTCTTTTACCTCCAATTTCGTAGGGACAGAGCCTCGCTTTGCCACAACAGGTACTCGCTGACCAATGTGCACTTGCATAATTACTGGCAATAAGCTTTTAAAGTCACTTTAGTGTTTACCATGTAAACAAGCCACCATTTCCCATGAATTACCCCCTCAAGTCTAATTACCATCAATAAATACTTCTTCTATTGTTCTTTATCATCCTTAAGTATGTAAACAGTGTACCCTTTGAAATGCCTTATTAGATAAACAGGCTATTCCCCAAATACCAAAATGACCTTGCATAAAATTAAAGTGGATGTAAACCCTCTCCTATACCCAGTGAAGTGAACAGCCTCAGATGATACACAGAGATAAAACAAATCTCCCTACATAGCTTTTACATGTATATCTGCTGTCTTCAGCTTTATATATTCTTTAGAAAGTTCACATTGTGTTAGAGATTTTCTCTTCCTGTTCAGCAAACAGTTTGAAGTTTGAGCATACAGCCAAGACAGCTGATTGGAGGAAAGGCACACACACCCTCTCCACATAGCCTTGAGAATCTCAGAGCTGTCCTGTGAATAGTTTAGCTCTCTGTTAATCTATTTATAGCAACCTCCCAGACACAAAATTGAGCCCGGTTTTATCTCAGTTGACGGAGAGCTTGTCAGAAGTTATCATGCTGATAACAGAAGAACGGAGCAGGAGAAAGCCACGGGACTTAGTGCATTGAAGAGAGATAAGAAAACACTGCAAATATATGTGCC
The DNA here is from genome assembly GCF_042186555.1 of Aquarana catesbeiana. Lineage (NCBI taxonomy): Eukaryota > Metazoa > Chordata > Amphibia > Anura > Ranidae > Aquarana > Aquarana catesbeiana. Next base: position 156,178,692 of record NC_133330.1, on the reverse strand, counting down.
CAGCTCAAATTTCATTAATCGGGTTTACAGCCACTTTAACAGAGCAAAGAGTTATTAGCTATCCTTTTGTTAAGTACAATATAGTTGGTTTGTACAAATTCTAGCCCATTCAATATGTCAGTACTGTATGTGTATGTGTGTATATATATATACACTGCTCAAAAAATTAGAGGAACACTTTTTATTTGTAGTATAGCATCAAGTCAATTAAACTCCTGGGATATTGATATGGTAAGTTAAGTAACAGTTACTTGTTGTTACAGTTGTTAATCAGTTTCAGCTGCTTTGGTGTTAAAGTGGATGTAAACCCTCTCCTATACCCAGTGAAGTGAACAGCCACAGATGATACACAGGGATGAAACAAATCTCCCTACATAAGTTTTACATGCATATCTGCTGTCTTCAGCTTGCTATATTCTTTAGATTCTTACATTGGGTTAGAATTTTAACTTCCTCATTCATCAGTAGGAGTGTAGTCTTGGATTACACTGTGTGACAGCTGATTGGAGGAAAGGCACACCCCCATTCCACATGGGCAGAAGAACGAAAATACTTTCAGAGCTGTGCTGTGAATAGACAAACTCTCTGCTAATCTATTTATAGCACCCACCCGACACACATTTCAGGCTGGTTTTATTCCTGTCTCGGAGAACTTGTCAGAAGATATCATGCTGATAACAGAGCAACAATACAGCAGAAAGACACGGGACTCTGGGCTTTGGAGAGAGATAAGTAAACACTACAGATATATGTACAAGAACAAGGTGGTAGTAACTGTAAGCGCAAGTACGTAAGTGCACACATTGGCTGAAATGTTCCACTAAATAAGCAACAAGTCCATAAATAGTTCAAGGGTTAATCATGGCAGATCAATGGCGGCTGCTGTCCTTAGAGAGCAGGCTCTGTGTTTAGGCAAGAAGAATGTAGAAAAGAAAGCGCCACCTGAGTGTAGTATTAGAGACCACTTTTAATGGCACAGATAAAATCACACTTACAAGAAACAGGAAATACAAAGGCTCATCTGTGTGTCAGTGGTCCGTAGGGAAGCCTCAGATCTGGATCCGTTTTCTATGCAGAGATGGGAAGCTGCAGTCGTTGTTGCTACTCAACCTGGAGCAGATCCTGTGGCCATCAGAAAGAAGCTGGGGCTGAGGTCACGGGATCACTTCCGGGGGAGGACTCCAAAGAGTGAGAAGGGTTGGATAGGCAGGCTACGCGCTCGGAGCTGCTGCTCCTTCTATTGGCCTCAGAGAACAGTGATCCTGTGACCCGTGAGCCTTTGTATTTCCTGTTTCCTGTAATGCCCCGTACACACGGTCGGATTTTCCGACGGAAAATGTGTGATGGGACCTTGTTGTTGGAAATTCCGACCGTGTGTAGGCTCCATCACACATTTTCCATCGGATTTTCCGACACACAAAGTTTGAGAGCAGGATATAAAATTTTCCGACAACAAAATCCGTTGTCGGAAATTCCGATCGTGTGTACACAAATCCGACGGACAAAGTGCCACGCATGCTCAGAATAAATAAAGAGATGAAAGCTATTGGCCACTGCCCCGTTTATAGTCCCGACGTACGTCTTTTACGTCACCGCGTTCAGAATGATCGGATTTTCCGACAACTTTGTGTGACCGCGTGTATGCAAGACAGGTTTGAGCCAACATCCGTCGGAAAAAATCCTAGGATTTTGTTGTCGGAATGTCCGAACAAAGTCCGACCGTGTGTACGGGGCATAAGTGTGATTTTATCTGTGCCATTAAAAGCTGTCTCTAATACTACACTCAGGTGGCGCTTCCTTTTCTACCTTCTTACTACAGATATACGTGCCTAGGTCAAAATTTCATGAATCGGGTTTACATTTTAGACCACTTTAGATTAACATAAGCAAAAGATTGCCGCTCCAATCTCTCAAATCCATATCAAGACACCCGCCCTAATGGAACTTTAGATTAACAATAGGTGCACTAGATGGGCAACAATGAGACGACCTCCAAAACAGGAATGGTTTTACAGGTGGAGGCCATTGACATTTTTTTCCTTCACATTTGGCTAGGGTCAGTGTCACTACTGGCAGCATGAGGCAATACCTGGACCCTATAGAGGTTGCACAGGCAGTCCAACTCCTCCAGGATGGCACATCAATACGTGCCATTGCCAGAAGGTTTGCTGTTTTTCCTAGCACAGTCTCAAGAGCATGGAGGAGTTCACAGGAAGAGCTGGACAGGGCCATAGAAGGTCCTTAACCCATCAGCAGTACCGGTATCTGCTCCTTTGTTCAAGGAAGAACAGGATGAGCACTACCGTAGCCCTACAAAATGACCTCTAGTAGGCCACTGGTGTGAATGTCTCTGACCAAACAACCAGAAACAGACTTCATGAGGGTGGCCTGACATCCTCTAGGGGGCCCTGTGGTCACGGCCTGTCACCGTGGTAACAATGCCCAGCCTCATGTGTTGAGAGTATGCAGCCAGTTCCTGTAGGATGAAGGCATTGATACCATTGAATGGCTCCCATGCTCGCCTGACCTAAATACGATAGAACACCTCTGGGATATTGTTTCAGTCCATCCAATGCCACCTGGTTGCGCCTCAGTCTGTTCAGGAGCTCAGTGATGTCCGGGTCCAGATCTGGGAGGAAATACCCAGGGACACCATCCGTTGTCTCATTAGGGGCATACCTTGACATTGTCAGGCATGCATACAAGCACGTGGGGGCCATACGAACTACTGAGTACCATTTTGAGTTGCTGGAATGAAATTTCAGCAAAATGGACTAGCCTGCTGCATCTTTTTTTCACTTTCAATTTCGGGTTGTCTTTGAATTCAGCCCTCTATAGTTTGAAAATTTTAATTTCCATCAAACGATGTGACATCCTTTCATTCCTAACACATTATCCAGTCCATGCCAGTATTAGATATCATGTTTTGTTTTTAAAGTGTTCCTTTAATTATTTTGAAAAGTGTGTGTGTGTGTGTTTGTGTGTATATGTATGTGTGTGTATATATATATATATATATATATATATATATATATATATATATATATATATATAGATCTAGATTGTAAGCTCTAAGGAGCAGGGCCCTCTGATTCCTACTGTATTAAAGTGTATTGTATTTGTACTGTCTACCCTCAAGTTGTAAAGCGCTATGTAAACTGTTGGCGCTATATAAATCCTGTATAATAATAATATATATAGATATATCTATATTATCCTACATAAACCGACCAACAGATATCTCCAGATTTTTTTTTCTTCTTATCAAAGAAAAACTGACCCAAAATAGTCAAAATATTTTTCTTTTTTTTTTTTTTACTTGAACTGTTTATTTCTTGCCATCACCATGACCCATAGTCATAGTTTTACTGCGGCAGAATGGCATGGCTGGGCGAAACTACGTTTATGTAACGTCGCTTCACCCTGTGGCCACTAGGGGCATGTGCGCTGCTCGCCCCCGGAGCCGATGCGAGTGTGATGACCGCCGGGCTCCCGCGCTCATGACACACCGAGAACCGGGATCTGTGTGTAAACACACAGATCCTGGTTCTCTGAGGGGAGAAGAGATTGATCGTGTGTTCATACAAAGTATGAACAGCGAACTGTCATCTTCCCTAGACAGTCCCATCCTCCCTTCAGTTAGAACACAGTTAACCCCTTGATCGCCCCTTCCCTGCCAGTGACATTTTTACAGTAATCAGTGCATTTTTATAGCACTGATCGCTGTATAAAAGCCATTAATTCCAAAAATGTGTCAAAAGTGTCCGATGTGTCAATCATAATGTCGCAATCCCAATAAAAATCACAGATCGCCGCCATTACTAGTAAAAAATATAATAACAATAAAAATGCTATAAATCTATCCCCTATTTTGTAGACGCTATAACTTTTGTGCAAACCAATCAATATACGCTTATTGCAATTTTTATTACCAAAAATATGTAGAAGAACACATATTGGCCTAAACTGAGAAAAAAAATGCTTTTTTTTTTTAATAAAGAAAATGGGGATATTTATTATAGCAAAAAGTACAAAATATTGTGTTTTTTTTTTTTTTTTCAAAATTGTTGCTCTTTTTTTGTTTATAGCTCAAAAAATAAAAACCACAGAGATGATCAAATACCACCAAAAGAAAGCTCTATTTGTGGGAAAAAAAGGACATTAATTTTGTTTGGGTGCAGCGCCGCATGACCGCGCACTTGTCAGTTAAAGCAACGCAATGCCGAATCGCAAAAAATGGCCTGGTCATTCAGCAGCCAAATCTTCCTGGGCTGAAGCGGTTAATACTACCTAAAACACTTTGACTTTGACCTTGGTCAAACCAAAATCTAGCTATTTTATCTTTATTTATTTAAACACTTTTCTTTTCTAATTTACATAATTCCCTTACATACTGCCCTGGAGGACATATATCATTGAAAAAGTTTGTAAAAAAAACATAATTTTGAAATGAGCAGTGATTTACTAATGCTTTAATTGAAACAATACATTTTTTTATATTCCCTTAAATATAGTGCCTGCGGGGGTCTGCCTATAAAGTGGCACATCTGTACCGTGTATAGAATCTGCTGCAGCAAAAATTACATTTATAAAGGCAACAAAATTACCGTATTTATCGGCGTATAACACACACTTTTTTCCCCTTAAAATCAGGGGAAAATTGTGGGTGTGTTATACGCCGATCCCCACTGTCTGTGTGCCAAAAAAAGCGAGCGCCGCCAAAAAAGACAGAGCGCCGCCGAGAAAAATCGAGCGCCTCCGCGAAAGACCGAGCCGAGTTCTCACAGTACACCGTACACTCGGCTCGGTCTTTTTTGGCAGCGTTCGCTACTCATCCTCTGAGACAGCAGGGAGGCGGGGCGGCGTGACGAGCCGAGTACACAGGCTCTATCTTGGGGGCAGATTTAAATACTGCAAACGGCACAGGGCACTGGGAAAGGCTCATATTTCAATGGGCAACTGCAAACGGCACCCAGCACTGGGCAAGGCTGCATATGACAATGGGCAAGGCTGCATATGACACTGGGCAAGGCTGCATATGACAATGGGCAAGGCTGCACTGGGCAAGGCTGCATATGACAATGGGCAAGGCTGCATATGACACTGGGCAAGGCTGCATATGACAATGGGCAAGGCTGCAAACGGCACTGGGCAAGGCTGCAAATGGACACTGATCATTCTGCAATGATGGATAAGGCTGCAGATGGACACTGATAAGGCTGCATTGATGGGCATTTAAATGTAAGTTTTTTTTCCTTAAACTTCCCTCCTAAAAGTTTTTTCCTTAAAATGCCCTCCTAAACTTGGGGTGCGTGTTAAACGCCGATAAATACGGTACATTTTCCCTGCAAGCTTTCTTTATTTTATAAACAACGGCGTGGGGAGCCAGTCTGTACGATGAGGCCACAATTTAGTACACTCAGAAAAAGATTAGAGATTTTTTTGGATACATTCTGGTGTCTGTTTTGCAGACTTTGGATAGAAGTAACAGGTGTGGAAAAATTGGGCTTTGGGTGTTGATGGTGCCTTCACACTGTAACCCTATATAGAGGTACTCTTGATGAAAGCAAGAATAAGCCTTGCTGTCAAAAATGGAAATTATATGCCCTGGTTATACAGTGGCATAAAAATTGGGCTTTGGGTGTTGGTGGTGGACAAAGAGGCAGAATAAGCCACTCTGGCAGCTGCGGGGTACTGCGCACTAGTCTCTGCTTGGGTGATAGAGGATGAGGATGGTTTAGTAAGCCAGTCTACCACCTCCTCTGCATGTTGTGGCTGGATAGCACGGGGAACATTACTAAACAGAGTGGACACAGATGCTGCTGGCCCCCTCGCAGTTCCATGGAAATGTCTGCCTCTCTTTGTTGGCCTTCCAGACATGATGGGGGGGCTTATTACAGAAATTCACTTTAATCAATGGAAAGCTGTCTTTGGTGCACTTTAACTTGAGTAACTACTACTCAGAAACGCTCCACTGACACACTACAATATAATGCAGTAAAGCAGTACTGACCCACTTCAATATACTGCAGTAAACGTGCACTAACGCATTTCAATATACTGCCATAAAAGTACTCTGATGCACTTCAATATACTGCAGTAAACGGGCACTAACGAACTTCAATATACTGCAGTAAACGTTCACTAAAGAACCCCAATATACTGCAATAAATGTGCACTAATGCACTTCAATATACAGCAGTAAATGTGCAGTTACTCACTTCATTATACTGCAGTCAACGTGCACTAACGTGCTTCAGTATACTGCAGTAAAAGTGCACTAACTCACTTCAATATACTGCAGTAAAAGTGCCCTGACACTACTATACTGCAGTCAAATTGCCCTCACACTCTACACCAGTCTTTCTCAACCTTTTCAACACAAAGGAACCCTTGAAATAACTTTCAGGTCTCAGGGAACCCCTGCTAAAAACGACTATATCTACAACTCATGATACATTATTGTGGTGGTCAGTGGGAAGAATGCTCCTTACACTTGTGGTCATTGGGAGGAATTCCCCTTTATAGATAGCTAAAAAGATCATCGGTGTCAGTGAAAACTTATTTGAGAGGAAGAAATTGTTATTGCTCAAGGAACCCCTAGCAACCCCTGGAGGAACCCTGGTTGAGAAACCTTGCTCTACACTGACACAGTTCAATATACTGCTAGTAAACAGCCCTGAAACACTAAACTCACGCTGCACTATTACTATATTCACACTAAACTGACACTAAAGTAAAAATGAATGGTCACACTATACTCACGCTGCACTATCACTACAATAGCACTCACAATAGAATCACAAAAGCACACTAACTCGCTAGTAGCAATGAACAGAGCCCTGTTCTATCTCTCTCCACTCCAATATCACACTGCAAATGACTTCTCTAGGAATGAGACATGATTGGGCATGGTGACCATTACCTTCTGTAATCATGGCTCTGACAGTGTTCTGTGCCCTGATTGCACAAATCCTTCATTGCTTCTGCTAATCAGGGCTTCCAATGCACTGTGTGGAGCGCAGTGCATTGTGGGGCGCTTAGGGGGGTGAACAAACGGTCGAAAGCCCCAACAATTCAGGTGTTCACCGAATAGGCGAACATAGCGATAGGTTCTGCTATGTAACCTACAATAACCGTAAAGTCTATCTGCAGGACGTTAACAGAATGGACTAAAATATGTCTAAGGAACCAGCTGCTATGCTTACTGACCATTCAGTTATGGAGCTCTTACAGCTTATGCCTGTGAAGGCTTAGTGGATATAATCTGTCCTTCTTCTCAAATAAGTTTTTTGTCTGTTTACCGCTTGCCGACCAGCCGCCGCAGTTATACTGCGGCAACATGGCTTGGCTGCGCGAATCGCCGTCATGTTACGATGGTCACCTTTTTGTCCACTAGGGGTGTGCGCGCTGTGCCCCCTGCTCGCCCACGGAGCCGATGCGAGTGCCCGGTGGTCACGATCACCGCCGGGCTCCCGCGATCGCTCGGGGCACACAGAGAAGTGGTGTCAGAGGACCATCATAACAAGTGCTCGTCCCGTGCGCCAGCAGTCAGTCTTCGTTCTTCTGATACGAACATGCGGCAAGAACGAACGAATTCCGGACCAAGCATGCACCTTGGCGAACCCACACGAACGAGTGTGCGTCAGCGCACATTTGTACGCCAACGAATCATGGCGCCCGATTTAAATGATCAGCTTACTAGTGTCAGTGCTGGATTGTCTCAGCACGTTCCTGTATCCCGGTTGCTGTCTTGCTTGATTGATCCTGAACACCCGGCCTCCTTTGACCATTCTCTCGGATTACCCCTGCATCCTTGTTTACCTCTGCTTCCTGCACTGATCCTGGCTTGGACTTCTGACCATGATTCTGTCTCCTGATCCTGTACTCTGCTGCCAGCCTGTTGATAACCACTGCCTGTCCCTGACTACGAGCCTGCCTTCTGATTGTGCACCTCCCTGCCAGCACGTTGCCAACTCCCGCTTGTCCCTGACTCTACAAGTGTTCCTGTTGGACTTTTCCTGAACAAGTCCGGTGATCAGTGCCTCACCTCTTCCACGAAGGCTCTGGTGTTCCTGATCCTGCCTGCAGGCACCTGCACCCTTCCGCCGCCCTAGCAGTTCCTGTCTCAACCTCCAGGGGTGCTAGGACCGGGACTGTGCAAGAGGCCACCCTCGTCATTTCGGGCTCCGCTGTAAGGTACGTGACAGTACAATCCAGCCACATGGAGTCCGAAAGGGGGGCCTCAGCTATGGATGCACTGTGCCAACAGATTGCAAACCTTACCCAGGCAGTCCAAGGCCTGCAGGATGGCTACCAGAGGCTCGAACAGAGAGTGGAGTCTCTCTCTCCAAGCACCTCAACGCACCCGACAGCCACAGCACCTGCATCACCAGCTCCAGCTTCTACACCCACAGTAGTGGTGTAACCCCCTGAGCCACGGGTTCCTGCTCCTGAGAGATTTACGGGAGACCGCAGCAAGTTCCGTGCTTTTACGAATGCCTGCCAGTTGTATTTCTTGCTACAACCCCACACCTTCTCCTTGGAAAGCACCAAGGTGGGGTTCATCATTTCATTACTTCAGGGAGAACCCCAGACATGGGCTCACCACCTGTTGGAACAAGCCAGTCCCTTGTTGAATACTATGGACTCTTTCTTGAATGAAATGGCCAAACTTTATGATGATCCCCAACGTACCACCACAGCCGAGGCCAGCCTCCACACCCTCCAGCAGGGTCGTAGGCCTGTGGAAGACAATGTGACAGACTTTAAACGGTGGAGTTCCGATGCACAAAGGAACGACGCCGCTCTCCACTTTCAGTTCCGCCTAGGACTTTCGGAGGCACTTAAAGATGAGCTGGCTCATGTAGGGATCCCCAATTCCTTAGAAGAGTTGATCCAACTATCTATTCAGATCCATTGCCGGCTAAGGGAGCGGAGATCTGAAAAGACCAGCCCATATGGATGCTACCCAGGGTACCTAGCAATCCACCTACTCCTGCGCCCCCACTACCAGCTGCCATCACTGAAGCCCCAGAGCCAGTGCAGATAGGCCTACTTCGTTCACCACTGACACCAGAGGAAAAGCAGCACCGACGCCTGAATAATCTCTGCCTCTATTGCAGAGGAGGCGGTCACTACGCAAACGTGTCCCGACAAGACTCGTAAGTTTTACTCTCCTCCTCATGATCCTTGTGTATTGAATGTATCAAGATCTGCTCACATTGCTGTTCTTGTCTCCCTACAGCTTCCAGAAGGGGCACTCCAGGTCCAGGCCATAATTGATTCAGGTGCCTGTAGCTGTTTCATCAACCATGCCTTCATCCTGCAACACAATATTCCCCTACGATCCGAGCAACAGAAACTGTCCATACGATTAGCTGATGGGTCGAACATCAAATCTGGGCCCATCACCCACGAGACTCAACCTCTGCCCGCTGACATTTTACCTAACCACCAAGAACTATTGTGCCTTGACGTTATCTCCTCACCACTTTTTCCGATCATTTTGGGGATGCCATGGTTGCACACACATAACCCCCAAATATATTGAACTACGGCCAAGGTGGTCTTCCAGTCTTCCTACTGCCTCCACAATTGTCTCAAGACCCTCCACCATACGGCTCCAGTTGTTGGCTGTCTAAAATCAGTGTCCGAATCCCAAGACCTTGTCCCATCCATGTACCATGATTTCTTGGATGTCTTTGATAAGCAGAAGGCAGACACTCTTCCCCCTCACCGGGACTATGACTGCCAGATTGAACTCTTACTAGGGGCAGAAATTCCATTTGGAAGGATTTTCCCCCTTTCAGAGCCTGAACTCCTGGTCCTGAAGGATTATGTCAACGAGAACCTCAGGAGGGGGTTCATCCGGCACTCTACTTCCCCAGCCGGGGCAGGAATATTCTTCGTCGAGAAGAAAGATCACTCACTCCGTCCATGTGTGGATTACAGAGGATTAAATCGGATTACCGCCAAAAATCGTTACCCCCTTCCTCCAATTCCATTTCTGTTTCAGAAACTGCGCTCTGCAAAAATATTCCCTAAACTGGATCTACGAGGTGCCTACAACCTGATCAGAATCAGAAAAGGAGACGAGTGGAAAACGGCCTTCCAGACTCGTTTTGGCCACTTTGTGTACCTCATTATGCCTTTCGGTTTGTGCAATGCCCCGGCAACTTTCCAACATTTTCAGAGACTTCCTAGACTTGTTCATGATCGTTTACCTGGACGACATTCTGATCTTTTCGGTCTCTCTAGAAGTACATCGTGGCCATGTGAAGCAGGTCCTTCATAGATTAAGACAAAACTTACTCTATGCTAAGGCCGAGAAATGTAAATTTGAACGACAGACCATTCACTTTCTCGGACTGATAATCTCTACGGGAGTTATGGCAATGGATCCTCAAACGGTCTCAGCTATAATGTCCTGGCCACCTCTAATTGATAAAAAAAGGGGTACAACATTTAATCGGCTTCTCTAATTTTTACAGGAAATTTATTAAGAACTTCTCTGGTATCATCATGCCCATTACTCAACTCGCCAAGAAACAGAGCCGTTTTCAATGGACTGAGGCAGCTCAAGCTGCTTTTGACAAATTAAAGGGATTATTTACTTCTGCTCCGGTACTGAAGCATCCGGATCCTGCCCTTCCCTACATCCTGGAAGTGGATGCCTCAGAAAGAGCTGTGGGGGCCATCTTGTCCCAGCGCCAAGGACCTAAGTCTCTAATGCACCCCGTGGCCTTTTTCTCAAAGAAAGGAACTATGATGTGGGAGACTGAAAGCTGTTGGCGATCAAATCGGCAGTGAAAAAATGTAGCGCATAGTGAACATACATAAATATTGTAATATTAGTGTGAAACAAAGTCCATATAACTACAAGTCCTTAAACAAGGTGTAATGGGCTAAATGGGCGACGGACAAAAGTTTTGATTGCCTAAGGCAAAAAAAATGTGTGATAAAATGTCCAACGGTGTGTAAACACAAAAACAACAACCCAGATTGGTGGGTTTCCAAATGTTGACAATGGATGTATTGATCCGTCCGTGAGAACAACATCAGAAGGAAACGGCATCAATGGATGAGTAGTAAGTGCATGCTCTCACCGGATCAGATGGACTCCACTGTCAGCGACATGGAGTCTTGAAAGCAATGTGCCACACATGGCAGGTGTAGAGATGTCCAGGTGGTCGGGACCTCTAGGACGGACTCCACGGGAACTCCAAGAACCATACGAGTCAGCCGTCACTACTGGAACTCAGGACTGGAATCTTGTAGGTAGGGTGTACCAGGGCAGGACACACACTCACATCAGGATAATATGTGGAGAAAAGAATATTGCTTCCACATAGTGCAGATAAAAGAGGGTGTTTTATTTCTAAAAAACCAATTACAGTAAAAAGTGATCACAATAAAACACAAGGGCAACATGGAAATTGATATAGCAGCCCGACGCGTTTCGACCTACGGGTCTTCTACTGGAGCGATCAAAGTGGCAGTAGTGGCGGTACCTCCTGGAGGGAGAAGCACACCCAATACTGATCTTCACGGATCACAGAAATTTAGAATACCTCAGAACCGCCAAACGCCTCAGACCCAGACAAGCAAGATGGGCTCTTTTTTTTTTTCACGCTTCAGTTTCCATATTACCTACCGGCCCGGGTCCAAAAATGTGAAACCCGACGCGCTATCCTGTATGTTCACGCAAGTTGAAGTTCCACCCCAACCGGATAACATCCTGCAGGCTGGGAATTTTCTACTAACACAGGCCGATTTAATGTCTAAGATCCGTCAAGCATCCAGGGGAATCTCTCTGCCCCCAGATTTGAACCTTCAGGAAAAGGATGGACTCTATTGGCAGGATAATAAGGTTTTTATTTCACAGAATCTGCGCACTACCATCCTGCAAGTGTGCCATGACTACCCATTGGCTGGCCATTTCAGAGGATATAAGACCATGGATTTGGTCAAGAGACATTTCTGGTTGCCTAACCTAGCAATGGATTGCAGGAAATATGTCCGTTTTTGCCCGACCTGCCTCAGGAACAAGAATAGTAAAAGCAAAGCATGGGGACTACTAAGACCACTGCCCATTCCTGAAAGACCCTGGGATAAAATCGCAATGGATTTTATTGTGGAGCATCCTCCTTCTGAAGGATTTTCATCCATCTTTGTGGTGGTTGATCGCCTCTCCAAAATGGCACATTTTATCCCCATGAAAGGGACCCCATCAGCAACAGAAACTGCCAAAGTTTTCATTAAAGAGGTTGTTAGACTGCATGGAATTCCTAGCAACATTGTCTCAGATCATGGAGTGCAGTTCACTTCAAGGTTTTGGAAAGCTCTGTGTGAAGCTCTGGGCATCAAACTCAGTTTCTCTTTGGCCTACCACCCTCAGTCCAATGGACAGACTGAGCGTACTAATCAGTCGCTGGAGCAGCACCTATGCTGCTTTTCCTCCTTTACCCAGGAAGATTGGGCCTCACTACTGCCCTTGGCAGAATTCGCATTTAATAACTCTGCCCATGCAGCCACCAATCAATCTCCCTTCTTCTCCAACTATGGGTTTCATCCCCCTTTTTTGCCAACACTGGTTCTGGATTCCCCTTTGCCAGCTGTCTAGGATAGACTAAACTTCTTTTTTTTTACCAATAACCTTGTGCTGAGAGAGACCATTTGCAGGGCACAAGAAGATAATAAAAGATTCTTTGACAAGAGGAGGAGAGGGGAACTGGATTTGAAGGTTGGTGATCGTGTGTGGCTCTCTACAGTAAATCCGAAATTGACTTGTCCGTCCAGGATACTGGGACCTAGATACTTGGGACCTTTTCCGATCAAAAAAAAGATTTTCCAGTGGCTTATGAACTTGAACTTCCGGACTCATTTAAGATCCACCCTGTGTTTCATACCTCCCTACTGAAACCCAACGTGGTAAATCCCTTTCCGGGTCGTGAAGTGGAAACCCCCGGAAGCTATAATGGTGGATGGAGAGGAAGAGTTTGAGATCAAGACCATTGTAGATTGCAGGAGAAGACGGGGACAGAATCAAAATCCAATTAAGTGGAGAGGTTTTGGCCCAGAGGAAAATTCCTAGGAGCCTGAGACAAACCTTCATGCCCCAAGGCTTATACAAGCCTTTCATCGCTCTCATCCGGGAAAGATGGCTCAGCTTGGCATCCGGAGGCTGCCCCTAAGGAGGGGGCAGTGTCAGAGAACCATCGTAACAAGTGATCGTTCCCGTGCGCCAGCCGTCAGTCTTTGTTCTTCTGATACAAACGTGCGGCAAGAACGAACGAATCCCGGACCAAGCATGCACGTTGGCGCACCCACACGAACAATTGTGCGTCCACGCACGTTTGTACACCAACGATCATGGCGCACTGCGCCCTATTTTAATGATCAGCTTACTAGTGTCAGTGCTGGATTGTCTCAGCTCGTTCCTGTATCCCTGTTGCTGTCTTGCTTGATTGATCCTGATCCTGAACACCTGGCTTCCTTTGACCATTCTCTCGGATTACCCCTGCATCTATGTTTAACTCTGCTTCCTGCACCGACCCCGGCTTGGACTTCTGACCACAATTCTGTCTCCTGATCCTGTACTCTGCTGCCAGCCTGTTGATAACCACTGCCTGTCCCTGACTACGAGCCTGCCTTCTGATTGTGTACCTCACTGCCAGCACGTTGCCAACTCCCGCTTGTCCCTGACTCTGCAAGTGTTCCTGTTGGACTTTTCCCGAACAAGTCCGGTGATCAGTGCCTCACCTCTTCCACGAAGGTTCCGGTGTTCCTGATCCTGCCTGCAGGCACCTGCACCCTTCCGCCGCCCTAGCAGTTCCTGTCTCAACTTCCAGGGGTGCTAGGTCCGGGACTGTGCAAGAGGCCACCCTGGTCATTTCGGGCTCCGCTGTAAGGTACATGACAACCGGGATCTGGGTGTGTAAACACACAGTTTCCGGTTCTCTGAGGGGAGAAGTGACAGATCGTCTGTTCATACAGAGTATGGACAGCGATCTAGCTCTTCCCCTACACAGTCTACCCCCCCCCTTCAGTTAGATCACACACTAGGGAACACAGTTAACCCCTTGATAGCCCCCTAGTGTTAACCCCTTCCCTGCCAGTGACATTTTTACAGTAATCAATGCATTTTTTTTAGCACTGATCACTGTATAAATGCCAATGGTCCCAAAAATGTGTCAAAATTGTCCGACGTGTCCGCCATGTAGCAATCCCAATAAAAATCGCAGATTGCCACCAATACTAGTACAAAAAAAAATAATAATAAAAATGCCATAAAACTATCCCCTATTTTGTAGATGCTATAACTTTTGCGCAAACCAATGAATATACGCTTATTGCGATTTTTTATTTTTTTTTTTTACCAAAAATATGTAGAAGAATACATATCGGCCTAAACTGAGGGAAAAAATTGTTATTTAATATATTTTTGGGGGATATTTATTATAGCAAAAAGTAAAAAAAAATGCTTTTTTATTTTTTTTTTCAAAATTGTCGTTCTTTTTTTGTTTATAGCGCAAAAAATAAAAACCGCAGAGGTGATCAAATACCACCAAAAGAAAGCTCTATTTGTGGGAAAAAAAGGACATCAATTTTGTTTGGGTGCAGCGTTGCACGACCGCGCAATTAGCAGTTAAAGCGACACAGTGCCAAATTGTAAAAAGTGCTCTGGTCAGGAAAGGGGTACAGTAAATTCCTTCCGGGGGTAAAATCTTCCAGGGCTTAAGCGCTTAATATGTGGAGAACACTTTGGCTAAAATGCTGGTCAGCGGAACTGTAATGCAAAAGAAACACTGGCTATGCATGGCTTTTGATAGAGAACATCTCTTTAGAGCTTCTGTAGATAATTTTATCACTGGGGGAGAGAGTACTCGTTTGCGTCAGCAAAAAAACCTTTACCTCGTTTTTCCCAGGCCTCCAACTCCAAAGCCTGACCCAACCAAGGGCCCCATTCAATTAAAGACATTGGGGCCACAAATCTTCCAAACAAGTCCTCTTCAGCATGAAAGAAAGCACTAAACTCAAAATTGCAAAGACACGTGTTAGCCTTTGTGGACACATGGTTAGCACGAATCACAGATGGTAGTGTCCATAGGCTACAAAGAAGAGTTTCTTCCCCTACCTCTGCCTTGCTTCATGTGTTCCAGCCTACCTGTGCACAGACCAGCAGACCACCATGCTGCTCTTGCAGATCCTTTGAACCAAGGTGTCATTGTCATTGTTCCAGCTGCAGAAAAGCTTCAAAGTTTTTATTCCAACCTTTTCAATGTTTCAAAACCAAAAGGGGGCAATCACCCCATCTTAGATCTAAATGCCTTAAATGTCTTCATTTGATTTCAAAAGATTGGCATGAAATCCACCAGGCCTGTCATACTTTCTAGTACACCAAAATGTCCTTCAATTTACCTATATGCCCTTTCTTTAACCAAAAAAAGTAATTTATATGGTGCCAGAACCTTATATTTCACAAGATGTGCCAAATCTGCATATGGTAGTGTTAAATACTGAGGGTTTACAGATCAAAATATCAAAATGATAAAATATCAATATAAAATATTTTTTTGTTTCCAATTAGTTTGACTTTGAGTGCCGAGCCAGAGGAGCTGATATTCTTGCTTACCTTCCTGTTGTTGCTGGAGGAGACAGAGCAAACACTCTGCATTATGTGAAAAATGATCAGATAATCAAGGTAAGTAAATTGTAGATAAAATAATATTTATTTGCTTGTGCTGTTCTGTTGCTTTTATGTTATATCTTAATCTGAGAGGAGGTTTGATGTTTTCATTTCAGTGATTAATTACTTCCAGGTCTGGTTATTATACATTTTATTTTAAAAATCTAAAAATAAAGGTCTAGCATTTGTTGTCTTGGGTTGCCCATATAAAGTCTATGCAGCTGTTTAATTAATCAATCCCTGAGGCCTATGGTAGCTGTTCAAATGTCAAGGGCTCAGGGCATTTGTTTACTGCTTGATTTCTTTTTTAATCTGTTTTATTTTTATTTAAATCAGAATATCAGAATTGGACTTCCTCCTGTTAAAGAGTTTATTTTCTTTCAATTTAGTGCCAAGCAGTATGAGTTCATGCTTTTGTTTTAAAGTGAAACTCCCACCAAACTATTTTAACTTAGGATAAAATGGGGAAGGGCTAGAACCACTACCAGTTTTTTTTTTTCTGTGTCCCCATTGGAGAAGTGGAGCGCAGACAACAGTACAAAACTGACAGAGGTTCTAAACCTTCCTTTTTTAACTGATGTCTTTATGCCTGTAGTGACCACATAGGAGGTAAAGTGGACTCGCAGATACAAATGAAAACCTGCCATAGGTTCTAAACTCCCTAATAAAAGATGGTATCCAGGGCTTGGTATAACAGCTCACTTCACTTTGTAGTTGATATACATCCAAAAACTTTTAAATAAGATTGATTTTTCAGGAGCAGTGATTTTAATGATGCTTTAAGTGAAACAATATAAATGAAAAATTCCTTTAAATGCTATGTCTGGGGGGTTTCCCCTTAGTCTGCCTGTAAAGTGGAGCATCTATACCATATATAGAACCTGTTGCACCAAAAACGCTATTTCTAAAGAAAAGAATGACATTTAAATTGACGGAAATACAAAAATGTTTAAAAAAAAAAGTAAAATACAAATAAAAATTGCATGGGGTCCCCCCCCAAAATTCATGCCAGACCCTTTTTCGAGCATGCAGCCTGGCAGGACAGGAAAGGGGGGGACGGGCAAGCACCCCCCTCTCCTGAACCATACCAGACCACATGCCCTCAACATTAGGAGGGTGCCAAAGCACCTTGCCCCCATGTTGAAGGGCCTCTTCCGGACGACCCTGGCCCCTATCACAAGGGGGCCCCCAAATCCCAGCCCCTCCCCATGTGAATGAGTATGAGGTACAGTGGGAACGGAAAGTATTCAGACCCCCTTAAATTTTTCACTCTTTGTTATGTTGCAGCCATTTGCTAAAATTATTTAAGTTCATTTTTTTCCTCATTAATGTACACACAGCACTCCATATTGACAGAAAAACACAGAATTGTTGACATTTTTGCAGATTTATTAAAAAAGAAAAACTGAAATATCACATGGTCTTAAGTATTCAGACCCTTTGCTCAGTATTTAGTAGAAGCACCCTTTTGATCTAATACAGCTGAATCTTTTTGGGAAAGATGCAACAAGTTTTTCACACCTGGATTTGGGGATCCTCAGCCATTCCTCCTTGCAGATCCTCTCCGGTTCTGTCAGTTTGGATGGTAAACGTTGGTGGACAGCCATTTTTAGGTCTCTCCAGAGATGCTCAATTGAGTTTAAGTCAGGGCTCTGGCTGGGCCATTCAAGAACAGTTACGGAGTTGTTGTGAAGCCACTCCTTCGTTATTTTAGCTGTGTGCTTAGGGCAGTTGTCTTGTTGGAAGGTAAACCTTTGGCCCCGTCTGAGGTCCTGAGCACTCTAGAGAAGGTTTTCATCCAGGATATCCCTGTACTTGGCCGCATTCATCTTTCCCTCGATTGCAACCAGTTGTCCTGTTCCTGCAGCTGAAAAATACCCCCACAGCATGATGCTGCCACCACCATGGTTCACTGTTGGGACTGTATTGGACAGGTGATGAGCAGTGCCTGGTTTTCTCCACACATATCGCTTAGAATTAAGGCCAAAAAGTTCTATCTTGGTCTCATGAGACCAAAGAATCTTATTTCTCACCATCTTGGAGTCCTTCAGGTGTTTTTTAGCAAACTCCATGCGGGCTTTCATGTGTCTTGCACTGAGGAGAGGCTTCCGTCGGGCCACTTTGCCATAAAGCCCCGACTGGTGGAGGGCTGCAGTGATGGTTGACTTTCTACAACTTTCTCCTATCTCCCGACTGCATCTCTGGAACTCAGCCACAGTGATCATTGGGTTCTTCTTTACCTCTCTTACCAAGGCTCTTCTCCCCCGATAGCTCAGTTAGGCCAGACAGCCAGCTCTAGGAAGGGCTCTGGTCATTCCAAACGTCTTTCATTTAAGGATTATGGAGGCCACTGTGCTCTTAGGAACCTTAAGTGCAGCAGAAATTTTTTTGTAACTTTGGCCAGATCTGTGCCTTGCCAGAATTCTGTCTCTGAGCTCTTCAGGCAGTTCCTTTAAACTCATGATTCTCATTTGCTCTGACATGCACTGTGAGCTGTAAGGTCTTATATAGACAGGTGTGTGGCTTTCCTAATCAAGTCCAATCAGTATAATCAAACACAGTTGGACTCAAATGAAGGTGTAAAACCATCTCAAGGATGATCAGAAGAAATGGACAGCACCTGAGTTAAATATATGAGTGTCACAGCAAAGGGTCTGAATACTTAGGACCATGTGATTTTTCAGTTTTTCTTTTTTAATAAATCTGCAAAAATGTCAAAAATTCTGTGTTTTTCTGTCAATATGGGGTGCTGTGTGTACATTAATGAGGAAAAAAAATGAACTTAAATGATTTTAGAAAATGGCTGCAATATAACAAAGAGTGAAACATTTAAGGGGGTCTGAATACTTTCCGTCCCCACTGTATAGGCATAGTACCCCTACCCATTTACCAAAAAAGTGTAAAAATTAATAAAAACAGTAGGCAGTTTTTGACAACTCCTTTATTAAAAATAGAAAAAACAGTGTCCCCCGATGTTATTGTAGGAGAACGGTGTCAGTCCTGTATGGAACTATAGGTCAGTAGGCCCACATCCCTAATGAGAAGCAAAGAAAATATTGAATTAAAAGAGTATATTTATTCTAGAAAAAAATAAAAAATGATAGCTAAGACATATGACAACCTGAACATCTAAAAGGGATGCACATTCGTGGATGCAGTAAATGGATGCAATACATTAACCAACTCTAATGCAAATTTGTAACCGACAATAGAAAAACTCAACGTTTCAAGGTAAATGAAGGTAAACCTCTTCAGGGGTAATAGGTTTAGTCACGATGAGATTTACGTCTATGGTTGAAAGAGAAAGAAGGACAAAATTGTAAACATATATACATATGTAAGAAGAATAAGGAATTGCGCTAATACATGTGCAAAATAACATAAAAATCTTAAGTGAAAAAATTTGATAATATGTGTAAACGAGGATAAATATAAATAACAGTTGATTGTGATCCACCCAAATGTCCCATCAAGTGAAAACTCAATATAATGTAATAGTGACTCCAAATCACCCGCAAATAATGCAAAAAGAGTCCAAGTGATAATTTGTAATTAATCCGTGACAGCAAAGGAGGATCCACCACCGAGAATAGAAGGGGTTACTCCTTACCAGATGGCCATGACCCCCCACTACAGAGGATCACAGCAAGCAGATAACCTTGCAAGACAGAAAATGGAAACTTCTATCGGCATCCACTAGAGGTCATCTCACCGTCAGCCACACCAGCGAAACTCATGGCAGGGATGCACCATAGAATACATAAAGGGAGCTCACATAGTGTAAAACCATAGAGATTTATTTAAAATTTAAAACACAAAATGAACACTTACAAAACGTGTGTAGATAAAATAGCCTTAAGTCCGGTTCCTTGGCCACAGGAACACGGACAAACCCGTCCTGCTGGAATGCAACACTGTTTGGGGGTGACGTCAGCGCGTCGTCTGGCTCCGCCCTACGCATTTCGTGACATCATCACGTCTTCCAGCCCCTGACGGTGAGATGACCTCTAGTGGATGCCGATAGAAGTTTCCATTTTCTGTCTTACAAGGTTATCTGCTTGCTGTGATCCTCTGTAGTGGGGGGTCATGGCCATCTGGTAAGGAGTAACCCCTTCTATTCTCGGTGGTGGATCCTCCTTTGCTGTCACGGATTAATTACAAATTATCACTTGGACTCTTTTTGCATTATTTGCGGGTGATTTGGAGTCACTATTACATTATATTGAGTTTTCACTTGATGGGACATTTGGGTGGATCACAATCAACTGTTATTTATATTTATCCTCGTTTACACATATCAAATTTTTTCACTTAAGATTTTTATGTTATTTTGCACATGTATTAGCGCAATTCCTTATTCTTCTTATGTTTACTCCACAATTGATGTTTATTGTCGGGATTGCAGCTCTTTAATGATCAATTGTTCACTTGGTTTATAGCACAGTTTTTTCTTTATTTTTTCTATATATACATATGTACTAACAGACTATTGCATTTTTGACATAACGGCCTTGTTTACCATATACATAATGATCAAGTTATACAATGAAGTATAGGTACTAACCGTATATATTATATACAGGCTTTCAAAACATCCACAGCATCCAATTGGAGATCATTCAGCTGCAGCTCCACAACGGCCAGGAGAGGGGGCAGAAAAGGAGGGAAGGGGATAGGGAAGGGAGCAAGTTGGGATTTTGGGTTGTTTTGTCCTAATAAAGTCCCATTTGGATTTTGCAAGGATATTTTGTGCATGTGCAGAGTCTACCAGGGAGTAGAAATCCTGGTTGAGTTTTGCAATTTTGTTTGCATTGATTTTGCAATACCATTTTTTGTTATCAAGAATTCTCATGCACATGTCAATATACATATCATTATCCATAATAACAATATTGCCCCCCTTATCGGATGGCTTTATTGTTATTTCCGAATGCTCTATAAGTGTCTTTAGAGCTAATCTCTCTTCCCTTGATAGATTCTCCTGATTGGAATTACTAATCCTAATTTTGCATATCTCACTACCTACCAGTTTGACAAAGGCCAGCACGTTCGAATTGGTATTCAACGGCGGAAATTTGTCCGATTTCTTATTGTATGTCGGCATCACTGGGGGTTCTGTTTGGTCAAAAAGCCCCAGCAGGTGTTCTAAATCGATATGGTCGATCAAATCGGGTGCCTCATTGTCTTCAAGCAGACTAACTAATGTATCTAGAGCCTTCAATTCGAAATTATTTGAAATTAGGTTGAGTGGGTATCTCCCTCAAGTACATTGGTTTCAAAATTAATTTACGGGCAAACAATTGGAGGTCCTTGATAGCCTCGAATTTGTTTATATCTTGATTTGGGCAAAAACTTAGGCCATGTGCGAGAACCTGAGACTCTAGCACAGAAAGTGTACAGGTATACGAAGATAAATTAACCACATTTAAATCAGGGTTAGGCATTTCAGAGTGAAATTTGGATTTGCTTACCCGGTCTCTAGTTCATTGTACTTCGACATTAATGGCTCCCCTAGCCAAGATCTCGTCTTGTGTGACAGTGCTCTATTCCTTACTCTGGACAGCCTAGGACAGTGGTTCTCATCTCCTGTCCTCAGGGCCCACTAACAGGCCAGGTTTGCAAGATAACTGAAATACATCACAGGTGATATCATTTACTGCTCAGTGATTGCAGTATTCTAGTCTGCATCTCCCCAAGATAATACATAAAACGTGGCCTGTTAGTGGGTCCTGGGGACAGGAGTTGAGAACCACTGGCCTAGGAAAAAGTGAATTTGGGTCCGGGACTCGAGGGAGATACCCACCCAACCTAATTTCGAATCACAAGAATCACAATGGTAGTGTACCTCTCTCTGCACCTCCCTCTAGATAACTCAGCCTATCATAGGGCTGACAAACGTATGACACAAACTTTAAAAACAGGTGTTTTTCACTTACTTCTTCTTGCTTGCAGCATGCCACAGATATCCTGGGTGTCAAATGCAGTCTAGTAAGCTGTTTTTCCACTACTTTTTGGTACTATCATGTCTACTTCTACACAGGCTTAATAGTGGATCTGGGAATCAACACTCTGGGCTCTTTTTGTGTTTGATTTTCTCGGATTCCAAAGCCTAACTTGATACATTAAGAGGAGGTTTCAATTTAACCTTCACTGTATCCCTTACTTATAGAGGCTACTAGTCAATTAAAACAATATAGGTTTTTCTAGATTGAAATTTATTTTTTATTTTTTCTAGTGCTTTTGAGCAGTGGTGGACCATTTCTTTTGAACTGATCCTGCTTCACCCCTCTAAGGGGTGGGGACTTGTACCACTGGGAGTGCCCTTTATGAAGCTGTTCTGACTGCTGGGTATTCCTGATCCACTTTAGTGGTACTTTGTCCAATCTTGGGGCCTTCCTTTGTTTTTTTTGGTCCTATCCCCTTCCCCCTTTTTTGCCCCCTCTCCTGGCCGTTGTGGAGCTGCAGCTGACTGATCTCCAATTGGATGCTGTGGATGTTTTGAAAGCCTGTATATAATATATACAGTTAGTACCTATACTTCATTGTATAACTTGATCATTATGTATATGGTAAACAAGGCCGTTATGTGAAAAATGCAATAGTCTGTTGGTATATGTGTATATATGTTTACAAGTTTGTCCTTCTTTCTCTTTCAACCATAGACGTAAATCTCGTCGTGAATAAACCTATTACCCCTGAAGAAGAGGTTTACATTAATTTACCTCGAAACACTGGGTTTTTCTATTGTCTGTTACAAATTTGCAATAGAGTTTGTTAATGTATTGTATCCAATTACTGCATCCACGAATGAGCATCCCTTTTAGATGTTCAAGTTGTTATATGTCTTAGCTATGTGGGCTCCTTGAGGGTAGGGACCGATGTGAGTGTGTGATATATGTGTGGAGCACTGCGTAAATTGTGTGAGCTATCATTTTTTTTTTTTTTTCTAGAATAAATATACTCTTTTAATTCAATATTTTAATTGCTTCTCTATACCTACACTAAGTTTTGTCAGTTACCCAATTTAAAGTCCCATCAAAGGAAACACACTCTCTTTTGAGTGACCTATTCTGTGTCCCTTGATGTAGATCCATTGTCGATCATGACACCGCTGCTGCTACCGACCCAAAAAAAAAAAATGCTCCGCAGTCAACAAAGGCTAACCGCCCACTGCAGGCTCTGCCGTTTGACAGTTTTTATATAGGTAAGGGGCAGAGCAACCCGGCAACATCACCTCATGACACCACCCCCTCTTGTGACGACACCGACCGGTGCATGCTGGGTTGATGAAATCACAAGGGGGCCATGCCACCAGGTGACGTCGCCAGGTGGCTCTGACCCTTACCTATATAAGAACTGCCAAACGGCAAGCCAGGCATTCGGCAGTTTTCCTTAGTTGACGGCGGAGTGATTTTTTTCTTTTTTCATGGCAGCGGCGTCATGATTGATGATGGATCTACATCAGTGGACATTGTTTTTTTTATTTTTAATAAAGGAATTGTCAAAAACTGCCTCCTGTTTTTATTTATTTTTACACTTGTACTATGTACCCCATACTCATTCACATGGGGGAGAGGCGGGATCTGGGGGCACCCTTGTTAAAGGGGGCTTCCAGATTCCAATAAGCCCCCTGCCCGCAGACCCCCACAATCACAGGCTAGGGTTGTCAGGAAAAAGACTTTGTCCCGATCAACATTGGGACAATGTGCTTTGGGGGTGGGGGGGGGGGGGCAGAGCCCTCCTCCCCAAAGCACCCCACCATGTTGATGGCATGTGGCCTGGTATGGTTGGGGGGGGGGGGGCGCTCCCTCATTCCCCCCTTTCCTGACCTGCTGGGCTACATGCTCAGATAAGGGTCTGGTATGGGTTTTGGGGGGGGGGGGGGGGGGGGGCATGCCTTTTTTTTTTTTTTTTTTTTTTTTTTTTTTTTTTTACATTTGGGCGTGGGGTTCCCCTTAAAATCAATACCAGACCCGAGGGGCCTGGTATGGATTGGGGGGGGACCCCACGCCATTTTTAAAATATTTTTGTAATTCTGCCAATGGTATTGTATTGCCAGCAATTTAAATGTAATTATTTCTTTACCGTACATCATGGGACACAGAGTAGGCTATATACTTTACTACCTGGTTTATGTGCAACCTACAGGTAAATAGACACTGGCAGACCAAAAAGAACAGACAGGAAGCCCCGCAGTATATAACCCCTCCCATGCAGGAAGTACCTCTGTTTTTTTACCAGTGTCTTGAAGGTGATGTGCATGGTTGTAAGGCTCTCTGTAAGTTTCATTTTATGGTCCCAAGCTGGTTCTTTGAGAATCAAAGAACAGATTTATCGGATCCATTTAAAACTGCTAAAATAAATGGTACCCGAGCCTCGCAAAGAATAAGGAAGACTCGGTAAGGTTTTGCCTGTAATACGACCTGTGGCGCTGGACCCTGACATAACCCGTCATGATGGGAGAAGATTGGGCTCCTAGTTGCCTGTGGTAAGCTCTATGGGGAGATGGGTAAGTGAAGCCTCTTTATTTCTACAGATGGAGTTGTAAATTCTTTCCCTTGATTACATAGTTACATAGTTAGTCAGGTTGAAAAAAGACACAAGTCCATCCAGTTTAACCAAAAAAATAAAAATAATAATAATATCCCATATAGACAATCTTTCACCCACATTACTTATGCAACGTTCAGCTGTCAGCCATAGTGGCGCAGACAATACCACCCAGGCGAGTAGCCCAGTTTCACCGGGTGCGCATGTGGCGAGCATGCATGAGGCTCAGCGCATGCGTAGTAAGGCCCGGAAGCCGCCGATGGCTATCCTAGTTAAGTAGGTTGTTTTCTGCACGTGGAGCTTCTGGGAAGCTGCAGCTGGGACATAGAGCAGGCTAGAGCTGAAACAACGAATTGATTAATCGGCAACTAATTGATTATGAAATTAATCGATTACTATTTTCAGAATAGATTAATCGCCCAGCCGATTAGTTGGCCTGCAAATAGAATGCAATATTTGTTTACATATCAGGAAATACAGTGCAACACACATACAGCTCAGTACACCGTCCATACATGTCAGTAAGTGCCTGAGAACTTCTGAGTGTGTGAGTAACAATGTCTCATGGGACATGTTGTCCTGGGCAGGAAGTGAGTGGTTCTAAAGGTAGAAGTTTTCTTTACCTTGCTATTGTGGCACTCTATACTGTACTTAACGCACAGCAAAAAGCGCTGTAGAAACAGATCAAAAGCAAACTGCATAGGTGTGTACCGAGCCTTATGCTGGCCACATTGATCAGTTTTCAGACGAGAATATTCATATGAAAAATCTTTGTACATTCACTGAATGAAAGAATGTTGTTTGAAATTTTCACTTGCTTTTAACATTCTGTTTTAAAATGAATGTCATTTCTGAAGGAAAACCACATATGCTGTCTGAAAATTCCTTTGATCAGGCAGTTTTCTATTATTTCTAAATGTTCCTGTCACTGTGGTTGAAAACGAACGCCGATTTGACCCCAAATTAATAATCGGCCAAATAATCGAGTATGAAAATAATCGTTAGTTGCAGCCCTAGAGCAGGCTATCCATCTGGGCACGTGGGTCCTTACTGGTGTATGGTTGGCAGGCTAAACTGGATTGTTGCATCGGTGTAGATCTGTTGGCATCCAGGTTCAACAACAAGCTGCATCAGTTTGTGTCCAGAGCAAGGGATCCTTCTGCAATCAGAGTAGATGCTGTAGTAGTTCCCTGGAACCAGTTGTCCCTAATTTATGCATTTCCCCTTATTCCTCTCCTGCTGGATCTCTTGCGCAAGATTTGAGGAGAAGTGGCTTTTGTCATTCTTCTGGCCCCAGCCTGGCCCAGAAGGGCCTGGTAGTCCAAAATATCCAAATCTTTGATGATCCCTAGGAGCACCATCAAATCTATCATAACCAAATGGAAAGAACATGGCACAACAGCAAACCTGCCAAGAGACGGCCGCACACCAAAACTCACGGACCGGCAAGGAGGGCATTAATCAGAGAGGCAGCACAGAGACCTAAGGTAACCCTGGAGGAGCTGCAGAGTTCCACAGAAGAGACTGGAGTATCTGTACATAGGACGACAATAAGACGTACGCTCCATAGAGTTGGGCTTTATGGCAGAGTGGCCAGAAGAAAGCCATTACTTTCAGCAAAAAACAAAATGACACATTTTGAGTTTGCGAAAAGGCACGTGCGTGGGAGACTCCCAAAATGTATGGAGGAAGGTGCTCTGATCTGATGAGACTAAAATTTAACTTTTTGGCCATCAAAGAAAGCGCTATGTCTGGCGCAAACCCAACACATCACATCACCCAAAGAACACCAACCCTACAATGAAACATGGTGGCAGAATCATGCTGTGGGGATGTTTTTCGGCGGTGGAGACTCGGAAATTGGTCAAAGTTGAGGGAAAGATGGATTGTGCTAAATACAGGGATATTGTTGAGCAAAACCTGTACCACTCTGTGTGTGATTTGAGGCTAGGACAGAGGTTCACCTTCCAGCAGGACAATGACCCCAAACACACTGCTAAAGCAACACTTGAGCGGTTTAGGGGAAACATGTAAATGTGTTGGAATAGCCTAGTCAAAGCCTAGACCTCAATCCAATAGAAAATCTGTGGTCAGACTTAAAGATTGCTTTTCACAAGCGCAAACCATCCAACTTAAAGGAGCTGGAGCAGTTTTGCAATGAGGAATGGGCAAAAATCCCAGTGGTAAGATGTGGCAAGCTCATAGAGACTTATCCAAAGCGATTTGGAGCTGTGATAGCTGCAAAAGGTGGCTCTACAAAGTATTGACTTTAGAGGTGAATAGTTATGCACAATGACTTTTTCTGTTATTTTGTCCCATTTGTTGTTTGCTTCACTATAAATAAAAAAAAAACACTTTCAAAGTTGTGGGCATGTTCTGTAAATTAAATGATGCAAATCCTCAAACAATACATGTTATTTCCAGGTTGTGAGGCAATAAAACATGGAAAATGCCAAGGGGGTGAATACTTTTGCAAGGCACTGTATGTGTTGAAAGGTAAAGCTCCCCCCTTCAGGATAAGAGCACATTCTACCAGGAGTATTGAAGGAGTATAGGAGCCTCCTGGGCATTTCGCCATCAGGCGTCTGTGGCTCAGATTTGTAAGGCCACCACCTGGTCAACAGTGCATACGTTCACAAAATTTTATCAAGTGGATGCTAGAGCAGCAGGAGATTCGGCGTTTGGCCATAGTGTGTTACAGGCTGCTGTATAGGCTGATGGTGTTTTTTTTCATTGTGATGTGTCTCCCTCCCCTCAAAGGGATTGCTCTGGGACGTCCCAGATAGTTAAGTATATAGCCTGTTCTATGTCCTGTGATGTACGATAAAGAAAATTAGATTTTTTTCGACATACTTACCTGTAAAAAACATTTATTGTAGTACATCATGGGACACAGAGGCCTCCCTCCTCTTTTTGTGAGATCATTGTTTGTTACAAAACTGAGGTACTTCCTGTATGGGGGGAGTTATATTGAGGAGGACTTTGTCTAGTTTTTTTGGACTGCCTGTGTCCATTAACCTATAGGTGGTGCATAACTCAGATAGTGCAGTTATATAGCCTGCTCTGTGTCCCGTGATATACCCCAAGAAATGGATTTTACAGGTAAATATGTTGAAAAAAATCGAGTTTTCTTGCAGCAGGTTTCATACATGGTACAGATGCGCCACTTTACAGGCAGATTAAGGGGACCCCCCAGGCGCTATATTTGAAGGATTTTTTTTATTGTTTCACTATAAGCATCATTGAAATCACTGCTCCTGAAAAAAACTCTCTTTTTAAAAAAAAATTGCCTTGATACATGTGCCCCAGGGCCCCTATACCCTTTTTATGGCCAATAACTTGCATATAAGCCTTTTTTTAAAACCAATCACTGGGTGGTCTGACCATTGCTTGCTACAAAACTGAGGTACTTCCTATATGGGAAAATAAAAAAATATATACTGCGCTAACACAAAATTAAGAGGAGCTGCGACTAAAAGTAGTAAACCATAAATCCAATAAAATTCAAAAAGTCGCGCTGAAAAAGAATGAGAGTGGCAACAAACAGGTGCCTACAGCATTATGAGAGATTATGAAAATAAGTAGTGGTCACTGAGCAAATACTACTCGGTGTATATATAAACACCACAATGAAAATAAATAAATAGAACACAGGTATTGCTCTCTATGTTCAAAAAAGGAGAGAAAAAAAAATATAATAAATAAAATGAAGTAAAAATAAAAAATAAGAAATATTGAGATCAAAAAATATGTGATTGAATGTGAACGACAGGTGAATGCCTCAAACACTAAGGCAAAGTGCAACAGTATAACAAATATCTGTCTCAGAGAACCGTGCAAATGCAATAGAACATATACAGTGTAGAAAAAAAATATTATTACAGTGTAATAATAATAACAAGCTTATGTATTCAAACAGAAGTCCATATCCATACAGGAATAGTACTTAATAAAGTTTGTGCATACTTTATAGCACAAAAACGTAGTGATGAGTGTCCCCAAGTGCTGAGTGAATAAAAACCAAAACTTTGCTGCAGTGACTAAGGTGAGTAGGCAGACCTCCACCGTTCAAAACTGCTGCCTCTTACCAGAAAAAATTGGTCTCTAGGTTATAGGAGACCTCAAGGGCGGATGGCTGCAACCAATTGGAGAGTGGGAGCGGCGCGAAGCCGAAGGTCCCGCGGCGCCACCAAACCCCATCCGCCGATAGAAGAACGGAGGCCGGGCAGTGCGAGCGATGCGCAGACACCTGGGGCAGACAAAGTTTGTACTGCCCCGGGCGTCCGTACAAGCAACAACAGCGCTGGCTCCGCCCATCCCAACAGGGGGCCGGGTCTGCTCCCCCCTGAGGGATGAAAGAGAACAGGCAGTGTGCAGAATCCGGGGATGGGACCCCCCGGTAGTGAGATAAAAACGCGGGAGGAGGCGCAGGGTGAGGGGATAAATCCCCAAACAGCCCACCGGTCCCAAGGGTCTCTGGGGGCGAAGGGAACATCCCTGCGTATCAACCCGCATCGTCCAGCCACATAGACCATGAAATACATAGAGAACCACAGGGTCCCAGTTGAACAAAAATTGAAAAGTGAATAAGACAAAAATAGTTCTGAAACTGATGGAGATATAATGTAAACATCAGGACAAAACACAACAAAATAAAGAAGTGTCAATTAAACAATGTCATCAAATAGATATACAGAAGTAGATGTTGATATGGACATTTAAATAAGTCACCATTATTCTATGGTAAAGTATCTAAGACTATATAAGAAGAGCACAATAACATTCCATGACAGAGAGGTCAGGGGGGAGAAAGACAGAAGAGAAAGAAAGAAACACACGGAGAAAAGGGAGAAGAAGAAGAGAAGGGAAAAGTGATAGAAGAGATACTATACATGGCGTGAGTGAAAAAGGGACATATAGCAATTGGATACCTAGGTCAATATAGTAAATAAAATATAATGAGCTAACGGGTATCTTGACTCACAAGAAAGGTTTAAAACTTATGTGTTCATTGAGCCCAGGAAATTTTGTAGCCTGTAAAGTGTGAATCCATTTTGTTTCCAACTGTAATAGTCTGTTATCAATGCTCCTACCTCTAGCATGTATCGGGACATGCTCGAGTGCGGAGAATTGAATAACGTGGGGATCAGAGTTGTGTTGGGTGGCAATGTGCCGGTTAATGGCTGTGGTGGTGGTATTTTTGTATAAAGGTTTGATGTGATCTCGGATGCGAACCTGGAAGGGGCGCTTGGTTTTTCCAATGTAGTACGAGCCACATCGGCACTGGGCCAAGTATACGACTCCCACGGTGACGCAAGTGACTCGATATTTAATGCTATGAATAAGTCCATTGGGCAGAATCAGTTCCCTGGAATTGGTTACAAAGGCACAAACATCACATTTGCCGCACTGGTATGTTCCAGTCCCAGTGGGCGCATATGGAGTATCAATTGAATGATGACTTTTAATTAGTCGGTCTTAAAGTGAGGGAGATCGACGATAGGTGATATCTGGATGGGCTTTGACATATTTTGAGATTGTGGGATCCGCCGTTAGTAAAGGCCAAAACTGGTTAAGGATGTGTCTAATTTGGGTGTGTTGTTTAGAGTATTGGGTAATTAGGCATACAGGTTGTCTGGTGTCTGGAGTCTCCAGACACCAGACATGTGAGAGGTATAGTTTTGGGATTCTGATCAATTTACGTATTTATTTAAGTGGCAGCTTTTTTCACTGTACACTGTGTATATACACACATTTTGTATTCATTTACACTTCTTTTATACAGCTTTGCACTTTTCTTTGGCACAGTGGCGTAAAAGAGATTCAGGGTTGGTTTATTTGTATATCTCTTGCTACAAACCAAAACCATTATTAGCAGATAAAAACACAGCTAATTTTACAAAATTCCTGTAAAATCCCTACTAACTATAAAAGCTTAACCTGTATAGAGTTAATAAATAACAAAACAAATTTAAGTTTGCAAAATGGTGAAAATCGAACGTACCCAAAAATGTCTCAAAGAATCTGAAGGTTTTCATCTTTCATTTACAGCTTTTAGAATTTGTAAAAGACCCCCCAAACCATACATTTTCTAAAAGCACATGGCCAATAGAATAAAAAGAAGGTGCTACTGATTTTTAAGTCAGCGTGATATTTGCGCAAATGTTTATCAAATCAATATTTTCGTTAAAAATACACTACAATCATTAATTGCTACTAAAGCATCGTTCACATGTGGCATACTAAGTGTTCGCCCATGGAGGGCCATGGGGGGCCATGTTTACCCGCACAGGGATGCACAGGTGTTCCATGCATCTCCGGACAGGCAGTCCCATTTATGTCAATTGGGATGCAGCTGGCTGCACAGGCATAGCTGCTTTTCCTAATCTGACATCCATGTGGGTACACCACCCCAAACCAGACAGTGTGAGCTCAGGGAAATGCATGCGGACCTACATGAATGTAAAATTGGGAGCAATGGCTCTGTTCATGCAGGTGCTACATCCCAAATTACATCAATGGGACGGCCTGCACAGAAATGCATGGAACACCTGTGTGACCCCGTAAAGGTACGCTGTGTATGCCCTGTGTGAACACGGCCTTAGGCCCCTTTCACACAAGCAGATCAATCGGGTCTGCCTGTCCGTTTTTCAGGCGGGCCCAATCAGACCACCCATTGTTCTCTATTGAGAGGCTGATGTAAATGGACATGTGCCCGTTTACACCCGCCTGCATCCGATCCAGTCCAGTCCGCTAAAACAGACCGATGGGGATTCCACTCCCCATCCATCTAGCAGATCGCATCGGATGGTATCGGATGGAAATGGACAGGCGGTCCATTTCCATCCGACCGCCCCATAGAGAACAACGGCTGTGTCCGTGTCCGTGTCCGCTCTGCATCAGTGGAGCGGACAGGGACCTGTCATCCACCTGCTCAGTGGGGATCAGCAGGCGGATCCACCGCCGAGCAGGCGAATCTGCTTGACAGAGTCCGCTGCATGTGAAAGGGGTCTTATCAGCAGCGGCTGGTCCATTAGGGGCGTTTGTATGATTTTTTTTTTTCAAGCCGCATGATTAGAGCCTGAGGCTCTCACTAGCTTGACAAAGGTTGGGCTCAGGGCGCAGAGCACTGCACCTCGAACCCACCCACTTGTGACAATAGCGAATTAATATTCGCTATTGTCTTCTGGCTTCCCCTCCTGGCCAGGAGGAGAATGGATTGGGTTGGGGGGGAGAGGAAGCTGTGAAGAGTGGGGGGGGCATCACCGTGGAGGGGTGAGTGCGGGGGGGGGGACTGTCACCATGGAGGGGTGAGTGCGGGCAGACCTGGGGGGTTTTACTATGTTTGTGGTCTTTTTTTGTTTTTTTTACGGTTTCGTTTTTCTTTTTTTGGGGGGGGGGGGGGGCTGGTGAGATATCAGAGGTGTAAACAGACCCACACACTGTGAGAACCCAGCCTGAAGAGACCACAAATAAGGTTGGCCTCTTACCAAATATGAAAGATCCCCACCACAGAGATCAGCCAGGCATGTAATTAACGGACCTCCAGACATTCATCAATGGCAATAGCAGGGCATCGACTTCCGGTTTCAGTGATTCCAAGGATCAGCAGGCCGCATCCGCACTTATGAAGGAGAACAGAAGTCACACATAGTGTAAGACCGCCAAATATATTTTTTAAAATGATAGGCAGGTACTTGCAGGTGAAAGAAAGTACAGCATATCGCAGCATTTACTGATATCACAAGTTAAGCCCCGCCGAACATGTTTTGCCATCAAACTGTCAGAAACCATGAACCAGACCGAGACAGAAGTACAGTAAAATCACACTTGTTTATTAATAAAAATAAAAAGGTAAATAGAGTAAGCGTAGTCAAAGCAAGCCAGAGTCTAGTAACCAGATCTGGTAATCAGCCAAGCCAGAGTTCAGTAACCAGATCGGGTAATCAGCCAGGCCAGAAGTGAGGGATCCAAGTAGAGGAACAGCAAGCAGGATAAGGAGCCAGAAGGAATGTCA
The DNA here is from genome assembly GCF_042186555.1 of Aquarana catesbeiana. Classification (NCBI taxonomy): domain Eukaryota; kingdom Metazoa; phylum Chordata; class Amphibia; order Anura; family Ranidae; genus Aquarana; species Aquarana catesbeiana. Next base: position 156,146,434 of record NC_133330.1, on the reverse strand, counting down.
GCAAAGCCAGTCTTTAAACAGGAACACAGGAGATGGTTTCTTGTGATGTGACCAAGGCGAAGGCAGGAATGAAGTGAGCTGGAGATCTTTAAGTAGGCGGGACTGATGAGCAGGTCCACAACAGCTGGTTAACTGTGGAGAGAGATGTGAGCTGGCAATTAGCCGACAGCTGAGCGGCCAGCTCAGAGAAGGAAGGGTTGAGCCAGCCCTGACGCAAACAGCATCATCAGGGGAACAGGAGCAACCACCATTGATGCCTAATGCAGTTTATATAGGCTGCCATGCTGCCGCCATTGTACATCCATAGGAAAACGGCTGGCCGAATTAAAGGAGTTGTAAAAGCAGAAGGTTTTTTATCCTAATGCATTCTATGGCATTCCCTAATTAACTCACCTAAGCCCCATCCCTCTCCAGCGATGTTTACGAATGTCTAAGCCATCTGGGACACTCATCCTGATTGGCTGAGACACAGCAGTGGCGCCATTGGCTCCTGTGGCTGTTAATCAAAGTCATACTTGCCAACAGTCCCAATTTTCCTGGGGCAATCCCGATAATTGGACCCTTGTCCCGATCTGAGTCCATCCTGAAGAAAATCCTGGGATTTTGCTTTTGACCTGGGAATCTGGAGTTTTTTGGCATCAAAAGCAGCTTCTGGCTCCGAAAATATGTCCACTGACACCACAAGATCTCTTTCTGGCTAGCAGGTCTCTTTCCCCGTGTGTTCAGTGGAGAGGGGAGGGGCCTCCGATCCGTGCAGCCAATTCTCTTTTTTAAATTTACTTTTATCAAACATACTACACCATGGAAGGTTTTCTTTTTCTGTTGCTGTGTATCACTAGAGATTAAGCGGCTGTTCCAGAGATTTCCCTACGCTGGGTGGGACTGCTGTTCAGCAGTCATCGCCATCTGGTAAGCAGGCCATCTTTTGATTCACCTGGTTGTGGAATTGCACGTTGTACCTTCCCTGTAATTTTCATCTTTCTACACGTATTGGTGTTTTTTTCTTTACCAGTTTATGGACTAAAAGATTAATGGGACTTTGCCTTAGTTCTTACTTTTCCATTTGTTACAAATTATTTCTTCACAGGATATTATGGTCACAATTTTTGTTTTTTTTTTATCACATAAGGACTGAAATACTATTGGGACTCTGCCTTAGTTTTCATTTTTCACTTGCAAAAAATCTTTTTCACAAAAGAGTTTTTTTACACTATATGTTTTTTCACTTTGTTATATCATTTGTTATATAATTTTGCATTAGCGCTGAATCTATTTTGGTTAACTCCTCCATGTTGCCGCCTGCTGATGTCTGTGCCTCCTCCATGTTGCCGCCTGCTGATGTCCATGCCTCCTCCATGTTTCCGCCTGCTGATGTCCATGCCTCCTCCATGCTGCCGCCTGCTGATGGTGTCCATGCCTCCTCCATGCTGCCGCCTGCTGAGGGTGTCTATGCCTCCTCCATGCTGCCGTCTGCTGAGGGTGTTCATGCCTCCTCTATGCTGCAGTCTGCTAAGGGTGTCCATGCCTCCTCCATGTTGCAGCCTACTGAGGGTGTCCATGCCTCCTCCATGCTGCAGCCTGCTGAGGTGTCCATGCCTCAACCATGCTGCTGCCTGCCACGGGTGACCTGCCATCTGTTGCCAAGCCTGCCGCGGCTGATACCCATGCCACTGCCCAGCCAGACTGCTGAGGTGTCCATGCCTCAACCATGCTGTTGCCTGCCACGGGTGACCTGCCATCTGTTGCCAAGCCTGCCACGGCTGATACCCATGCCACTGCCCAGCCGGACTATGCTGATTCCTGGGCTGCCACCCAGCCAGACTATGCTGATTCCTGGGCCGCCACCCCCGCTAGATGATGCCAACTCACTACTTGCTGTTAAGCTGGACTCTGTTGACTGGGTTAAACTCCCGCCTGCTGATGTGTCTGAGGCTTCTAAAGTTTCAATGTTAGGTGGCCTAAATGGGTTACCTGTCTGGCCTGAGATTTTGTTTTCAGTCGCCTCGGTTGGGTCCCTCTTACATTATGTTGCACCTAAGCCTGGTGGTCCCGACATACCCTGTACGACTGGTAACTAAGTTTGCCTTCATGGTAGTTGTGAGCTCCAGGGGAGTGGCGGAGTACCATTTGTGCCTTGCCCCGACCTGGATGCGATTGCAACAATTCCAGGTGCATTAGGGAACCCGGGTCAGGTAACCAGTGCCTTGGGGAAACCTAAATGGCTGTTGATGTGTGGAACAAGTCCTGGAAACCAGGCAAGCTACGCCATTGCAATCAGACATTTTGTTGTCAGAGTTCCGGTGTTGTCACATGACCCCAGGGCTAAGTTTGTGAATGACCCATGGTACCCTAGCATTGGGATGCCTACTGTTTTGAGGGATCAGATGTCATATGTCGCAGAAAATCGGGCCAGCGGATTACCCAGCCGGTTTTGTGACGCGGATGGCGGGGTTCTCACCAGGCCTTCAGACATGGACAGTGGAGTGCTTGCAGACCCTGGTGGTGGGGCCCTATGGAGCGTCCAGAGGCCGTTCCTTAAGAGGGGGGAATCTGTAAGGATTAAGTTCACCTGCTGGTGGAACTATCCTATTCTGGGCTGTTTGCTGCAGCTCCAGTGTCCACCAGCAGGTGTCTCCCAGGAGCCAGCAGGCTGGGGTAATCAGGCAAATTAGTGTTCAGCTGCTTGGGGGCTACTTAAGGCTTCTCCTTCCCCGCATCACGATTCTGGTCCCTTCCTTGCTGCCTGTTCCTGGGACCTAGCCTGATCCAGCCTTTACCCCTCTGCCTTGCTTCTGTTGGAGTACTGTTTTGAGATCCCCCTGCCTTGCAACCTTGCATTCCCTGTACCTTAGATGTTTTTTGTATATAGATAGTCGTTAGGTTAATTTGTTATTTTTGTCTTTTGGGATTTGTTTATGTTCATGTTTACTGTGTTTGCTGTGTTTTCTGTGTTTATGGTTTGCTGTGTTTTCACTGTAAATAAATATCTCTTTAATGATACATACTTTGTTTGGTCTCCTTTCCCTTGTGTAGCTACGTGTCTGGTCTCCTTAGCTGCTGATGCCTGACAGGTCTGCAGAGAGCTTCCAAAGCATCAGAGCGATCTCAATGTTAAAAGGTATCAGTCAGCAGAAGGGTACAAAAGAATTTCCAAGGCATTAGATATACCATGGAACACAGTGTCATTATCAAGTGGAAAAAATATGGCACAATAGTGACATTACCAAGAACTGGACATCCCTCCAAAATTGATGAAAAGACGAGAAGAAAACTGGTCAGGGAGGCTGCCAAGAGGCCTTCAGCAACATTAAATGAGCTGCAGGAATATTTGGCAAGTACTGGCCGTGTGGTACATGTGACAACAATTTCCCATATTCTGGGCTATGGGGTAGAGTGGCAAGACTGAAGCCTTTTCTTACAAAGAAAAACATCCAAGCCTGGCTAAGTTTTCCAAAAACACATCTGAAGTCTCCCAAAAACATGTGGGAAAATGTGTTATGGTCTGATAAAACCAAGGTTGAGCTTTTTGGCCATAATTCCAAAAGATATGTGTGGCGCAAAAACAACACTGCACATCACCAAAATAACACTATACCCACTGTGAAGCATGGTGGTGGCAGCATCATGATTTGAGGCTGTTTTTATTCGGCTGGAACAGGGGTCTTAGTCAAGGTAGAGGGAATTATGAACAGTTCCAAATACCAGTCAATATTGGCACAAAACCTTCAGGCTTCTGCTAGAAAGCTGAACATGAAGAGGAACAAAGACCCAAAGCATACATCCAAATCAACAAGGGATTGACTTCACCAGAAGATTAAAGTTTTGGAATGGCCCAGCAAGAGCACAGCCTGAATCAGATTTGAAAATCTCTGGGGTGATCTGTAGAGGGCTGTGCACAGGAGATGCCCTCGCAATCTGACAGATTTGGAGTGTTTTTGCAAAGAAGAGTGAGCAAATATTGCCAAGTCAAGATGTGCCATGCTGATAGACTCATACCCAAAAAGACTGAGTGCTGTAATAAAATGAAAAGGTGCTTTAACAAAGTATTAGTTTAACCACCTCAGCCCCGGAAGGATTTACTTCCTTCCTGACCAGAGCACTTTTTACAATTTGGCACTGTGCTGCTTTAACTGGTAATTGCGCAGCCATGCAATGCTGTACCCAAACGAAATTTGTGTCCTTTTTTTTCCCACAAATAGAACTTTCTTTTGGTGGTATTTGATCACCTCTGCGGTTTTTATTTTTTGCAATATAAACAAAAAAAGACCGAAAATTTTGCTATAAAAAAAATACAATAAACTCAATTTTAGTCATACATTTAGGCCAAAAAGCATTCAGCCACATGTCTCGGGTAAAGAAAAATTCAATAAGTGTATAATTATTGTTTTGCGCAAAAGTTATACCGTCTACTATAAACCTGCAGTCATCATTCTGGTATAACCACTCAAAGTCCGGCAACATACCAATACGTTGCATGTCCTTGTTGGGCATATATTGTAATGTTCTTTTTTCATGCAGCCTGTGGGCTGAACGAAAAAAAGATATCGATCGGTGGGTATTCCCACCATTAGAATACCGCCCTGCATCCACCCACTTCTAATGATGGGCATACATGCACTGCTTTATTTTTAACTGTGGTGGTGAAATCACCTCCTACAGCTCTGGAGTCGCTGATTTACGTATCGTGAGATAGCAAACGCTGTTGCTGTCAAAATAAATCAGTGCTGCAGCTGTATGGCGTACCTGAAAAGAACATAATGGTTAACAATAAAACACAGTAAAGTATACAAGAATCACATACCTGAAAAAGCAAACGTGATAAAACATAGTAAAAAGAGCAGAACTATAGAGAGAGAGCAATAAAAAGACAACTATTTTTGGCTTTTTTATTTTATATTTTTCTTTTGTTATTTTTTTTCTACTTTAGTTTTTTTGTTTTTTACACTTTTATTTGTAACTGTAACACGGTTCCAGGTTCGGGTCTCTCAAAATGCGATGGCATCTTTGGAGACCCTGTGAAAGTGTACCCTAGACTGGGCCGTGCTGTACCCTACGCTAACATTCCACTAGTGTATGGTAGCGTTCAAAACATTTCCCAATGTAAAGACCAGGTTGCTCAGGACAGGAGGGACAATAATAGCGGGTGTCACGACTATATCTGCGCTTGCTACAGACCAGTGGCGGTGCTTCCATAAAGTGCGCAGGAGCGCCTCCCCCTCTCTCCTGCACCGCTCTAATCACCATAGATTCATGTATTGCATGAATCTATCTATGGTCACTGCTAACACCCCCTATTCAGGTGCCCGGCCCATTTTTGGGCGCAGGGCATCTGAATTACAGCGGCGGGGGTGTTTTTTGGAAGCACCTGATTAGAGCTATAGGCTCTAATAGGCGCCCAAAAAGGTGAACAGCGGGTGCAATACTGTGCGTTCACTCAGCTGTGTGCTAGCAAAGCGAAGGAATTTGCTTTGCTAACACTGAATTTGCCTCTCAGCCAATCAGGTTACCGGGTCTGTTACCGGTCACCTGATTGGCTGAAACGTCAGGCGCTGTGATTGGATGGCTGAGAGAGGATGGAAGAAGACATGGAGGACGTGCAGGAGACCGCCACTGACCCGCTCCAAGACATGTAAGTGCCGGGCAGCATCTGATGGGGCACACTAACAGCATCTAATGGGGCACAGTTGTGGCAATTTATGGGCACTCTGGCAGCATCTGATGGGGCACAGTAGCGGCAATTGATGGGCACACTGGCAGAAATTGATGGGCACAGTGGCTGCGTTTGATGGACACAGTGGTTGCGTTTGGGCACAGTGGTTGCGTTTGATGGGCACAGTGGCTGCATTTGATGGCACAGTGGCTGCGTTTGATGGCACAGTGGCTGCATTTGATGGGCACAGTAGCTGCGCTTGATGGGCACAATTGCTGCGTTTGATGGGCACAGTGGCTGCGTTTGATGGCACAATGGCTGTGTTTGATGGCACAGTTGCTGCGTTTGGCACAGTGGCTGCAATTGATGGCACAGTGGCTGCGTTTGATGGCACAGTGGCTGCGTTTGGTGGCACAGTGGCTGCGTTTGGCACAGTGGCTGCATTTGATGGGCTCAGTGGCTGCGTTTGATGGCTCAGTGGCTGCGTTTGATGGCACAGTGGCTGCGTTTGATGGCACAGTGGCTGCGTTTGATGGCACAGTGGCTGCGTTTGATGGGCACAGTGGCTGCATTTGATGGCACAGTGGCTGCGTTTGATGGGCACAGTGGCTGCGTTTGATGGCACAGTGTCTGCGTTTGGCACAGTGGCTGCGTTTGATGGGCACAGTGGCTAAGTTTGGGCACAGTGGCTGCGTTTGATGGGCACAGTGAGGCTGCAATTGATGTGTTTTTTTTTTCAGTTTACGCCCCCCAAAAAATTTTGAGCACTAGCTGCCACTGGCTACAGACACGACATCTTCTTTGGGGTGATTGTTGGGTAGGGGTACCAGGGAGAACATACGGAAAATGCCTCTCATGCAGCCGGCTCATTGCATTTGTGTTGGGAAGGTGGGGCACAGCACCGTCTGCAAACAGAAGGCCTGTGACAATCTCTTCCTGGAATTTAAGGAAGGATCCAGTTCATCCTGATGCTTTGTATAGCACATAAGCGTTAGGCAGAGCCAATTGGAATAAGTATACAGACACTTTTTTGTACCAGTGTCTGGCCTTACGGGCAATTAAGTGCGGCGCCATCAACTGGTCGTTGAGGTCCACCCCCTCCCATATTAAGGTTGTATTCGTGGACACAAAGGGGTTTCTCCACACCAGTCGCCGTAGGAATTTGGACTGTTGTATTTGCGTGAAGGGAGGACAGAACGAAAACATTCCGTGAATTCCTCCACTTCACTGTGAGCAAATTATTACTTCTCAAGCAGGCTTTCACCCCCAGCCTAATACGGGAATCTACAAGCCGCCGGCGATTAGATCACATGGTGCCACATGCGCCAATTCCATGATCAAACAAGTGACTAAAGTGTCACGCTCGTGTAATAATTGTCCACGTACAAGTGGTACCCCTTTCCGAATAAGGGTGACACCAAGTCCCACACAATCTTACCAGCGCTCCCTATGTAGTCTGGGCAGTTCTCCAGCTCTACGTAACTATCTCTTCTCTCCTAAACCATAAAACTATATGTATAGCCTGTTGCCCTGTCACAGAGTTTATACATCTTGACCCCATATCTGGCACGCTTGCTGGCAAGATACTGTTTGAATGACAAGCGTCCAGAAAACGTAATCAGAGATCATCAACGCAGACAACTTTATCGGGAGTAAACAAGGCTGCAAACTGTTGATTGAAGTGATTTATGGGGGAGCCGAATTTTGTGGAGCCGATCGTATTCAGGGTCACCCCGAGGACGACAGAGTTCATTGTCATTAAAATGCATGAACCGCAAGATCTGCTCGTATCAAGCCCTGGTCACGGAGGCAGAGAACACGGGCATATGGTGAATTGGGTCAGTGGACCAATATGACCGCAACTCACTTTTTTTAGTTATGCCCATGAGGAGGGATAGGCCAAGAAAGGTCTTAAATTTGGAGACCGTGATAGGTCTCCAATCTCTGGCAAGGGTCAACTGGGGATTAGCGTCGATGAATTGTCCAGCATACAAATTGCTTTGGTCCACAATAGATCTATAGAGACCTTCCGTGAAAAACAGCGAATAAAAATCAAGTGATGTAAAATTAAGTGTTTCCACCTAAATTCCGGCTTGGCCAGTGAATGGGGGAGGGATGGGTGCTGCAGAAGTGGTGGGCTTCCAATTAGGATTGGCAAATGCAGCAGGTAGGGCACTATGGGCTCGACAGGCCTGTGTTTGTCTTCTTGGTGGCTGCAGGACACTACTTGTGCTAGTCACCGCACCAGCTTGAACTGCACTTATGGGACTTGCCACGTCACTACATGATACTGCAGTGCTGGATGTACAACCAGGGTGTACTAGGCCGCTGGTGCTTGTCAGTTCACCAGAAGGATGAGCGGCACTAGTACTGGCTCTCTGCTCCATACGAGAGCTCTGCGGTTCTTGCACCTCAACGACAGCAGAAGAAGATCGGGGTCTGGTACGCCTGACCTTAGCAGGGACCACTACTCTGTCGTCAGAGCTATCTGTCAGTGTGCCTCTGCTGTCTACTGGATTGTATTCTCAGCTTGAATCTGATAGATGGGTGACTTCCTCTTCACTCTCATCTGTCATGCTCAGAAACATGTAGGCCTCTTCGATAGTGTACCTTCGATTGGACATTGTGGCCTCTAAATTTACTGGTACAACTAGTGAAACTCACAGGAAAAAAGAGCACCTGATTGTTAGCAACTGCTTTAATCGCTACAAAAAAACTGTTAGTGTTCGCAGGGATCAGGCGTGTCTCTGCAAACGCTGTAGTTATGTGTTTTGTAAGTGACGGTAATCGATTGATACTGCACTTGGGTGGGCTGGGCTGGGCTGAGGGGGTAAATACAGGTGCTAGCAGGTATCTGGGCTGTTCCCGCTAACGCTACCTTTTTGGGACCCCTAAACTATTGGGGACACTAGTATAGATTTGATCAGATCAAAGATATTGATCCATTCAGACACTATACTACTAAGGGAGGTGTATGGTGCGTGCCTGGGTGTTAGCACTACTGGCACTAATCTGACGATGCCTGGGGCGATGCAGACCCTAACTGACACTAAAACTGATGTCACACGCCGGGTGATCAGGGGGTTAAACCCTTATTAGGTGATATATGGTGGGTACCCTGATGCTATAAAAAACAAACTAACCAGCGTCGCCTGTGACGTCACCCTGGTGACAGGGGGTAAAGGGGTTAACTAGGGGCAATCAGGGGGTTAAAACCTTTATTAGGTAATATATGGGTGTACCTGATGGTGAAACGAATCAACTAACTGGCTAATACGGTGATCAGAAAAAAGATCTACTAGTGACACTGGTGACGGGGTGAAAGGGTTAAATGGGAGGCGATCAAGGGGTTAAACCTTTATTAGTGGGGTTTAGGAGGTAGCCTAGACCTACCTGGGCCTACTACTAACTGCCCTAACACTGATTAGAGTCACAAATTACACCAATGCAGTGATCAGTAAAAAGCTGAAAACTGCATTTGGTGACACAGTGACAGGAAGTGAAGGGGTTAACTGGGGCGGCGATCGGGGGGGTGACAAGTGTGCCTGCATGTACTGTGTCAGTGAAGTGTTGGTGCAATTCACTGTAAGACGTCCTCTCTCCATTCTCTGGAATGGAAAAGAATTCCAGAGAGTGAGATGACATAACTTCCCCTGCCTGTGTTTACACTTACAGGCAGGGGAAGCATTTTCATTCGCCAGAACCGATCAGCAGGTCCAGGCCAGAAATCATTGGCCTGGAGCTGAAGACTGATCATTTCTGCAACAAATGTGATCACCGTGGACATGGCAGGGGTGCACACGCACGCCCTTGGCCCACGGCCGCGAGCCATGTATGGGTATGTGGTTTTGCGCACCCATGCCACTTTGCCGACGTATATCGGCGTGAGCAGGTCGGCAAGTGCTTAAAGGTGTGCACAATTATGTACCCCCTTATTATATTCTTTTATTTTTACTTCCCTCCACCTAAAAGATTTCATTTTGTTTTCAATTGAGTTGTACAGTTTATAGGTCACACTACAGGTGGAAAATGTTCTGAAATTATTTATCTTTGTCTTATTTTTTACATCGCAGAAACCTGACATTTTAATAGGGGTGTGTAGACTTTTTATATCCACTGTACCTGTCTATTCCTATTAACTGTATATTGATTGGATCAATCACATGATAAGCTATGTCCGTGAAAGCCCTTCCTAATATTCACAATATGCTCGCTAATCCTAGTATGCATGCCCTTGTGTTCTCCCAATGTGTTGCAACCCAAAAGGGCATTGCAGGAGGCATACCACATTTTGGGTCGAACAGGTAACAAACTCCTCGATATAGGTTTTATGGAGACTGTGGACTTCTCAGAACAATTACGCTTTACCCTAAGAAATTGCCCTTTTGGTATTTCTCACAGCCAGGCAGGATGGTGACAACTCTGTACAGGAATATAGCCATTTCTTTTGGTTTTCTTAAAGTACGATTTAGTGTAAAAACAATTCTCTTTTTTATACATAGTGAGATTGAGAAAGTTCACTTTGACATTGCTGACCTCATATGACTATTTGATACCCCAGGAGTTCTCATTTAAATAAGCCATAAAGTCTTTTAAGGACTTAGCATCCTCTCTCCAAAGGAGAAGGGCATCATCAATAAACCTCCAAATACCCATTTCTGGTCTCGGCACTGCAAAATTGGTGCTCTCCTCCCAGTGGGCCATGAATAAATTGGCCACACTGGGAGCAAGTTCGGCACTCAAAGCTCCCCATCCTCTGCAAATAAAAATCTCCCTTGTACCAGATATAATGAGTTGGACATTTTGATGATAGGCAACTCCTATCCTCATTGATTAGTGGTTCCAAATTATTAATAACTACTGCAGTAGGGAACAGACACAAAAGATACGCTCGGCATCTTTCCAAATAAATGTTCTCTTTATTATGGCGCAATTGAAGGTTTTTATACATATGATTACGTAGGTATCACATTAATATTGGTATTTGGGTAAGAAACCCCGCGCCACTGGTAGTGATTGGTTGAGTAATTATGTGGGGGTCTTGTGAGCCAAAGATGGACTGATGCCTCTGTGAGGTGAAACAAATATAGATAAGCTGCAAACACTAACCACGTTTCATTGCGTGCATAAACCAAAAAATATAAATAAACGTGCCTGCGCTGAAAAAACAGATATATCCCAATAGTTGGGAGGTGCATATATAGTGTAAAACTATAATACAAAATTTCAATATAAAAAAAAAAAAATGCTAGTAATATATAAATTGTAGAATGAATACAATCCTTATAAAAGTATCCCATAAAGTGCAACATGCAAAAAAAACAATATATATATGTGGTTATAAATATGAGATCAAAGTGCAAAATCAAGTGTCCACATTTAAAAGTTCAATTCATTGATATCAACACAAAAAGTGCAAGTAAGTGGTGTCCACAAAAACAGTGTTCCTCATGCTCCTCCTTAATGGTGTTCACAATCCAGCATGCTTCAGTGCTCTCCTGTGACCCCCCACTTGTGCTTGCGCTCACCTCTGAGCATGTGACACGGTAATTAAACGGTGTCTAAACACGCATTGGAGCCACCCCTTGGGCTCATACAGGGTATGCTGGTATAAACTCCACCACTCTCAGATGTCATCAGATAGTCTCACATAAAAGAAAGAAAAAGCTCCATAGTGTGATACAGTAGGGATTTATTTAAAATATATTAAAACTTCCCTCCAGAAGGGTACTCACAATACGTAGTTGCGTGAGTGCACCAATCTTTCCAGAGAGTGTTTGTATAAAACAATCGTTTGTATGGCGTGCGGTGTGTCGTGCCTCATCTACCTCTGTTGCTGACAGCTCCGTCCTACCCCTCCATTGAGAATGAATTTAGATTTGGATTTGAATTGTTTTATATCAAATGATTAGTCTTTTTTCCCCTTCCTATTATGAGTAATTTAATTTGTATTTTTTCCAGGGATATATGGTATAATTATTTTTATTTTCACTATATTCCCTGCAAAATCAAAATTTTCTATATATTTTTTATAAATCTTAAAACAATATAATTTCTATTTATTTACAACTATTTTTTTAAGTTTTTTTAAATACTCCTGTTTGGTAGATGTGCAGAGCAAATGATCTATTGTGACAAATTGTAGTTTGCAACTAACCATCTGCCGCCATCTAGAGGAAATTGTTGTTAAATACTCATTATATTCAATCAATATACGGGAGGTTTCAATTCACTGTTCCTTTTTGAATATTAACTCTACACATGTGGAAAAGGATATATATTTTATAATTTTCACCAATTTACATTGCTTTTTGTTTTCAAATGTACCAATGAAATGGAAATCAATTTTTTAATGTTCCCTAACCGAGACTGTGGCTGCACATTAAGCTCTACATACACACTGTCTCCACTACATAAGGACGTGTCCACTAGTGACCAGGTACGCTTCCTGAAGACGTAAACAATGAAACGTACGTCGAGGCGGTACCTGGTCACGTTTCCTTCTGCCTACGCACTATCCGGTCTGGCTGGTTGTCGAATCAAGCCGGTGGAACGCACGCCATCCACGGAGGTGGGGCGGAGATTACCACACACAGCACATTTCTGACAAGCCAGCAGCCCCAGTGCCGGGTAGGCACTTTTAAATGTAAGAGGCCATTTGGCCACCTGTTTTTATTTTTGCATCCATTAATAAATCAGACAGTATTATGCTATGGATGTTCCCTTGTTTTATCTTGTATTTCCTGCCTGTGCCTTCGAGGAAGAAGCTTTTTAATCCATCCATCCCACCTATGTGAGCAGGCACTATCCTGCACAAGCACCATTTGACTGTCTTTCCTAGGAAAGAGGTCAAATAGATCTGGTAAGCAGATCTTTTTGTCTATTCCACTTGCGGTGTCAACTCTCCTAGCCTGGTGGAGGATTTATCACTAATTATCAAGTCACTGTTTTTTTCGGAGAACTGGACTGTGTCATTATGTATTCACATCTTTATGGTGCTGTGGACTTACCAGAGTATTGAATTGTTGTCTACAAATAATTCCATCTTTTTGGCGCTGTGGATTAGGTTGAGCCTTTATTTCACACCACTAACTGTGTTCATTCAAAAACACTATTCACATTTACTATTTGTTGAATAGATACTTATCTTGTAATTGTCTAGACACTTTTTTATTTTTCACGTTTGTTATATCATTAATATTTCTCTAGATTTGTGCTTATATATTTTTTTGGGAACGCTTATATAGACACATGATTTTTAGCAAGCTGGTCTATATAGTTTAACCAGCCGGCACGGTTTCACATCACATTAGCGCCCCCTGCATTCAATACTTTATCACATTAATATTACAACTGTACGTTTATGGTAACAAGGGGCGTTACATAGGCAGGCTAATTCTAATCAGGTCTCGAAAGAATGTAAACATGTACTGAAAACATTATTAGTGCTGTGTGCACAGTGAGGGCAGTGTGCAATACATACAAGATAGAATACAATTATTTACAAATTTCCATTAAGTCTCCCCTCTTTTGATCAATATTTTGATTACTAACCACACCTGCTATCACCTTTAACCTGGAACCTCCACACGCTTAGGTTGAGGTAGTCCTGGCTAAAAAGGCAAAAACTCCATTGTGGAGAAAATAATAGCAGCTTTTTCATTACAAAATTACTTTTCATTGTGAAAAACAAATGATTGATAAGACATATTTACCTAGTACTGGCTGTACACTCCTGTGGCCAGAATGGCCTTCTAGCTGAATTGTTGGCATTCTGACTTATCAGCATATGTAAACACAGACAATTCTACATAAAATGGAAGACATACAAAAGACAAATATGACTTCAACATGGCTGAACTACTTTTCAAATCACATTTTAGATAGATAGATAGATAGATAGATAGATATATATAGATATATCCCTTACAATTAAAATAATTGAATCAAAAAGTACCCTAGAATGTGATCGCAAGAGGGAAACAAATCAAACAGAGACTTCTTTAATTTAGTCATTTTTGCAGTGTCTGGTGTGGATCCAGATGATTTTCCTTCAAGTTTTGCAAAATTGTACATGAAATAGATGCTGTATTGAGTCTCTAAACATTTCCTTATATATAAATGTCTCTTAACAATCCACAACTCACCTGGCTTTAGTTTTAGATCCTTCCAAACTTTTAGGATCTGGAATTGGGGAGAAAACACATAAATGAGTTTGTCAAAAACCTTAAAAGATCAGCAACAGTCTCTGTGAGATCCGAATGGAGGACGTCAGCTGCTGAGACAAAATATAAGCAAGTGAGTAACACACTCCCAAACCAAATCCTATAGGGAGAGAGTCCAACATCCCCTTAGGGGCTTGATAAAATATAAGAAAACATTTAGGCAAAAGTTTTCTAGTTTCTTACTCTACTTTGTCCGCTACATTGTAGACAGTAGGGGGTGTAAAAATAAAACCTCAAAACTTCTAGTAAGGACTCTCCTATAAAAGCGATTACCTTTGTTACTCTCTGTAGATTCTGCACTCTGTACTTACAAACAAACTGATAACACTTTTTTCTGTGGCCTTTGCAGTAGCATTTGCCACTGGACATCCAGAAAACATGTCCATACAGACGAAATGCATACTCGTAAAATCCTGACTTGGGCATCTGGATATATCTTTTTGTAAACTCTGGAAGGGATGTTCAGCTTTTGGTAACACCTTTGGTAACAGGTAAAACAAGAAGTGGTATGTTATAAAAACAACTGTGACGAACCCTGGCTCTATCCCACGCTCATTTACTAAGGCAGCCATAATTGCTTGTGACTGATGACACGGTCCATGTGTCAAGCTGGAGGGAAAAGAGTGGCTGGCAGACATAAATGATCACCTTTTCCATAGTCCTGTTTCCTAAGAAGTTGCCCCCTGTGGACCACTTGTTCTTCTCGTTCTGGGGTCCTTAAAGTTGAATTAATAATCCCAGCTATACTGGGCCAGAACTAGGGTGCAATCTATGAGTTGCACAGACCCAGCAAGTGTCCGAGGCTGTAAATGCAGCATCCTTAGTCGCCTGGTCTGCTTCCATGTGTGAGTTTTAAAGTTAATATGGCTACCTCAGCAAGAAGCTGGAAGGCTGAAAACAGCCAATCAAATTAACTTGGCATGCTTGATTGGTTTACCTGCCGAAGTAAAAACAAACTTCTGGCCCTTCAAATGGAACCAAAAGCTCTCGATATCTCGACTATCTATGTAAATATACACTCTTTTTATAGCTCACAGGCTTTGCTAAAACATGGAGCTCTGCTTCTTGAGCTGGAGGGAAAGGATCCAATGACTCTGAATACAGAGTATCCTTCTGGGTGAGAAACTGCATACTCAGTATAAAACCGGGAAAAACTCTACAAAATATTAAATATCTGGGTCTTCAGGGAGTGTGTCCTGCACTGGGCTCACAGCAGCTGATTCCTTCATCATCAATTTAACACATGTGGTTTTTCTTTGTCTCCATCCTCCTCCAATAGAGGCAATAAGGTGGCTGGATTCAAATGTACACATTTTTCATTGTTAGATTTGTACATAAGCAAACTCATATTTTAAACCTTTCATTAGAAAAACATTTAATTAGCTGTATATTTGCTGCGCAGAATGTTGGACCATTAAAAATTAAATATTTGACCAAAATAATGTCTGTAACTTTGTCTAATAGCACCTTTGCATAAAGCTACAGCTCTGATATATCGGGATGAACCCTTCATTACTGGGTCCAGCTTGCATAAATATATTACAATGGCTTGTTTTCTATCATGCTGTTTGTGTAAGAACTCCAGTTTCATGTTTCAAAAAGATAACTTTTTCCTGGCAATATTATAATAAATGATAACAATACCCTGCGGTCAAGCAGAGATGTCCATAAATCCAAAATATTCTTCTGCTTATACCACTGCACTTACAAGGAAAAGGGACACATCATTTCACAATCCACACATTCTGCTTTGGATTTCAAAAATAAAAATAAATAAAAACAAAAAGACCAACAATCTGTATGATGGACCAGAAAGCATCAAAAACTATAAAACAACTGGCTGCAGGTGGCATCTATCCTAACAGGGTGTGTGGACTTGATGTGATGGGTCTGTTATGTTTAAATGTTATTTATTATAACTCTCACATCATGGACCGCACATCAAGTTATTATCAAAAACCTTAAAATTTTATTTTTGTAGAAAAACTTCTTATGTATCCCATCCATCTTGGCTTTGTTAAATATTATTATGGCAGCTGTATTCCAAATAACAACCTCGTCTTAAGCTTTATTTTTTTTCCCTCAATAAGGGCTTATTGTATAAATGTAAAATTACAAAATTGTTATCTTAATCTAAACTGATCCCATTCATTACAAATTTCCCCATTAACCTGGATTTCATTTCCAACCAAAGGTTGTCTATATCTATATTATTAATAAAATTGGTAAACTCTTATTAGAAATTAATACTCATTATTACTTAATTTTACTTAATTTCCCTTTTTTAAATGCACTGTTTCCACTATCAAAGAATATTCAATTTGTGTAATACACGGTTAACCTTCATTTTACCATGTTTGGAAAACAGATTCAAAAATAATTGTGATCACATTGTTTATCATTAGATTCGTTAACCCGGCACATTTTGTTATAAATGTTTTGTCTAAAAAACTGAAATTGGCATGGTGTCCTTCCAGTTTATCACTGACCTCTCATCCCAGCCACATTCTTTCATGAGAGCACAAGGGGGGGGGGGGGGGGGGTCACATCTTGCATACATGACACACACAAGCGATAGAACTAAAGGTTCCAGCATTCACACACATACACAAATATCTCTCTAAAATCGCTTACATTTTTCCCATTTGTACACAACACATGCAGATCATTCTCTCACTTTCTTTTTTTTTACATTAAAGAAGTTTATTACAGAAATGTTAAGTGAACATTACAGATCAGAGAGTACAATAACAAATACAAGTGTTTCTGAACGAGTATAAGTTTCAGTAAGAAGGCTGCAGTTTACATTTGTTTATGCAATGTTGATTCAGAATAATCAAAAATTAAACAGTGTAATATCGGTTGTGTCGTTACAAAAACCATATTATTTCAGGAGTAAGCCTGTGCAATGTCACAACCCCTTTCGCCTAGGCCTATAATAATATTATATGCGATATTACCATTGACCCTCTGAATAGATCGAAGAGATGAAAAAGGGGAAGAGATAAAGTATACATGGGAAAGAAGGGTAAGGAAAAGAAGAATGAGTGATCTTGAATGATCCTAGTTGACCTCGACCACCCACGTCGACCAAGTGTGTAATCCAGCAGAGATCCACTGTTAGGCCATGTCTAAAACTAATTTATCTTATCGCCTAAACCTGGGCATCGACAATGTCGGAAAATGCTTGTGAGTATTTAAACACATTCCATGGGCGCCATGTATCAAGAAAGTTTTCTACTTGTTCATTTGCTTGCGCCAAAGTGTCTTCCATTTCATAAAATTCTGTGACCCTGTTTAGCCATTCCTTTGTTGTTGGTACGCGAGTTGATTTCCAATAAATTGGGATGAGGGACTTGGCCGCATTCAGTAAATGTTTTGTGAGCGAACGCTTGTATCTCCCCAGAGGCCAACTCGAAATATGCAACAAGCAGCAAGCTGCGTCTAAAGGTAGGGTGGTCTCAGTGATTTTTTTGATATATTCTCGTACACTGTCCCAGAAGTGGGTAATCAAGGGGCAATGCCACCATATGTGTAGCAAAGTTCCACTATCTCCCAAGCATCTCCAGCAACGATCTGAAGTCTGGGGGAACATCTTATTTAATTTTGTTGGAGTTAGGTACCACTGAGTCATGAGTTTAAAAGCTGTCTCCTGCACTTATGTGATAAGATGCAAGCGTTCCTCCACTGATTCGGGGTTATGTTTACCTGTAGGGCTTCTGACCACCGCTCTCTGAGTCTGTCATCCATGGGTGTTTTCGTGTTTTGTAGCCACGCGTAAATAATTGAAGTAGCCCCGCGTATTGGCTCTCCCCTAAGGCACACCGACTCGAAGTCCGTCAAAGGCCTAGAAAAGTCTCCCACCTTGTGATTAGCGCTTACATAACTTCTAACTTGGAGGTAGGTCCAGAAGGGCAAGTCAGTCACATTGTCATTTTGTTTAAGTGTCTGAAAGTCTTTCATTTTGGCTTGGTGGTAACAGTCTCTTGCTAACAGAGGTTTGTCACTGTGAGAAGATCTGAGGTGAGGGTTGCCTACTCCTGGGATGAAATCTGAGTTATCCCTCAGTGAGGTAAGTGGACCTAAGGCGGATGTAACTCCTGTGTCAGCGGGTATCTCATGGATCACTTTCAGAGTGGTACCCGTTAGGGGATGTTGCTTTAGGTCGTCAGTGTATGAAGGCCAAGGTCGCCAAGGTGCAAAAGTGAGAGGGAAGGTCTGAAGGTCCATTTCTAGTTTTACCCAGTCTTTGGTATCTCTGTGACAGTGCCAGTCGATGACCCTTGTTACGTGAGATGCTTTGTAGTAGCCCTGTAAGTTGGGTACTCCTAACCCTCCCAGTGTCTTTGCTTTCTGCAGTGTTTCAAGTTTGATTCTCGGCTTTTTTTGTGCCCATATAAATTTCAAAAATATGGTTCTCAGTCTTCTGAACATGTTGGGCGGTAGTTTAATCGGTAAAGTGCGCATAAGATAAAGGAGTCTGGGAAGGACCGTCATTTTAATGATTGCTGCCCTACCAAACCATGAGAAGGTTCCAGCGTGCCATTTGTGTAAGTCCGTTTCAATAGATTTCAAGAGAGGGGGAAAATTTTGTTCGTATATTGTCGATAATTGAGGTGTTAAAAACACCCCCAAATATTTCAGTTTTTTGTGATCCCATTTAAAGGGTGAGTTTTCTATCACCGAAGTGAGTGAGTGGTTGGGAAGGGATATGTTCATGGCTTCGGATTTGGAGTAGTTTATCTTTAGATTAGAGACATAGCTATAATGTTCAAAGGCTTTCATAAGATTAGGGAGAGTGGTGTGGGGTCTAGATATGAAAAATAGCAAATCATCGGCATAGGCGGCTACCTTGAACTCCCGCCCCCCCACCTGAAATCCCCGGACCGAATTATTTGCATTGACCTGTCTAATAAATGGCTCTAGGGTTAAAATGAATAAGAGTGGTGAAAGGGGGCAGCCTTGTCTTGTTCCATTCGCTATTTGTACCCGATCTGAAAGAGTGCCGTTTATTTTCAATCTAGCCGAAGGGCTATGTTAGAGTGCGGAGATCCGGGCCAACATCCTATCACCCAGTCCAATATGTCTACAAGTGGACAGCATGTAGTCCCAAGCCACGCGGTCGAAGGCCTTCTCCGCATCCGTGGATAGGAGAAGGCCTTCAGATCCGCTGGACCCCATTTGGTGAATTAGTAGGAGGGCTTTGGTGACATTGTCTTTGGCTTCACGGTCGGGCATAAAACCCACCTGTTCCGGGCCAATTATTTTTTGGAGAAAGGGTCTCAGTCTGTCAGCCAGTATCCTCGCAAAGATTTTCACGTCCAGATTCAGTAAGGAAATGGGACGATAACTGGCACAATCGGAGGGATCCTTACCTGTTTTCGGTATTATTGTTATGTAGGCTGAGAGTAAGTCTGGAGTAGTGGATCTGGGTTCGGACAAGGCGTTCAGGGCCGCCGCCAAGGGGTCTGTCAACAAGTCTGTAAAAGTTTTGTAGTAAATGGCCGTGTACCCATCTGGGCCAGGACTCTTGCCTAGTTTCAAATTCTTAATGGCCATTCTAATTTCAGTCGTGGTTATTGTGTCTTCAAGGGTGTTAGCTTCCGTGGTGTCAAGAGATGGAAGACCACTCTTGCTTAGATAGTCTTTGATTACTTGTGATCTATTACCGTCCATGCCCGGTTGTTTGTGTTGTGGCGGTAAATTGTAGAGATTTGAATAGAATGTATGAAAATGTTTAGCAATCTTCTCTGTGGTGATATCTAGTGTCCCGTTTTTTTTCTGTCTTATGCCTGTAATGTTATTGTTTTGGGTGTGTACTCGCAACGCCCTTGCCAATGTCTTGCCCGGTTTGTTGCCCCCTTCATAATAGGTTTTTTTCCTGAAAAATAGAAACCGTTTGGCTTTAGCATCAAACAGTGTCTGAAGTTGTTTCCTGGCTGCTAGTAATTCTGTGGCTGTATCCACAGCAAGAGATTGTTTGTGTAGGGATTCTAGCTTATGGATACAGCTTATTAAAGTTTTGATTTCCCTTTCTCTCTCTTTTTTCTTTCTAGCACCCATCGAGATCAGTTCCCCTCTTATTGTACATTTGTGAGCCTCCCAAATCATTAGTGGGTCCATCCCTGGAGTGTTGTTCTGGATGAAAAAATTTGACAGGGCCTCTTTGAGTTTGGGTAGGTGGGTGGGGTCCGAGAGTATCGAGGAGTTAAGTCTCCAGGTCTGGGTCTTTTTTGGGGATCTTGTCAGGTCTAGTGTTACTGCCACTGGAGCGTGGTCAGAGAAGGATTGTGTGCCTATGCAGGCCTCGGAAAGGACAGGAAGGTCTTTTTGAGTTATAAACAGATAGTCTATCCGTGTATATTTTTTGTGGGGTGCTGAGTAAAACGTATAGTCCCGTCCCTGTGGGTTAAGGAATCTCCAAGAGTCTACCAGTTCCAGCTTGTGGAGAAGGGATTTAATACCCTTCAGGGTTTGGTACCTAATGCTAGTGTTGCCATTGGAGGTGTCTGCTAGGGGATTCAAAGGAATGTTGAAGTCTCCTCCCAGTATCAGACACCCCGTAGCAAACTCCTGCAACTTATGGACCATCTGTTTACAAAACAGCAGATGTGCTGAATTTGGAAAGTATACATTTGCTATTGTGATGGGTGTTCCGCTGTAGTGCCCTTTCAGAAAAATGTATCTACCCTCAGGGTCTGTCAGTTGGTCCGTCAGGTCAAAAGGTGCATTTTTACTGATCAGTATTGAAACACCTTTAGTTTTAGCAAGGTTATTTGTGGCATAAAAAACCCTAGTGAAGTTCGAGTCGGTGAGCCTGGGTACGTGTCCAGTTTTAAAGTGGGTTTCCTGTAGCAGTACGAAATGTGGCTTACCTTTTTTAATTTCTCTAAGTAACGTAGATCTCCTCTCTGGAGTATTCAATCCCTGTATGTTGTGGGATATTACTGTGGGACTGCGCCCCAGCAAAGAGTAGGCCATGGCGCAGACTCAGGAGCGGTGCGGAACTTTGATCTGAAAAAGAGATATCGGTGGTCAGTTAAGGCGGTCTTAAGGTCGAGTTCGTGGGTGGTCAAAACCCCCGAGATAAATGACAAAACAAACAAAAAGAAAAAAAAGGAAAAGAGAAGGGGATAGGCGGGTAAGGAAACAGAGGAGGAGAAAAAGAGCAGAAAGCAAGAAAACAAGGAGGCGAAGGTGGAAAGAGGAGCAAGTATAATAAGAATTAAGTTCAACCTCTAGATAGAGCCCTATCTAGAGAACTGTAGTGCGTCTGCAAAGCTTAATGCAATAACAGACCACCTGCGGGGGTAGGGGGAGGCGGCTGCCCGGTGTGTAAGTCAAACAGAACAAACCGTTCAGTATAAACAGAAAACTTATGAAGGATATATCTGGCATAACCAACCTCCAACGGACACACAGCCTGTGGCTAAAAAAGATATACTTCTCTTAACTGAAGTAAAATATATATAATTAATTCACCCTACAGAATAAGGGGGCCCCTCCGGACCCGCACAGGAGGGCCAGGAGGCGCCGTTGTCATTGTCACCCCCGCGACGTGAAGACCCAGCCGCCCGCCACCTCAAAGGTGTCACGACCAAGCCGGCCCCCTCCGCCGCGAGGGTCACAAAACTGCAATAACTCAGACTAATGCTTAAACGTCAAAAAAAAGAGAAAAATTTGTGGTACAAGATATGTGCAATAAGCACGCCTATGTCTGCTTTGAGAGCATGGAAGACAGTGGTGCAATGCCCTACTAAACTGAACCTTAAGAAAAGAAAAACATAAAAATAGAAGTTAAAAAATGAAAAATGAAAAAATTGAAAAGATGAAAATAAAAAAAAAAAAAAAAAAGGGGGGAGAGGGGAGAAAAATTGGGGGATAGATTGGGCAAGAATAATTCCCTTTTACGTCAAAACAGACAGACAGATCAATGTAGAGGATCATAGGCTAGACGGCTTGGCATCAATCCTCCGCGTGATCACAGTCCCAAAGAGCTCTTGGATTCGGTGTGTTGAATTTGGAAGTTCCTGCTTTGCTTGACTTCATTTTCTTGGACGATCTTTTTTCAGGTGTGGAAAATGGTGATCTGGATGGACTCCTGTTGTGTGGTGGTAACTTAAACTCAGCGTACCAATCCGGCAAGTCCACTGGGTCCAGGCCAAGTCCTGCACAGAAATCGGGGAGATCCAGTGGGGTGCGTAGGATGTGCTGGTGCCCATTTGTCGCCACAATGAGGGCAAAGGGGAAGCGCCAAGTGTACCTGAGGTCTTTTTCGCGGAGTTTGTCCAGTAGTGGGCGCAAGGCCCTGCGGTTTCTGAGTGTAATCTGGGATAGATCTTGGAATAGCATTATGTTCTCTCCATTGAAAATGATCCTTTCATTCCTCCTCGCTTTGCGCATTATGTCCTCTTTTAATTGAAAGCTTTGCAAGCAACAAATGATATCTCGAGGTGGTGCAGTGTCAGGGCCTCTAGGCCTGAGTGCTCTGTGAGCCCTGATGAAATCAATCACAGTCTCTTCTTGCCTTTCCAATAGGCTGTTAAAGACCCTCTGTAGAGTCGGGGCTATTTGATCTGCTTCCACTGTTTCGGGGATCCCCCTCACCCTAATATTGTTCCTCCTGCCTCTGTTGTCGAGGTCTTCTAGGTGTCTGTTTACATCTATAAAGTGTTGGGTATGGGACACAGCAATCTTGTCTATCCTGTCCAGGGCCTTATCTCTCTGTTTCCCTGCATGTTCCACCGATGCTAGTTTTTCAGTGAGGACATCCAGATTCGTTTTGAGATCGGTTATTGCGGCTGAAAAGGCCGATTTGATTTCGGCAGTAAATCCGGACATATCTGTGTATGTTAGGGGTTTATGGAGTCTTGATTTCCCCCTGTTCATGTCCTCATTAACGTCTGACTCACCGCTGAAGTCTTCCTCGCGGAGCTCTGCCTGCTGCATCGGCGCCATCTTGGGTTCGGCCTTGCCGTTCTCAGCCTCCGACTTTTGTCTCAACAAATCCACAATATTCCTGGCTGTGGAAGTCGTCAGCCCTTTGCGGGAACGGGTGTGCGGGGTGCCGTGAAGCTTCCTGGCCGGCATGGAAGGTTTTTGGAGAGGGTGTCAGGCTAATAGGCCGTGTGTCCGACGGAGCTCCTCTAATGTGCTGCCATCCAAGCCGCGTGCCAAGCCACGCCCCCTCTCACTTTCTTTTAACTCTTTAATATTTCCCTGCTTAAATTCTGCTTTCCTTATTTTGTTCAGATATCATTTATATCTAGCTTCTATGATTCTATGATCATACAGGCAGCCACAGTGCTCATCCCATCTTCCCTCTCTGACAACATATAAAGTATTCTGTTTTAGCTCTCATTACTCTGTTTTTTGACTTTACTAGTTGTAGTGACTGACCCCAAATTCATCCCACAACTTAACATGAAAATGCCGCTTTCTGTCTAGTGTTAATTGTCACCCTTGATCCATCCTGCTCACGTAGATAGCTGTTTCTCTAGCTGTTTACTCTGCATGATTCTTAGTCCCTGTGGACTTTGGTGGTAACCCATTTACCCATTGTGGATCCCTGTCCACTTTAACCATTAATCTAGGGGCTCAGTATAGGCGGAACCGCACCTTCAGTTCATATATAGTGCTCCTCTTGCGCTGGGCATTTTTGAGGGTCTCTTACCCTTCGCTCCCTTACTTTATTTAATGCCCATAATGACTGTCCAGTCTTCTCTACGTGTGCCTATACCCTCTTGTCTCTAAACTACTTTATCTAGCAGATGTACTACATATACCTGTGAACAGCACTATTCTTCACTTTCTTATCTATAACACTCCGATGGAGAGTAGACAGTGACAACATAACATATAACCACCCATCAATACAGTTCGATTAAGGGGAGTAAAATAGGTACCCTTTGTCCCGAAAATGCCTTACCGATCAAGGAAGTCTGATAACTCAAATGTAAGCAAAAGGCTTACCTCAGCCGGCTGATTATCAGAAATTCCCGGATCGTCTCAAGCTCCTCGTTTCGGATACTCAGGGTCACCTGTAAAGCCCCTCCTAGGCAAAGCTTGCCACGTGAGTTGGACATTTTGATGATAGGCAACTCCTATCATATTGATTAGTGGTTCCAAATTAATAACTACTGCAGTAGGGAACAGACACAAAAGATACGCTCAGCATCTTTCCAAATAACTGTTCTCTTTATTATGACGCAATTGAAGGTTTTTATACACATGATTACGTAGGTATCACATTAATATTACAATTGTACGTTTATGGTAACAAGGGGCATTACATAGGCAGGCTAGTTCTAATCAGGTCTTGAAAGAATGTAAACATGTACTGAAAACATTATTAGTGCCATGTGCACAGTGAGGCAGTGTGCAATACATACAAAATAGAATACAGTTATATACAGAACTTACAAATTTCCATTACAATTATGTTACATACAAACATTAAGTAACTCCAAAATAAAAGATTTCTGTATATCCGGTAACTTATTCTCAAGTGAAAAGGAAACCTTATACTTAATACAATAAAAATACATAAAAGCAACAATAAAATAAAATAAAATGTGGGACTAACTGCTGTTAATGAAGCAATTAATATTCCATTCTACATTCAACCCATAGGGATTGTAGAACCTCAGTTCATAAATCTGCAGTGCCCTGCATATTACAAATATTAGGAGGGGCTTTCATGGACAGACCTTATCCTGACATTATGCTCAACATCATATGAAGGATCTAACCAATATCCAGTAGGAATAGACAATAACTATAGGAGAGGCAATAATCGTAAAATTGAGATAAGGTGGATTTTTTTGAGATGAGATCCTACAATCATTGTGGGTTGAATGTACCTTATCTTAAGGCTCTTAAGACTTTCTGTTCTTACTTTCATTAGTGATGATGGTTTGTTTTTTTACTTTAGCATTAGCTAGTTTTTAGTTTATTTGATTGAACATCTGTTGCCCACTATTGATGACTTCCACAATATGGAGGTTCCAGTTCCCTGTATTTTTGTGAGTTGCGGCTCCCTTTGGTGCTGTTTGCTGTAGCCTTAATAGAGCCTGTGTCTCTCCTCACCACTAATCCTGTGCCCCTTGAAGACGTCCATGGTGATGACACATGTCAGACAACGCTTTGCGGTATTGTCATCACGCCTGCTCAATGAGTGGCGATGTTCAGATATATTGACATGTAATTTTGTTTTACCTTTATGTGGGTAGTGTTTTACTACAATCAATTTGTTGCCAATATACAGTATACTACACTTTGGAGTGCCTCTATTTTAACCCCTGTGTGTATTATCCCCTAGTGTAATCTGTTTGGGAGTCTGGATGAGCTGAAACATTGGTGACATGGTTCCTGGTCCACCATGATATTATTAAGCAATTGAATACATTTGGGGTCTTCATTTCTGGTAAACTGACATTGTGTGCTATTTGTGGTGGAATACTGAGGTTGTGACACTGATAACACATACTATTTGCCTCAATAATTTTTGGATATTTTATTCATGAGTGAAGCACAATATGTTTATATTTTATTTGCAAATTTGTATGTTCTTCACTTGCAATATGTCAGAAACCATGAACCAGACCAAGGCAGAAGTACAGTAAAATCACACTTGTTTATTAATAAAAATTAAAAAGTAAATAGAGTAAGCGTAGTGAAAGCATAGCCAGAGTTCAGTAACCGGATCGGGTAGTCACCCAAGCCAGAGTTCAGTAACCGGATCGGGTAGTCACCCAAGCCAGAGTTCAGTAACCGGATCGGGTAGTCACCCAAGCCAGAGTTCAGTAACCGGATCGGGTAGTCACCCAAGCCAGTGTTCAGTAACCGGATCGGGTAGTCACCCAAGCCAGAGTTCAGTAACCGGATCGGGTAGTCACCCAAGCCAGAGTTCAGTAACCAGATCGGGTAATCAGCCAAGCCAGAGTTCAGTAACCAGATCAGGTAATCAGCCAGGCCAGAAGTCAGGGATCCAAGTAGAGGAACAGCAAGCAAGATAAGGAGCCAGAAGGGATGTCAGCAAAGCCAGTCTTTAAACAGGAACGCAGGAGATGGTTTCTTGTGATGTGTCCAAGGCGAAGGCAGGAATGATGTGAGCTGGAGATCTTTAAGTAGGCGGGACTGACGAGCAGATCCACAACAGCTGGTTAACTGTGGAGAGAGATGAGAGCTGGCAATTGACCGACAGCTGAGCGGCCAGCTCAGAGAAGGAAGGGCTGAGCCAGCCCTGACACAATGATGAGATTACATGCACTTTGATATGCACAATTTATTTATATTGAAATGTTTTATGTTCAGTTAATGTTCAATTAAAGGGACAGTGCAACACATCTCTTTTGTTTTATATTGTGGGGTATTGTTGTATGTGGATACTGGTGAATACAACTGTTGGTGAATATTAGCAATTTGTTGTTTTGATTTGGAGATTTTTTTTTTTTTTTTTTTTTTTTTTTTTTTTAACTAAGCGCAGGTTTTTCACTTTTATATTTGAAAGGAAAGCATTGCCCTCAATTTCAGAATGAGGATGCACCCCTTGCCCCAGAGCAAGCGCTGGCTCTAACACCGACCTCTGCATCAGTTTCTTGCTCTATTTCAGGCATGCAACAAGCAGCCTTCCTGCGTGGCTCTACACTTATGTCACAATTTCTTGGACAATTGCCAGCTTTAATACAGCCATCACTGTTCAAAGCTCAAAAGCACCAAGCTCCTTCTCCACAGTCGCCATCACTACTGGAGTCAGAATGTGAAATGCCTCCTCTATAGGCCACAGACATTGAGGGGACTGAAGAGGATCCAGAGAGGGTGTTAGAAAAGGATGCAGAAAACGCTTGCCAGTGCTGATATGCTCCCTTCTGTGTGCAAAAACCTGAGCATTGTCCCCCCTAAATCTCCTCCAACTTGTCATGTCCCTTTTGGTACTAAGACACCTGTCTAAAAGATATTAACCAGAATTGTTGGCCAGTTCTATCCAGTGGAAATAAAGTTCACAAAAAAGTGGCCTGTTCCAGAAGTACACCCTGATGTCCCAGTTTTAAAAAAAACATCTTATTGTACCCATTCAAGCTGATCCTTCATTCAGATATTCTGCTGACAGAAAGTTTTAGACACTCTTTAAGGCTCTCTTTCACAGAAAGCTCTGTCTCACAGGCCCAGTTCTGCAACCACCTATTTCTGAAATTTCGGTTTGTCCAACTGCAGATGACTGGACTAGGGCAATGAGCAAACATTGTCCTAAGCTTTACTCTGTTGTGTCAATTGCCTAGAACAAGTCATGCCACAAATCTTCAGAATTGCTATGATTTCTATTCATAGGCACACAATCTTGTGGCCAAAAGCCTGACTTGTAGAAGACACGTAACATGTATGTCCTTTGAAGGAGGATGGCTCTTTGGTGAGGCACTTAACAAATTAATCAATGCTGTCACAAAAGGAACATTCTTTCTTCCACAGTGGAAGGCTGCAAAATCCCCCTTTCTCAGGGGCTTGTACCTCCTCAAAAAAAAGAGTTCCTCAATGCTCTACACAGGCTTTTGACCCAAAATTCATCCCTTCCTTTTGGCGCAAGACTTGGACATAAAATCCACCAAGTCTACATCAAAGCCCTCTTCCCAATGAGGGGAAACTCTTTTTCCTAAAAGTGGGGGGGACAATCCGAATTTCAGATCCAAATTCCCTTACAATGGAAACGAGAATGTTCGTTAATTACGATTATTCGTTATGATAAAGTTAAAAAACCCACAAAGTCAGCACAGCACCGGGATGGTGGGAGCCCCTCATAATAAATTCATCATAACGAACATTCGTAATTGTTATGAAAAGTTACCAAACCTAAAAGTTAAAAACCCAGGAACTCAGCACAGCACAGGGATGGTGGGAGCCTCTCATAATGATAAATTCATCATAACGAGCATTCGTAATTGTTACGAAAAGTTAACAAACCTAATGAAAATTCATATTTAGTACGAATCCAAATTGAATTTCGGACACGAATTATGAAATGCGAATTAATTCTAATACGAAATTAAACAAATTCATTGACGCGCACATGTCTACCAGGTGGTACCAGGTGTCAGCCAGCCTTAAGGGGAACAAGTCTGATCATCTCATGGACGTCAAAGTACTATCTAATGATTTGTGCTGTTCACATCCCAAGAGGGGATGACTGGAAGGCCGATTACTTAATCTTCACCACCTGGACCAAGGGGTATGGTCCTTTTACCACAACATCTTCAACCCGATATGTCAGCCATGGGGGACTCCAGACCAAGTGCGGATCCAGAGTCTAGTCTCGGGAGGGGCACTGCCAGAAAATAAGGTGTTGCTTACAGAACTCTATTTAACGTATCATACAGTCCTAACCTTGTTTAAAACAGTGACACTTTTATCATTCCAGATTAAATTATTACATTACAAACAGACAGGATAGGTTTAACCACAACTTTATTATTACAAAGATTATAAGCAGTTTGTATACTTATAACAGAATATTCCCAGACAAAATATTCACAAGCAATATAAAATTATATGTAAAAAAACAAATAGCAGAACCCAAACATTATCACTCTCCACTGTCTCCAAACACACAACAACAGAAACATTTTATTTGTAAGTTACATAACATGAAAAATTCAGAGAATTAGCTCAATTCTTCGTTTTCCTTGTTTGGCAAACAGCTCGATAACTCGGTCAGTATTCACAGGAATATCTCTATGAATGTAAAGTAAACACAAGCCATTTAACCGGTCCTCCATCATTCGTGACCGAAGCCATGTTTTAACACGACGGAG
Source organism: Aquarana catesbeiana (assembly GCF_042186555.1). Lineage (NCBI taxonomy): Eukaryota > Metazoa > Chordata > Amphibia > Anura > Ranidae > Aquarana > Aquarana catesbeiana. The sequence continues at coordinate 156,117,755 of NC_133330.1, read as the reverse complement.
GGTTGAGAAAGATCTCTCTGCTGTGGCCACACTTACAGGGAGAGTTGCTAAGATCAGAAGTAAACTTCTGATGGTTGGGAAGAGGTCCTGGTCACACATGTCCAACACTTCAAGAACTGTTTTTGGAAGTTCCTTATGTTGTGATAACTCTCGTTTCCACTTTGTAAGCCATAGACTTAGTTCTCCCTGCAGCAATGTCTCCATTATCTTCTGCTTACCATCAGCTAGAAGAGGGTGGAAACGCTTTGATAATGATTGCACAGCCACAGGAACCATGGTTTCCATTTTTTTCCCAAAAAGTACTGCTGGCATCAAGATTTGAATCTGGAAACACTGCATCGAATTCTCTGGAAAACGAGTTTTTAAATCATTAATAATGTTGTCCAGCAAGGGAATATACAACGATTTCCTGTAGTATTCTTCAGTTGATTCTACATTGTAATTGAATCTGTGCACTTGCCTGCCTACAAGACGTGGCAATTTTAGTTCCACTCCAAGTTCTGAAGCCAATTCTGTAGCCTCCATATGCAAAGTGGAAAAAGTGCTATCAGCGTTACATCGCATATTCTCTATGGTTGCCATGGTATCAGTCAAACAGTCCGATGCACTTGTTAAATCAATTGTTGGGGATTGAAGGAAGCGACTCAGAGGAAGGGTTACTTTCAGAACACTGATGAGTGAAACCAAGGAAAATATGAATTCTGCACTGCACAGAGAATGGATGAGAGTAGATGCTGTTGAGCTAGTGCTTGAGCATTTCCATTGAGATATTGCAGATAGTGCACTCACCACTTTTACAAGTCCATCTCGAAATCTTATAAGAGAATCATGGCGCTCTACCCATCTAGTTTCACAAAGACTGGTAAGCTGAGAGCCTAACTCCTGCTTTAAAATAAAATGACGCTTTGCTGATTGGTTAAAGAATGAAATGGTTGATTTGACCACTGCTACTGCATTGCGAACTGCTGACACTTGTGAGGACTTTGAAATTGAATTGTTCAGACAATGATTGTAGCAAGGACATCTGCAACTGTTGGTTGCTACACGGAGAATCTCTGACACAGCACCAGCCACCTCTGAAGACATAACACTGCAACTGTCTGTTCCAATGCCAACACAATGAGTGATGTCCAGGGAGAGGTCTTTAATTATTTGGATAACCATCTGGCCTAAAACTTTTCCTGTAAGCCTTGGTTCTGAACCTGAACTATCAAGTCCCGACTCCTTCTGGGTTGCAAATTCGTAGGCATCTACAAATTTTATAAAATCCTCACGAATTGATCCATTGTAGACATATCGAAAGTTGAGTGTAAGTTGTTCGGTATGGGAAATGTCTGTAGTTTCATCGAATATAATACTAAAATAGCAAGCCTCTTTAATTCTAGCTACAATGACATTGCTGATTTCATCACCACAACACCCGATTAAATCATTTTGTGTGGATTTTGAAATGTATGTAGCGCGAGAAGATGCAGTAAGGAGGTGGTTCTCTAATATTTTGTCTCCAGATGCAACACGGTACCTCAGCAATTCCCGAAAGTTGCCTTCATTCACCTCCGGGGTGGAGTCATCCATTAAAGCACCATCATCTCGGTGGCCACGCAGAGGTATATTTTGTTTACCCAAAAATATAATTGACTCAACGATAGGACGAATTCGCTCTCGGTTCTCTTTCACTTTCTGCAGACGATGCAAGTTTATTTGATTAACAATTTCATTTTCCGGTGCATGGTAGGTTTTTAAAAATGCATTTCCTTCAAATACACTCTCCTGATGATAAACAAGCCTTGCATGGACTTCCAAATCTCCATCCTTGCCCTTAAGCTTTTTAAAATTAGTAAGGGGCTCCATCACTAGTTTTCCAAGGGCCATGCCTTTGTTATGACCACCTTTGCGATGTTGCGCAAACAATGCACAGTACTTGCAAAACAATCCCTTTTTGGCAGGTGAATACACGAGCCAAGGAAAACTGTCAATATGTTGTTTTGACAGGTATCTCTTTATTTCCCGAGTTTCTCCATCCTTGGAAGTCATGTTCTGAACAGAGAAAGGTAATTCATATCCAGGAGGAGGTTGCCATGGATTTTCCAATAGCAAGCATTTGGTGTAATCATCTATTTTTTTCCCAAGATGTGTGCCAATGTCATTAATTAGGATACTGCTGGTTTGAGGTGGGGTATCAACAGACAGTGGCGACACATTACGATCTGTTTCACCAGATATTGGCTCTACAATCGTACCAGAACAGGATGGGAGGGTAGTGTCAACTTCCATACTTGAAGTTGAAGTGCTTTCTACTATTGGCTTTTCTCCGGATGACTTTTTTGCACTGGTACTGAAGAAAGAATCTATAGTCCTGCAGTTCACTCTTTTCTGACTCATTTTGCTGTTTCTATAATTAAAGTACAAAAGTGGACACTAAATAAAGTAATTGGCTTTATAGAACAGCACTGTGCACACACATTGTTGACATGTACATGTACCATAACCGAACCGACCCCCTGTTTAAATATTGCAAGAATACATTGCAGACATGATGCAGCAGATGGTCAGAGACTGCAGACATGATACAGGAGATGGTCAGAGACTGCAGACATGATACAAGAGATGACCATAGACTGCAGACATGATACAAGAGATGACCATAGACTGCAGACATGATACAAGAGATGACCATAGACTGCAGACATGATACAAGAGATGACCATAGACTGCAGACATGATACAAGAGATGACCATAGACTGCAGACATGATACAAGAGATGACCATAGACTGCAGACATGATACAAGAGATGACCATAGACTGCAGACATGATACAAGAGATGACCATAGACTGCAGACATGATACAAGAGATGACCATAGACTGCAGACATGATACAAGAGATGATCAGAGACTGCAGACATGATACAAGAGATGATCATAGACTGCAGACATGATGCATGAGCTGATCAGAACTGCAGACGTGATACAGGAGATGGTCAGAGACTGCAGACATGATACAAGAGATGATCAGAGACTGCAGACATGATACAGGAGATGACCATAGACTGCAGACATGATACAAGAGATGACCATAGACTGCAGACATGATACAAGAGATGATCAGAGACTGCAGACATGATACAGGAGATGACCATAGACTGCAGACATGATACAAGAGATGACCATAGACTGCAGACATGATACAAGAGATGATCAGGGACTGCAGACATGAATAAAGAGAAGATCAGAGACTGCAGATATGATACAGGAGTTGATCAGAGACTGCAGACATGATACATGAGCTGATCAGAACTGCAGACGTGATACAGGAGATGATTAGAGACTGCAGACATGATACAAGAGATGACCATAGACTGCAGACATGATACAAGAGATGACCATAGACTGCAGACATGATACAAGAGATGACCATAGATTGCAGACATGATACAAGAGATGATCAGAGACTGCAAACATGATACAAGAGATGACCATAGACTGCAGACATGATACAAGAGATGATCAGAGACTGCAGACATGATACAAGAGATGATCAGAGACTGCAGACATTATACAAGAGATGGCCATAGACTGCAGACATGATAAAAGAGATGGTCAGACACTGCAGAAATGATACAAGAAATCAATGCATCAATGCAGCCTCACCAGTGCCCATTTAATGCAGCCTTGTCAGTGCCCAACAGCAATAAAAAACAATTGTCAAGATGAATGATCAAGTCAGTTTTTCAGCTAAGAATTACAGGCCTACAATATAAAACGCCCAATTTCTATGCAAAATTATTGTACCGCTTTGAGATGCAAAAATCTGAAATAATCATACCGCCAGGGAGGTTAACAAATGTTTCAAAAATGTAAATATAAAAATAAATTCAGGTGGCCAGATTAAAGCACTGTTTGCTCTTCTGCAGCTCTGCATTTAAATCAATATTCTGCATTATAATTTGATTAACCACTTGCTGACCAGCTGCAGTACATATACTGCAGCAGGTCGGCTCTATTGCACGCAACTACATACCTGTAGGCCATTTTGTGCAATAGCCAGCAAAGGCGCGCACGCTGATTGGCCATAGGGAAGAATACGTATCGTAGAAGAATACGTATTGGCTTAAACTATGGAAGACATTTTTTTATAGCAAAAAGCAAAAAATATTTTTTTTTTTTCCAAAATTGTTGCTCTTTTTGGCTTATATCGCAAAAACCGCCAAGGTGATCAAGTACCAGCAAAAGAAAGCTCTATTTGTGGGAAAAAAAGGACATCAATTTTATTTGGGTACAACGTCGCACGACTGCACAATTGTCAGCCAGTCAAAGTAATGCATGCAGCGCAGTATCACAAAAAATGGCCTGGTCATAAGGAGGGGTAAAACTTTTCGGAGCTGAAGGGGTTAAGGTCAAGACTAAAAGGGCATTTTTTGTTTCATACATAATGCATGGCACAGTGGCACACATGTATTTTGCGATTTGAAACATGACATACATTCATACATTCTTTTACTCACGTTTATGCTCTGAGGGTACTGGTAGGGGTTCCCATGCAGGATTTCGGAGCAATTGAGTGTAGAATCAAATCTAGATGGATGATGATCGGATGGATCCAGTAATCTTCTCTCAATAAGTTGTATTTTAATTTTCACTGCGGTCTGCTGCTCTGCACTGCAGACTGCCCAGGGTGCCAGGTGGAGAAGATGGAGGAGGTGGGTGGAGCTAACAATAACTCATGGGCGGTGGTGGCCTGTGGGCAACATGGAGGGAGCCAGGAGGAGGGTGCTGGTGGGTGGGGCCAACACAGTCAGGGGCGGACGGGCTGGCAGCCTGGCTGGAGTGGACGTGTGCTGTGCTGTGTGCTGCTGCTGCAGTGCACTTGACTTGTTAAAGACTCCTCGGAGGTGCCGCTCCAGGCTGCCTGTGTCACAGACAGACTCAGCCACACTCACTGAGTTAGGCTGCTGTCTGCTCTCTCTGACTCACTCTGCTCAGTGACCTGCTTTATGTAATGATTATGTAGGAGCCTGGAGGCGCCTCTCCAGCCTCCAGGCTGTGTCACAGTCACACTCACACCGGCCGCCGGTCGGCTCGGCCTCGGCTGAGAGTGTGACTGACGCTGATGATGACGTCACTCGTTGCTAACGCCAGGGCCGCCTGGCGTCTAGCAACGAGTGCAGGGGGAAGAGGCTCCACCCACCTCCTTCCTTCAGTGTTTGACCGCCGCCGCCCGTACCACACGCGAGTCTCTCTCATGAGAGAGAGAGAGACTCGGCCCGGCACAGCGGCCGGAGCGGCGCTGCGGCCGGATATATATAACATTCAGAGTGTCAGTGAGTGTGTGCTTCGGGGGGGGCAATTGCCCTGTTGCCCCCCCCCTGGATCCGCCCCTGCTCCAGACATGAATATCCTGGTCTCCAGATACAACAACAAGTTACCTCTATTTGTGGCCAGCATCAGGGATCCTCCAGCATTGGAATTGGTTGCTCTGATAATTCTCTGCACTCAGTTCAGGCTAATTAATGCCTTTCTTCCAGAGTGAATCTGCCTCAACTGCTCCACAACAATAGCAAGAGAAGAAACGTCTGCCGGCCTGCTCCTTAACAACCAGCTTTTGTAGGCATTTGTGGTGTGTTTTAACAAGCCAAAATTGCTTGTCCATTGTGCCGCAAACATGCATAGGGTATTTGGGGGAGCGTTTTTAATGCTCAATAAATGCTTATCAACCACACCTATTAACGCGCATTAACGTTAAAGGCGCATTTGATAAGCGTCTGTATCTTGAGCAAGTGTGAACGAGCCCTTACCCAAAGCCCAATTCCAGCCAAAACATTTTTTCCTGTAGATAGTAATAAGAAAAGTAAATACTTCAGTCAAGAGGAAAGGGAAGGGATGGGAGCGTGAGGACAGTTGCTGAGACTGGCCAAACAAATACTCCAACCCACAAGGTTTTGTGGTGGACTATCTCGGTACTGATACACGGAAAAATAAATCTTGGATAAAAATTAAATCATTTATTACATCTAAAAAGACATACATAGATCATATTAAAAAAGTTTCAAACAACAGTATATAAATACTCAAAGTTTTCCCCAAGAGATATCTGTTAATGGAGTTTTTCTCATAGATTAACCAGTCCTCTACTAGTTTCACGGCACATAGACCGCTTCATCAGGAGGAATAATCTATAAACCAAATAATCAAATAAAACACAAGAACATGTAATCAAAAAATGACAGAAGCACAATGTATATAGGTAGAGCTCCGCGGTGACGTTGAGAAGGTGCTTACCCGACAGGTCAATCACCAGGTACAGGGCCCAGCTGCTCAAAAAGCTCCACCTGCGACGGACAAGGGTTATTATGTGGAATTGAATCGAAATAGGGGTAGGAATAGATATATACAGAACGGCTGGTCAAATATTACCCATAAGGGATTGTATAGTGCACCAGGAGTGAGGAAGGAGAGAGGGGGGGGGAAACAAAGGAGAGGGGGGAAGAAAGTGGAGGAAGGGGGAGGGGGTGTTGGGGCAAGGGAAGGAGGGAGGAAGGGTAAGTGGGGGAAAGGGAAGAGAGACAGATAAAAAAAGGCAGAAAAAAGGGATGGGAATCCAGGGGGGGGGGGGAGTGTTGGAAGTAAGTGTGGGTAAGTTGTTGAGTGAGGATGTGAAGGGGGGAGAGGGAAGATGGGAGTGAGGCGAATGGATGGTGAAGGAAAAGAAGTGCATATATACCTAATGGTTAGAAAATCATAACTTTACCTACTTAGATATCTTTAAAGATCTATTCAAAAACTATGTAAAAAGCTCCAGGGGGGAAAGAAAAGGACATGGCTGGCAGAAAGAGGGAATACAAGCAGCGAGACCATATATAAGGTATCTCAGGTGGTGGTGGATGGAATATGTCGTAATCCTACATCACCAATGGATAGTTGCAAGCTGAGGGTTCATTACACATGAAGCAAGCGCCTGGTAAGGGGTTCCTCTATCTGTGGCCAAGCTAGAGTCTATAGGCGTCAGACGGGTTTGTAAAAATAGAATGAATAAAGCGTTGATGCGTGGAAGGGGCAGGGAGTAAAACCACCCAGGCCTGGCCGCAAAGATCCCAGTCCTACTTTTCTCCTGGCTGTTGGTCACAACCCCCCTGCAGAGAAATATTTGCCGTGCTCACCAGTTGGCCGGGGCCCGCTAAATGAGCTCCCCAACCCAGAAGCTGTACACCTGCCACCTGATAGCGGCACGTGACGTCATCAGGTCTGGCTCCCCGCACTGCGCAGGTGCGAGATACCACGCTACTGTGCAAGCGTGTGCCGCCTATGTCAATTGGGCTGCAAAGCCCAAAACTCAGGCAGCGCAAGAGAGGGTTGGTTCCCACAAGGGAAAACGTCCTCACCAGGGGAGTCACGTCCACCGCTGGGGAGAAAAAAAACAAGCAGCCAGGGAGAGACTGGCTAGGCGTGCAGGGAAAGCAACAACCCAAATTAATTTCATCAAATATACACGACAGTAATGTATAGAAAAAAACAAATTCATTACAAGAAATAATGAGGGGCTAAAGAGTCCAAAATCTATAATAGAACTTTATTTGTAAACAAAACATTTTGGAAATTTGACTATTACTAACCTAGTTCAAGGGCAGGTATGGACGGTCAGGTAACCTGAGGTGTAATAGGCCAGTGGAGAATTGCTGTAATGATTGACAGGTACACAAGGGGAACCAATGGGATAAGGGTGGGAAGGATAGGGAGGGGGGAGGGGAAAAAGGGAGGGGAGGGTGGGGGAATTGCAGAAAACCTACAAGAGTGGTTTATAAGATATCATCTCTTTGAGGCCTGGGGGGGTGGTAGCATTGTGATGCTCAAACCCCAGAGTTTCTCTCTCTGTAAAATCTTCCTATCCCAGTTACCCCCTCTAGGGCTCTGTTGGACTACTTCAAGGACCAAAAATTTGACAGCCATAACATCAAAGCGGTGGTGCAGTCCAATGTGTCAGCAATTCTGATTTACTTAATTGTCATCACCCTTTGAAATTTGCCTCCTGGCTTGTCCTATTGGACAGAATGGACGTTCTTGGTACTGATTGGGCAGGCTTTATGACCAATATACAGACCTCTCCTGTCTGAGTGGTCATAAAATAGATGAGGATGTTAAAGTTTTTTTTAACAGGATGTCTAGTCTATTGAAACGAAAATCTCACTTAGACTGGCACATTGAATATTTTGGAAACAGAACAAGGTGCACACACCGCTTCAGGCAAAAAATGGACGGTTCTTTTTGTGTGAAACGCGTCAGATGATCATCAATGCAGTTTTGTCTGGCTCATGACAATAAAGAAATTTCTACAGCATCCTTTGGATTCAAGTGTGCGATCAATCTTTTCTTCTCTTCTTTTTTTTTAAAATCAGTTTATTGAACAAAATCAGTGAGTATACATACAGTTAAAGAACGTACAGGTACAGACATACTCAGTCACGAGTTACTTTAGCAGAAGAAAGACAGCATACACCTTTATGAGTATGTAGGTAGTTATTTTATATCATTCACTTAATGAACTCTACAATATGGATCCTATCATATCCAATCACCAGAACTGTAGATTAACATATCAAGACCAGTAGGAGAGTGAAGAACTGTACCCCATGGGGGAATAAACTTATTTTAACAAATTGTAATTTTAAAGAGTATGGTATCTCTCCTCCTCGGTGCTACGCCCATAACTCTTCATGTTTATGCATTTTACCCATCTATATTCTCTACAAGCTTCCTTATTCCCAGACTTACATTTGCAAAAGTCTGTCCATCACCAACTGGGTTGGGCCTAAACCTGGAGTATCCAGCCATGGTTGCCACATTGTTTAAATTTTTTTCAGAACATTACGATGTTGATAAGTAAGTTTCTCACGTATAAGCAATCTATTCACCTGTTCCACCCATTGCCTGCCCGATGATATTCTCGGGATTATCCAATGCCTCGCAATGGCTTTGCGTGCAGTAAGCAACAGACGTAACACAGTGATGTGACCGCTCGGTGAGAGAGAGGGAATCTCCAGGGCACCAAGCAGGCACACTACCGGGTCCTGTGGCAATGGGAACTGGTACAGACTCGCAATAGTGGTGAGGACGTACTGCCAATACGTGAAGAGCTTTAGGCACTTCCACAACATATGCAATAGATCACCATGTTGTCCACCTCGCTTTGGGCATAATGGTGTTTCTCTTAGTCCCCATTTATGTAATCTTGTTGGCGTTCTATATACCCTATGTAGTAAGTATAAATGAGATAATCTTTGTGAAGCAGATACTGATACCAAAGGCGCAGATGTCATACACAGATCCCATAATTCTCCATCAATAGGTCCCAAATCCCTTTCCCAACCTTGTCTACAGGGTAACGTACTAGTGTCATGGGTGAGATTTGAGATCTGGTGTATACCCTGGATATTATGCCCCTCTTCTCATCTGTCAACAAGACATCCGTCAACAAAGGATGTGAGGACTGGGCCAGAGACGATATTCTACACTCACATTGGATTGCATGTCTCAATTGGAGATACTTATAGAATTGAATATTATGGAGGAATAACTCGTCTCTGACCTCTGAGAAGGATTTGAGGATAGATCCGGTATACAATTGTGAAATATAGTGAATGCCTGCTTCTTCCCATGCTTTAAAATCCACGAGTTTGGAGAGTTCCTTAAAGTAAATGTTCCTCCAAAAAAAATTGAAGGAACATATGCCCCGAATTTTGAAAATGACTCCTAATATATTTCCATAAAGTGTTTAGTAATTTGAGGGAAGGGAGCCTGGCATGTGTGCAAGACCTGCATCCAAGTAGGATAGGGCAGAAATATTAGAGTCCTTTGGAACAAGTAAGGACCTAATTGGATCTGCGGAGTCTATTCCCCCCCAATTACTCAAATGTTGTATCGGTGAAGCTATAAAATGGTATCTGGCATGCGGTACCGTCATTCCACCTTGATCTTTAGGTAATTGTAGGGAATTCAGACTAATACGTGCAGGTTTATTTCTCCATATTAAATCTCTAAACTGAGAATCTATTTGAGAAAACCATTTATGTGTTATCCATATCGGGGAGTTGTGAAATATGTAAAGAAGTTGAGGGGCCCATATCATTTTGGTTAAGTTAACTCTTCCTGTAACCGTAAGGGGTAATTTTTTCCATGACAAGCATTTCAATCTAAATTTTTTAAGCAAGGGAGTTAAATTTAGTTCAAGATATTTATTAGGGTCGGGCGTTACTTGTATGCCTAGGTATCGAAATTCCTCAACTACTATTATTTCTTTAGCACAGTCAGGTAAGGGTTTCGTCAAAGGGTCTAAGGGCATGAGTACTGATTTGTTCCAATTAATGCTAAAACCTGACAGCTTCCCGAAGTTAGCTATCAGAGCCATAACATTTTCCAGAGAACTGTCAGTGTCACCTAATGAGATCAGTGTGTCGTCTGCATACAAAGATATCACGTCCTGTCGAGGTCTGCGTCGGAATCCTGTAATATCCTGTGAAGCCCTTATATGTATGGCCAAAGGTTCTAACGCAAGGGCAAACAGCAGGGGGGACAATGGGCACCCCTGCCGTGTGCCTCTATGCAACCTTAAAGGGGCTGGTAAGTCCCCATTAATATGCATTCTCGCTGTCGGGAGACTATATAGTAGTTGAACCCATTTTAAAAAAGGTGCACCGACACCAAATCTAGACCATACTTCCCATAAATAGGCCCATTCCACGCTATCAAACGCTTTAGCGGCGTCCAACAAGAAGACGGCCCTATTACCTGGATTATCTGCGGGAATTTGTAGATTCAGAAATAGTCTATGTAGGTTTTGAGAGGTAGATCTTGTAGGTATAAAACCGGACTGGTCTCTATGTATGATCTTCTGGATACATTTAGCCAACCTATTAGCCAGAACCCTGGCCAACAGCTTGACATCAAATGTAAGTAGGGATATGGGCCTATAGGAATCCGGAGATAGAGCATCTTTACCAGGTTTAAAAGTACTATAATGATGGCCTCATTCATAGATGCGGGGAGAGATCCTGTTATAAAAGCCTGATTATAAACTTTTAAAAGGATTCGGATAAGTTGTGGCGCGTACCGTTTATACACTTCCGCAGGGAGTCCATCCTCCCCAGGTGCTTTATTATTTTGTGTATGAGCTAAGGCTTCCAACAATTCCTCCTCTGTCAAAGCGGCACTGAGTAGGGCAGAATCTGAGTCAGATAGACATGGAATGGGATACTTGTCTAAAAAAGAGCAAATATCGTCCTGTGAAGGTTGGACCTTTGAGGAGTATACATCTTGGAAAAATAATTTAAATACATCCATTATGGATTTGGTGGTGTAGCAAATCACACCCAATTGGTCAGTTATAGCCCCTATGAGAGAAGAGGACTGCTGTTATTTGGCCAGCATTGCTAACATATGGCCCGTGCCTTCCCCTTCTTCAAAGTGGCTTTGTTGTAAAAAGAACCTTTTGTTTTCTGCCAGCTGTAAAGATAAGTCCCTAAGCATAGATTGGGCTGCCATCCATTATCTTTGCCTATCATCTGTGGGGTTAGCTTTATAATTTACTTCCAACCTATGAGCTTCCTCCAATACTGACTGTTCACATTTTTTAGTAGAGGTTTTGATCTTAGAAATCACATGGATAAACTGTCCTCGTAGGTATGCCTTTGCCGTTTCCCAAACCACATCAATAGTTGTGGAATCAATATTATGTCTGAAAAACTGGGTAAGTGACTCTGATATTGGGTCCGGATCCGGCAAAAGTGCTAACCAGAAGGGGTTAAGTTTCCACATAGTATTACTTTTAACCACTTCCAACTGTAGATCTATTGAAAATGGAGAGTGGTCTGACACCTGTCTCATGTGGTATTGTGACGAATCCACCAGTGGAAGCAGGATGTCATTCCCAAGCCCCATGTCAATTATAGATAATCCCCCCACTGAAGCAGATTGACATGAATACACCCTAGCCTCCCGATTGTGCATTCTCCAGAGATCGGTAAGACCCATCTCCAAGAGGAGGCGAGCAAAAGGGGTGATACCCTGACACCTCTGCGAGTCGTCTCCCTCCCGGATATGTAGCTTGTCCTTATCATAATCAATATAATTGTTGAAGTCTCCAATAACCAAGACCGGCATCCCCGGGAAACGAGACATGAATTCTGCTAAATTTTTTAGTATACTGGTTGAGAATGGAGGCGGAATGTACAGGCCCGCCATTATACATTTAGTGCCATACAGGGAGCAAGAGAGAAAAATATATCTACCATCTGGGTCAATTTTCTCTTCTGCAGCCGAAAATTGAACACCCTTTTTCACCAGGAAACTCACCCCCCTCGAGTATACCGAGTGCGTGGCGTGGTATTGATGCCTGAATTGTCGCGTAGCAAATTGAGGAGTCGAAGTTGAGGGGAAGTGAGTCTCCTGCAAGCAAATTACATCCGCGTCAATGCGCATAATCGCGCGAAGCACAGCCAACCGCTTGACCGGACTATTCAATCCCCGAACATTCCAGAACAAAATTCTGGTTACCTTAGACATATAGTTAGCATAAAGGTATTATCAAGAGTGTGCTCGATAAGTAATGCAGAATAATCAGGTATATAAGTATTTAAGCAGAGTATAGGAAACCATTGTCCCGAATGACCTGTAAAAAAATGATAATTAGATGTTGATAGATCCAACTCATAACATATCTCTAAGAAATGGAGCGAAACAGACATATATGTAGTGGGTATAACACCGAGTTGCAAAAATAGTACTGCTGTAGAGTCTGAGGTGGAGTAGTCCCTGAGGAAAAATAACAAAAGTAAACAGGCCAACATGGCAAAACTGTGTTGCCAAGGGGCAACAGTAGGTCTGAAAAGGACCTTCTTGGGAGCAACAGTGGAAGTGCACATAGTGTCTTTACAACTTCTCAGCAGCAAAAACAGGTAGCCCGGAAGGAATTATAGATCCAGGCATTAAAGGCCTTCTCCGCCTTAGCATTTTAAAGTATAAAAAAAGAAAAGAAAAGAAACAGAAAAAAACTCTGAAAACAATACTTCATCCAGCATGAGGATTAGAGTGCCGATTGCGAGCTTCACGAATGGATTGTTCCTCTCTATCCAGCCAGTGTGTAGCCGCAGAAGGTTGATCAAAGAAATGCACTGAGCCCAGTGCTTCCACTCTAAGGCGAGCAGGATATAACATGGCATACTTCAGGTCAAGTAATTTGAGTCTCCGCTTGACATCAAGAAACTTAGTTTAGATTAGATTAGTGCGTTGCTTCTGTAATTCAGCAGAAAAATCTGGAAAGAAGGATACTTTGGTATTATCTATTTTTTAAGGCTACAGGTTTGATTCTGGCATTATACAGGATTGCATCTCTGTCCTTATAGTGAAGAAGTTTGAATAGGAAGGGTCTTGGAGGGGCTCCAGGTGGTAGAGGCCCTGCAGGTACTCTGTGTGCACGTTCCACAGAGAACACAGGAGTAAACACATCTCTACCAAAAGCAGATACCAGCCATTTTTCAATGAATTCCACTGGGTTTTTTCCTTCAATCCTTTCTGGTAGCCCGATCATTTTGATATTATTACGTCTCATTCTATTCTCTAATTCCTCTAAGCGAGAGGAGTGCTGTGTTAGGAGATGGTTGTTGTAAGTGAGATCTCGCTGCATGAGCGCCATGTCATCCTCTATGGAGCTGATACGACCCTCTAATGCTGATGCTCTTTCCCTTAGTTTTTGTGTATCTTGTCTCAAAAAGGAGATTTCAGCTTTTACCCCTTTTATCTCTGCTGTGAGGTTTGTCAGGGAAGCATTGCATGAGGTTATAGCCGTAAAAAGATATCTCTGAGTGAGATCTCTGTGTCAGCATCAGGGCTGGTAGGTGCTTGAGGCCTAGTAAATCCTCCCTCTGGAGTACTCACTGCGTTCCATGTGAAGCCGGATCCACCCGCATCATCCAGGGGCACTGTGTCATCCGCTTCAGAGCTCCCACCGGACGATCCCTCCGGTGTCCCCGGTGCTGCTGCCTGGTCAATTAGAAGGGATTTAGAGAACAGCTTCTCTGCGGCTTCTCTATGAAGATCGTTGGCTGAGCGGTGTGTTTGAGCGCCATTTTGGGCCATGCTGTCCATGGTCCGGGACAAGTTCTGTCTTTTTACGAGTGACATCGTACCGCTATCTTGGTTCCGTTTACAGGGTAATGCCGAGGAGGATGAACGGGAACCGGTCTGTCTGTTTTGCGAGGCTGTGCGACGTGTCATCAGGATAAAAGTAAGGAGAATCGGCGAAGAGGACCGAGTGCACGTCCGACTACATCAGCTGCCTAGCCACGCCCCCTTTCTTCTTTTCTTAACATTGAATATTTTAAACTATATATCACCGAAAACACTTGTCCTATGGGTTTAAGAGTCAAGATATTTCCTACTATCAAAGATCCATCCCTGGATTTCAAAAAATCCTGCGAAAACACACTTACTAATTGTAGTCTTGAAATTATGAGATCTCTCATCATACAATACACTAATGATATGACTCTATTAGATAGTGAAATTGAACGGCTCAATACCCAATACACACATCTAACTAGCATCACTACCTTTTCAACTAAATGGAAGGAACTAAAAGACCAACTCGAATTGATGAACAAGGAGATAATAGTCAAAAAACAGGGCAAATTCAGTAAAGATAAACCAGCCTTCTCAGAAGGCTATGCCTACAAGTGGTCCGGAAGAAACCCCTTTAGAAGGGGACATCCACAAGGCAATTATACCCAGAATTTTGCCACTGAAGTTGAATCTGACTCCTCATGTAAAAGATTACGATGCGGTGGAGGGATTCCACCTACAAATCCCAAAAAGGATAAGAAAGCTCCTAAAGCTCCTAAAACCCTACGAGCACCCCCAACATCTTCCATGGCAGGGAATCCTGGCCCAACCGATGGGACTGTTAACAATTCCACCTTACATGGAACCATCCCAAAAATTCTGGGATTGTCACTATTAACTAGCAAAAGCACTAAAATTAATGAAGATCTTATATTTTTTTGATCTCAAAAAACAACAGGGCAACCTGGACACATATGTCCTCAAACCCCCGCTCCCATCACCCAACACTCCCAACAACGACACCCATCACAATAGCATAAATTTGACCCCTAGCAGTTGACAGAGGACGAGTCCTCAGTCCTCCAACTGGGTTTGGGCTTCTGCCCACTTGATGCACTTATTTTCACAGAGACTATTAAGGATCTCTATTTCTTTGCCCATAATCTCACATTTAAGTTTATATTTGATAAGGATCGAGGACAGCTCAACCTTGAACGTGAGCTTGCGGAGCGAATGAAACACTTCACTATGGAGGAGTTTTGAGTGCTCCGTGACCTCATGCTTCTCTATGACGAAGGAGCAACGGAGGATATCACTCCTTTTCCCCCTTCTCCCTTGGTTCCCACTCCCACTCCATTCCAGACCCGCTTGACCAAACAATTTCAATTGAGATCTCGCAAGTTTCCCGAAATTATGACCTGCCCAGCCATCTGGGCTTTCCTGCATGAAGCCATCAGGGACCTTAAACAGCACTGGCATGAGATTCCATCCAATCTCAATACTAGTCAAATTAAAGCACTTAAGTTCTTACAAAAATGCTCCGAACTTGTTATTAAACAATCGGACAAAGGTGGTAACATTGTCTTAATGAGACATACCCAGTATCAATCAATGTGCCTGACTGTCTTGAACAATCACAATGGGTACAAACCCATTGCCCCTGCCCTCATCTCTACCTTTGCCTCAGAACTCCGGGACCTTTGCACTGGGGCCTTCTATGAGGGCCTCATTGACAAGGATACCCTGGAGTTCCTGGTTCCCAAATTTCCACGTGTCCCCACCTTCTATTCCCTTTCTCAAAACACACAAAAATATCCAGACACCTCCCGGTAGACCAGTCATCTCTGGAATAGGATCACTCACAGACAATGCCAGCAAATTTGTAGATGCTTCCTTAATGCCTCATGTACGGAGCCTCCCCTCCTATGAACGTGACACTACCGACCTCTTGAAACATATTGAGGGGATCCAGATCCCTCCGCATGCTCTGCTCGTGGCTATTGATATCGAGGCTTTGTACTCGAGTATCCCCCATGAGCAGGGTGTACGGATGGCTGGCTCCTTCCTCAAAGAACAAGAACAGACCTCCTGGCCCATGAACCAATTCATTTTGCGAGTACTACATTTCATTTTGACAAAAAATTAAGTTACTTTCAATGATCAACTGTATTTACAGACTCAAGGAGTTGCTATGGGGACTTCTTGTGCCCCGGCATATGCTAATTTGTATCTGGGCGGGTGAGAGAGCCACATAACTTCTGACGATCGTTACACACATTTCTTTGAACATGTCCTGTTATGGTACAGGTACATGGATGACCTGTCCATAGTATGAACCGATACCAGAGACAAACTGTTGAAGTTTATTCAGACTTTGAACGACAATAGTTTTAACTTCAAATTTACATTCAGTTTTGACAACAGTCGGATCCCCTTTTTGGACCTTTCTATCGGGAAACAACAGGATGGTACAATAGGCACAGACCTGTTCCGTAAACCAACGACTGGTAATACACTTCTTCACGCGTCTAGTGCCCACCCACGTCCATTAGTGCGGAGCATTCTGTACGCGCAATACTTGCGCCTATGAAGAAATTGCACTCTAGAGACAGATTTCAGGATTCAAGCCAATGCTTTACGTGACCGTCTGTTACTCAAAGGTTATTCACATACCAATCTAAGAAAAACGTTTAATTGAGCACTAGCATGTACCAGGAGCTCTTTAATGTATAACTCACCCAAACCCCCATGAACAGATACAGTTAAATTCATCACTAAGTACTCTACCCATCATCAACAACTCAGAATGATACTATCGAACCATTGGCATTTACTGACGGACCACCATGTCCTGAGCAGACATATGAGATCTACTCCAGAATTGGTGTTCCGGAAAGCATCCTTGTTAAGAGACCATTTGACTAATAGCCATTACCAACCATCCAAGTGATCTGTTTCAGGACCCAGTGGAACCTTCCAATGTGGGGATTGCCCCCACTGCCCCTGGATTCTCGAGGGAAGGAGGTTCCAGTTACCTAATGGTGAAACTTTTTAACTGCGTATCTTTTCCAATTGCGGCACTATGGGAGTGATTTACCTTATGCTGTGTAAGGCCTTCTATGTAGGCAAAACAAGACGAGAACTCCAACAGAGAATCTGGGACCACCTATACTATTCCGGCAATGGTAAACTTACCACCGTAGGCCGACACATTAGACCGCACCAAGCTTTGATGTTACGGCTGTCAAGTTTTTGGCCCTTGAAGTAGTCCAACAGAGCCCGAGAGGGGGTGACTGGGATAGGACGATTTTACAGAGAGAAACTCTGTGGATCGAGTGTCTCAATGCTACCCCCCCCCCCCCCCCGGCCTCAACGAGATGATATCTTATAAACCGTTCTTGTAGGTTTTCCACAATTCTTTCCTTCCCCTCCCTTTTTCCCCTTCCCATTCCCCTCCCCCCTTCCTATCCTTCCCACCCATCATTGCAGCAATTTTCCACTGGACTATTACACCTCAGGTTATCTGACTGATCATACCTGCCCGTGAACTAGGTCAGTAATAGTCAAATTTCCAAAATGTTTTGTTTACAAATAAAGCTCTATTATAAATTTGGGACTATTAAGTCCCTCATTTTTTCTTGTAATTAATGTGTTTTTTTATATGCATTACTATCGTGTATATTTTATTAAATTCATTTGGGTTGTTGCTTCCCCTGCACACCTAGCCAGTCTCTCCCTGGCTGCTTGTTTGTTCTCCCCAGCAGTGAACATGTGACTCCCCTGGTGAGGACGTTTTCCCTTGTGGGAACCACCACTCTCTTGCACTGCCTGAATTTTGGGCTTTCCAGCCCATTTGACATAGGCGGCGCACGCTTGCACAGTAGCGTGGTATGTTGCACCTTCGCAGTGCGGGGAGCCAGACCCGATGACGCCACTTGCTGCCGATAGGCGGCGTGTGTACGGCTTCCGGGTTGGGGAGCTCGTTTAGCGGGATGCGGCCAACTGGTGAGCACAGCGGATATTTCTCTCCAGGGGGGTTGTGACCGGCAGCCAGGCGAAAGGAAGGACTGGGATCCTTGCGGCCCGGCCTGGGTGGTTTTACTCCCTGCTCCTTCCTCACATCAACGCTTTATTCATTCTATTTTTACAGACCCGTCTGACGCCTATAGACTCTAGCTTGGCCACAGATAGAGGAACCCCTTACCAGGTCCTTGCTTCATGCTTAATGAACCCTCAGCTTGCAACTATATATGGTTTCGCTGCTTGTATTCCCTCTTTCTGCATGCCATGCCCTTTTCTTTTCCTCCTGGAGCTTTGTACATAGCTTTTGAATGGATCTTTAACCACTTCAGCCCGGAAGGAATTTACTGTACAACTTTCCTGACCAGAGCACTTTTTACAATTTGGCACTGTGTCACTTTAACTGCTAATTGCGCGGTCATGCAATGCTGTACCCAAACGAAATTTGCGTCCTTTTCTTCCCACAAATAGAGCTTTCTTTTGATGGTATTTGATCACCTCTGCCGTTTTTATTTTTTGCGCTATAAACGGAAAAAGACCGAAAATTTTGAAAAAAAAATTATATTTTCTACTTTTTGTTATAAGAAAAATCCAATAAACTCAATTTTAGTCATACATTTAGGCCAAAATGTATTCGGCCACATGTCTTTGGTAAAAAAAAATGTCAATATTTATTGGTTTGCGCAAAAGTTATAGCGTCTACAAACTAAGGTACATTTTCTGGAATTTACACAGCTTTTAGTTTATGACTGCCTATGTCATTTCTTGAGGTGCTAAAATGGAAGGGCAGTACAAACCCCCCCCAAATGACCCCATTTTGGAAAGTAGACACCCCAAGGAAATTACTGAGAGGCATGTTGAGCCCATTGAATATTAATTTTTTTGTCCCAAGTGATTGAATAATGACAAAAAATAAATAAAATTTACAAAAAGTTGTCACTAAATGATATATTGCTCACACAGGCCATGGGCATATGTGGAATTGCACCCCAAAATACATTCAGCTGCTTCTCCTGAGTATGGGGATACCACATGTGTGGGATTTTTTGGGAGCCTAGCCGCATACGGGGCCCCGAAAACCAATCACTGCCTTCAGGATTTCTAAGGGCGTAAATTTATTTTTGATTTCACTCCTCACTACATATCACAGCTTTGAAGGCCACAAAATGCCCAGATGGCACAAACCCCCCCCCCCCCAAATGACCCCATTTTGGAAAGATAGACACCCCAAGCTATTTGCTGAGAGGCATGTTGAGTCCATGGAATATTTTATATTTTGACACAAGTTGCGGGAAAGTGACAAATTTTTGTTTGTTTTTTTGCACAAAGTTGTCACTAAATGATATATTGCGCACACAGGCCATGGGCATATGTGGAATTGCACACCAAAATACATTTAGCTGCTTCTCCTGAGTATGGGGATACCACATGTGTGGGACTTTTTGGGAACCTAGCTGCGTACAGGGCCCGAAAACCAATCACCGCCTTCAGGATTTCTAAGGGCGTAAATTTTTGATTTCACTCTTCACTGCCTATCACAGTTTCGGAGGCCATGGAATGCCCAGGTGGCACAACCCCCCCCCCCAAATGACCCCATTTTGGAAAGTAGACACCCCAAGCTATTTGCTGAGAGGCATGGTGAGTATTTTGCAGCTCTCATTTGTTTTTGAAAATGAATTTTTTTTTCTTTTTTCAATTTTCAAAACTTTGTGACAAAAAGTGAGGTCTGCAAAATACTCACTTTACCTCTCAGCAAATAGCTTGGGGTGTCTACTTTCCAAAATAGGGTCATTTGGGGGGGGGTTTGTGTCACCTGGGCATTCCATGGCCTCCGAAACTGTGATAGGCAGTGAAGAGTGAAATTAAAAATTTACGCCCTTAGAAAGCCTGAAGGAGGTGCTCGGTTTTCGGGGTCCCGTACGCAGCTAGGCTCCCAAAAAGTCTCACACATGTGGTATCCCCATACTCAGGAGAAGCAACAGAATGTATTTTGGGGTGTAATTTCACATATTCCCATGGCATGTTTGAGCAATATATCATTTAGTGACAACTTTGTGCAAAAAAAAAAAAAGTGTCTTTTTCCCGCAACTTGTATCACAATATAAAATATTCCATGGACTCGACATGCCTCTCAGCAAATAGCTTGGGGTGTCTACTTTCCAAAATAGGGTCATTTGGGGGGGGGGGGTGTTTGAACTGTCCTGGCATTTTATGCACAACATTTAGAAGCTTATGTCACACATCACTTGCTGTTCTAACCACTTGAAGACAAAGCCCTTTCTGACACTTTTTGTTTACATGAAAAAATTTTTTTTTTTTGCAAGAAAATTACTTTAAACCCCCAAACATTATATATTGTTTAAAGCAAATGCCCTACAGATTAAAATGGTGGGTGTTTCATTTTTTTTTCACACAGTATTTGCGCAGCGATTTTTCAAACGCCTTTTTTTGGGGAAAAACACACTTTTTTAAATTTTAATGCACTAAAACAGACTATATTGCCCAAATGTTTGATGAAATAAAAAAGTTGATCTTAGGCCGAGTACATGGATACCAAACATGACATGCTTTAAAATTGCGCACAAACGTGCAGTGGCGACAAACTAAATACATTTTTAAAAGCCTTTAAAAGCCTTTACAGGTTACCACTTTAGATTTACAGAGGAGGTCTACTGTTAAAATTACTGCCCTCGATCTGACCTTCGCGGTGATACCTCACATGCATGGTGCAATTGCTGTTTACATTTGATGGCAGACCGACGCTTGCGTTTGCCTTTGCGCGAGAGCAGGGGGGGACAGGGATGCTTTTTTTTTTTTTTTTTTTTTTTTTTTTTTTTTTATTATTATTATTTTTTTGCTTTTTTATCTTATTTTTAAACTGTTGCTTTCATTGTTTTTAATCATTTTTATTGTTATCTCAGGGAATGTAAATATCCCCTATGATAGCAATAGGCCTTCCCAATTTCCCAATGGCGCTGTTTACATCCAGCGAAAATCTAAGTCATGAAATGCTTGTAGCTTCCAGTTTCTTAGGCCATAGAGATGTTTGGAGCCACTCTGGTCTCTGATCAGCTCTAAGGTCAGCTGGCTGAATCACCGGCTGCATTCTCAGGTTCCCTGTTGGGACAGGAGAGCCAGAGAAAAACATGGAAGACGGTGGGGGGCGCATTCCCTCCCACTGCTTGTAAAAGCAGTCTAGAGGCTAATTAGCCGCTAGGATTGCTTTTACATGAAAGACAACCGCTGGCTGAAAAGAATGATACCAAGATGATACCTAAACCTGCAGGCATCTTACTGGTATAACCACTCAAAGTCCAGCAACATACCAGTACGTTGCTGGGCATATATTGTAATCTTTTTTTTTTTTCATGCAGCCTGTGGGCTGAACGAAAAAAAGAGATTGATCGGTGGGTATGCCCACCATTAGAATACCTCCCTTCATCCACCCACTTCTAATGATGGGCATACATGCACCATTTATATATGCCGAAGCATGGGGGCATCCTTCCGCAAAAGGTAGGAGCAAATCGCTCCTCCGCCCCTGCTGCCCCCATGCTTCGACATATATCACCTCCGCTGGAGTCATGGCTTTATATATCGTGGGAGCAAACGCTGTTGCTATCAAGATAAATAAATCCGCGATGCAGCTGAATGGCGTACCTGAAGACAAAAAAATGGTTAACAATAAAACACAGTAAACAGTAAAGTATAAAAAATTGCATACCTGAAAAGCAAACATGATAAAACATAATAACAATAAAACATTGCAGAATAGAATACAGTAAAAAAGAGCAGAACAATAGAGAGAGAGAGAACAATAAAACGACAACTATTTTTTTTTTTTTTTTTATATATATTTTTTTGTGTTTTTTTTTTTTTTACACTTTTTTTTGTAACTGTAACTTTTGTAAATGTAACCGGTTCCAGGGTCGGGTCTCTCAAAATGCGATGGCATCTTGGGAGACCCTGTGAAAGTGTGCCTAGTCTGTGCAATGCTGTACCCTATGCTAATACTCAACTAGTGTATGGTAGCGTTCAAAACATTCACCAATGCAAAGACCAGGATTGTCAGGACAGGAGGGACAATAATAGCGGGTGTCACGCCTATATCCGTGCTTGCTACAGACACGACATCTTTTTTGGGGGGTTCGTTGGGTAGGGGTACTCAGGAGGACATAAAGAAAATGCCTCTCATGCAGCCAACTGCTTTGGTTGGGGATGTGAATGGGGGAAGTATGGGTGCTGCAGAAGTGGTGGGTTCCCAATTAGGATTGGCGAATGCACCAGGAAGGGCATTATGGGCATGACGGGCCTGTGTTTGTCTTCTTCTTGGTGGCAGCGGGACACTACTTGTGCTTGCCACTTCACCAGCTTGAACTGCACTTATGGGACTCGCCACGTCACCAAGTGCTGATTTGACTATGACCGGGGTGTACTAGGCCGCTGGTGCTTGCCAGTTCACCAAAACGCTACCAAAAAAACTGTTAGCGATCGCAGGGATCAGGCCTGACTCTGCGAACGCTGCGGTTATGCATTTAGTGTTTTGTAAGTGACAGTGATCGATCGATACTGCACTTGGGTGCGCTGGGCTGGGCGAAGGGGCAAAACGCAGGTGCTAGCAGGTATCTGGGCTGATCCCGCTAACACTGCATTTTTGGGAACCCTAAACTGCTGGGGACGCTAGTATAAATCTGATCGGATCAGATATTGATCCGTTCAGATACTATACCACTAAGGGAGGTGTATGGTGCGTGCGTGGGTGTTAGCAGTACTGGCACTAACCTGGCGCTGCCTGGGGCGACGCAGACCCTATCTGACCCTAAAACCTAACTTGCACCGCCGGGCGATCAGGGGGCTAAACCTTTATTAGGTAATAAACGGCGGGTGCCCCGACACTATAAAAAATAAACTAACCAGCGTCACCCGTAACAGTTATACGGTGATCACTGGTGAAAGGATTACCTAGGGGGCAATTAAGAGGTTAAAACCTGTATTAGGTAGTATATAGGGGTCCCTGACGCTATAAAACGCTGACGGCGAACCTATACATTTACCTCTCTAACTAGCGTCACCAGTGACACTAATACAGCGATCAGAAAAACGATCGCTTAGTGACACTGGCGACGGGGGGGGGGGTGATCAAGGGGTTAAAACTTTATTAGGGGGGTACCCTAAACCTAAAGGGGGCTAACACTAACTGCCCTACCACACTAACTGTCACAAACTGACACCAATGCAGTAATCAGAAAAAAAAAAAAAACTGCTTGGTGTCACTGTGATTGGGGGGGTGATCGGGGGGTGTACAGTATGCCTGACGTGTTCTACTGTGTGTGTGTTGGTGCACTCATATATGTCTTCTCTCCTCGGCGCCGGAATGGAAAATACCGAGCCGAGGAGAGATGACATCACTTCCTCTGCTGCTGTTTACTATACAGCAGCAGAGGAAGGATTTCATTGGCTGGGAGCGATCGCGAGGGGGGGGGCACGAATGGATGGCCTCCCCCTCACCTCTGATCGCTCCCGGACAGAAGCCGACTGACTCGGGCATCGGGGGAGGTCCGATCGTACAGGTACGTGATTTTGCCTGCCCGTGCCATTCTGCCGACGTATATCATCGTGAGGTGGTCGGCAACTGGTTAAAGATACCTAAGCAGGTAGGTTATGATTTTCTAACCATTAGGTATATATGCACTTCTTTTCTTTCACCATCCATTCGCCTCTCCCCCCCCTTCACATCCTCACCCAACAACTTACCCACCCTTACTTACAACACTTTTCCCCCCTCCCGTACCCCCCCCTTTTCTGCCTTTTTTAGCTGTCTTTCTTCCTTTCCGCCTCCTTCTCTTTCCCCAACACCCCCGTCCCCTCCCCCCTCTTTCCCACCCTTCTTTTTTTTTCCCCCCCTTCTCCCCCACTCTCCCTCCCCCCTTCTCCCCCCCTCCCCCCCCCTTCTCCCCCACTCCCCCCCCCCCTTCTTCCCCACTCCCCCCCCCCCCCCTCCTGGTACACTATATAATCTCTTTATGGGTAATATTTGACCAACCGTTCTGTGTGTGTGTATATATATATATATATATATATATATATATATTCCTACCCCGATTTCGATTCAATTCCGCATAATCCCCCTTGTCTGTCGCGGGGGGAGCTTTTTGAGCAGCTGGGCCCTGTACCTGGGTAAGCACCTTCACAACATCACCGCTGAGCTCTACCTGTATATATTATGCTTCTGTAATTCTTTGATTATGTGTTCTTGTATTTTATTTGATTACTTGTTTTTATAGATTATTCCTCCTGACGAAGCTGTCTATGTACTGTGAAACTAGTAGAGGACTGGTTAATCTATGAGAAAAGCTCCATCAACAAATATCATTTGGGGAAACCTTTGAGTATTTGTACACTGTTGTTTGAAACTTTTTTAATGTGAACTATGTATGTCTTTTTATATGTAATAAATGATAACATTTTTATCCAAGATTTATTTTTCCAAGTATCAGTACCAAGATAGTCCACCACAAAACCTTGTGGCTTGGAGTATTTGGCCAGCCTCAGCAACTGTCCTCACGCTCCCATCCCTTCCCTTTCCTCCTATATCATTTTTTGGATGATGGTACTATTTGAGACTATACTCAAAAATGTCCTACTTCTGTCAAGACCAATAGACACTAAGACAGAACTACACAGGCAAAAAAGTTGACATGAAAATCCTTCTTGAATTTATTGAAAAGGGTGTTTCACATGCAGTAGTGAAAATCTGACAGGGTTTCTATCCTTACCTCTCTCTTTCCAAAGAAGAAAAAAAAAACAATTTTACTTTTTAATTGGACTGTAAGTTACTGGTGTTTGATTGTGCAGTATCTTTTATGTGAAAGCATTTGTGAATGCTCCAACGCTATATACAACCTTAACCTTAGTGCTTCTAAGGTGAGTCCAACAAATTTAAAACTCCCTGATGAAAAATGTGGAAATATCTCAAATAACATATGATGAATAAAATATTAAAATTAAAGAAAAAATACTTTGCAAATATTTTTTAAAAAAATCTGTTTTTGTTTCTTTAGGATGGAGAAATGGTTCTGTTGGATGGCGGATGTGAAGCAGCAGGTTATGTCAGCGATTTAACACGTACATGGCCTGTAAACGGCAGGTAGGACTGTAATTTTGTCATGCAGTTATGAAAATAAGCAGTACAAATATCAGAATTATGTGGCGTAAGACAGTTCTGCATTTTATATTTTGGCAGTTTCCATATTGTTGTAAACTTTTCACCAGAACATCTTTTTAGGATTATACAAGAGCAACTATTTATACTAAGAAATACATACAAGTAAAATTGTTTGCCAAATAGAATGATGTTTCTTTATACTGTTGTGTATGATTTTATAATTATGCTTTGGACTTTAAGTGGTTCTAAACGCAGAAGGTTTTTTACCTTAATGCATTCTATGCATTAAGATAAAAAAACCTTCTGTGTGCAGCAGCGTTCCCAATCCACCTAATACTTACCTGAGCCCCATCTTGATCCAGCGATTGTGCACAAGATCCTCAGCTCTCCAGCTACTCTCCCTCCTCATTGGCTGAGACAGCAGCGGGCACTATTGGTGCCCGCTGCTGTCAATCAGTGCCAGTGAGGAGAGAGAGGGGGCAGGGCCGAGCCATGGCTGTGTGTGTGAATGGACACAGAGCAGCGGCTTGGGAGCAAGCCTGCTCAGGTGCTCTGGGAGCAGGAGGGAGGAGCCAGGAGCGCCGGAAGGGGAGCTGAGAAGAGGAGGAATCGGGGCTGCTCTGTGCAAAACCATTGTATAAGGCAGGTAAGTTTGACATGTTTGGGTTTTTTTGTTTAGTTTTTACAAAAGACAAGCCTTTAATATCACTTTTAGTCTGAATATTTGCAAAGAGAGTTCCTTTTTTACTCACAACAGTTACTGAAACTGCATTACTCAAAACAATTGCTGAGCACTTTTAGCAGTAATGATATGAATTTTTTTTTTAAATCTATCTTGACTGTGGGCCCTATGGCTAAGCTTCAGTGGGCAGGGGCGTGGCTTAATGGTGGTTTGAATAGAACATGTTGGTGTAGAGCTCCTGCCTTCCTGCTACATATCCTTGGCATCCATCTTCCAGCAGACCCATCTTGCTCCCTACACAACACCCAGGGCTCACCAGATGGTCGGCGCGCCCTCGAGGCCGTTATCGCGGCATTTCTCTGTGTCTGGGGCCACCTGGGAGACAGACCGCAGCTCCAGGAGTGGCGGCCATCTTGCTCCACCCTGCTAAGACATCAGCGCTCACTCCTAGCCTCAGAGATCACTCTGCACTTAGCTCTTCCTCTGCACAGCCACTGTGGCCCATCCCGCTGCCTTCAGCACTCAGTGACACTCCTCCACAGCAGCCTGCAGGAGGAATATCAGATCCGGCCCTGTGAGCAGCGGCCATCTTGGTACACCCCGGCGCTCACCTCTGTGACTCCTCTATGATTGATAAGCCACCCCCGAAAGCACTTTAGCCGGCCAGGCCGCGACCCCCACTAGCGAATAGCTATATTAATCTGTGATACTAGTTGAAATTGCAGCCCTTGTTCCAACTCCGGAGCCACGTGTATTAGCCATTTTGCTCCACCTTGCTAGAGTGTCCACAAGCAGCCCCGATCTCCTTGTTCTCTCTGCACCCGGCTACCTCCCTACACTGCCACCAGAGTTATCAGACCTGTCAGACTGCCATCTGCAGCTTACATAGCATTCCTCTGCTTCCACAACCGCATGACAGACTTTTCACAGCACTAGCTGTTAAAATACCACCCGACTAGCTGTTAAAATACCACCCGACGAGGAGCGCAGCTGACTACCGGAATGCGAGGAAGCAGTTTGCCTGAGCTCCATCTGTCCCGCTCCGATCCTAGCCTGATCCTGCTGACCCGATCATCCCTGTGGGAACCCTCCAGCCTTCTTACCCTCATGCGACCACCGGGAACACCTGAGTATGGTGAAATACGGCCCCGCGCTGGAGGATACCGCCAAATTCCCGTCGCTGCTCTCTCTATGTGAGCCGCAACAAAATGGCATCGGCAAACCTCATGGAAGGGATCACAGCAAGCCCTCCTCTTCTTCCATGGCAGTGCAACACAAAGGTTGAGTCACAACCCCCCCCCCCCGCTTCTATCCCTGATGACCCCTTTCTGCTCTCACAGCCTGAGGACACAGCACCTCTCTCCCCCAGCGCTGACCATGTTGACACAGGCCCTGCAGAACCCACGATGACACAGATCATGGAGGCTATTCAGCACAGCCATGTTTCCCTTACCACTCAAATAGACTCTATCAGATCAGACCTGGCCTTCCTGAAACAAGATGTGCATAATCTCCGCCATAGAATGACCAATGCAGAACAATGCATAGGGGATTTGGAGGATAATACCCATCCTTTGCAGGACTCTGTAAGAGAATTACGCCAATCCCAAGAGTATACCACCCATAAGTTGAACAGATATGGAGGACCGCCTGAGGCATAATAATCTGCATAGTAATGTGTGTTTTTTGGGCTTTCCGGAGGGTTCTGAAGGCACAGCCCCTGAGGCTTTCATGGAACGGTGTTAAAATCTGCTTTTGGCGCTTCCACCTTCTCTCCACTATTCACCATAGAACGAGCGCATAGAGTTCCCCTGTGCCCTTTTACCAATTGGGGCATCCCCACGCACTATGCTCATCAAACTGCTGCAATTCAAGGACAGAGAAGCGGTTCTCAGGGCCGCCCGCACAAAGGGCCGCATATCCTTCAATGGCAACGGGATCACTATCTTTCCTGATTTCTCAGTGGCTACGCAGAAACAGAGGGCTACTTTCCTGGCCATTAAAAGAAGACTACGAGACCTCCAACTACCCTATGGTATGCTATACCCTGCACGACTGAGGATTATCCATAAAGGAAAGGCCTACTACTTCACATATCCGAAAGAAGCGGCCCACTAGGTGGACTCATTGGGTCCTCCTGATCAGCATCACCAGTGACGAAGATCTCCACCTCGCTGACCTTTGGTTATCCTTCTTCACAGCTTCCCCCCCCTTTTTCTTCTTTTCTTATCTGCATCACTGCACAAGATTAGTCACAGAGAACACTTGTTCATTCATGATACCCCCCTTTTTTTCTGACACTTTTCATCTGAGTGACTGATGAACCATTAACTCTTGTTGCTCTTCACTCACCAGACAAAGCTACGCCTGGATAGCTGTCACAGTAATCTCCTTGATGTTGTCCTACTGAGATAACTGACACACCCCTGTAGGGCCGGGTCATCAACCATAATTCAATGTGCGGGCACAGATGGAGCCTTATGCCCTGTACACTTGATAGGATTTTCCGATGGAAAATGTTTGATAGGAGCTTGTTGTCGGAAATTCCGACCTTGTGTAGGCTCCATCGGACATTTTCCATCGGAATTTCCGTCACACAAAATTTGAGAGCTGGTTCTCAAATTTTCCGACAACAAAATCCGTTGTCATAAATTCCGATCGTTTGTACACAATTCCGACGCACAAAGTGCCATGCATGCTCGGAATCAAGCAGAAGAGCAGCACTGGCTATTGAACTTCATTTTTCTCGCCTCATCGTACGTGTTGTACTTCACCGCGTTCTTGACGTTCGGAATTTCCGACCAACTTTGTGTGACCGTGTGTATGCAAGACAAGTTTGAGCCAATATCCGTCGGGAAAAAAAAACATGGATTTTGTTGTCAGAAAATCCTATCGTGTGTACAGGACATAACTGTTGCGAACTCTATCGCCACCCACCACGGTTTGTTAGGTACGGGACTACACCATGTCCCCATGTTTTGCAGTTTTGTTTCTGGAATCAAAGCCTCCAAGTGTTGGGGTTTGGGGGCCAGGAGGGTTAGGGCTGTTTTACCTGTTTCCCTTGTTTTTGGGTCATGCTCCCCCCTTTTCTATTTTTATCTTTACTTCTTGTGTCTTTTTGTCCCCATGGTTTTTGGGAGGATTGATCATCATGGTATCCATTCTACAGTTGTAAGAGAAATACTGTACCTTCTTATGTATGTATTGTTATCAGCGACTCATGCTAGGTTGAAGTTGCAGGTCTATAAAACCTGGTTAACCTCACTACAACACAGAAATTATTATTCTTTATGGTATACATTCCATGGTAATGTCTAAACTACGTATAATCTCATGGAATGTTAGGGGGCTTAACTCCAAGGTTAAAAGTTCATTGATGTTTGAGTACCTGGCACGACACAATCCACATGTGATCCTTCTCCAGGAAAACCATCTACTTGGCTCCAGAGTAATGGCGCTAAAGAGGGCAAAAATAGCCTACGCCCTACACTCCACATACTCCCGGGATACATCTATTCTAATAGCTAAATCAGCCCCTGTTATTAAACATTAAGCTAGATCCTGGTGGCTGCTACGTAATTGTGGTGTTAGAACTCCTTGGTTAACCATACACAGTGACTAGCCTGTATGCCCCACCACCCTTTACTAAACAATTCTTTGATTGTGTACTCACTTCCATCTTGGAAATTGCAGAAAGCCCTTTATTGATAGCCGAGGACTATAACACCGTCCTTGACAACTCTCTTGACAGATTTCGATGCTCTACTATACATACCCCCCACTCCCTTAGGGACTTGTCTGACCCAATTTGACCTAGCAGAGGCCTAGAGATGGAAATATGCGGATGGGAGGGAATATTCCTGTCAATCTGATTCTCATGGTACACTATCACGTATTGATCTATGTTTACTGTCCTCTGATTTACTCAGCATGATAAATGATGTCAGATACCTTCCTAGGACGATGTCTGATCACTCTCCACTGTTGGTGGACCTAGCTTTGGGAGTGTCGCCCTCCTTTTGGGTGTGGCGACTGAGCACGCTTTGGCTGGCGGACCAGGCTGTCACAGATCAGGGAACAGCGGATCTGAACTCCTATTGAGCCACCAATACACAGAGTGCACCCATCCCTGTGGTCTGGGATGCCTTCAAGGCTACCGTGCGTGGTTTGTTTGCTGCACCCATAAGGCAGGCCACAAGGCATCTCACTCTAGGCTGGTGGATGTGGAGGGGGAGCTTCGAGTGGCAGAGGCGGCTTACTCCGCGTCCCCTAAGCCCAAAAAACACGCTACCCGGTGACACAAGGCCAGGGAACTAGATATGGTATTACTCAAACAAACCCAGAAAAAAACTGTTATATCAAAATCAGCGACTCTTCGAATTTGGTAACAAAAGCAGTCGCCTGCTAGCCTACCTGTCTAGAACGGACTATCAGCCATGCAGCATCCCTAGAATTCAGAACTCGGAGGGCATAATAGTGAAACAGACGAAGGAGGTAGTAGAGGCTTTTGTTACATTCTACTCCACTTTATACTCCACTAGGGCCCATTACACTATTGTGGAATTAGACGACTATTTGCAGGATAGTTACCTTCCAAAACTACTAGATTCTCAGGTCTCATTGCTAGATGCCCCCCTAACGACAGAGGAAATAGGAGAAGCCATCCAGTCCTTCGCTAAAAATAAGACGCCAGGGTTGGATGGATTCCCTATAGAATGGTATACGCAATATAGAGAGTTACTGATTCCACATCTCCTCAGGGTATACAACTATGCCATGAAGACAGGACAGCTACCGCTTTCTTTGTCTGAGGCCCTAATTGTCCTTATCCCCAAACCTCACAAGAACCATCTTCTCTGCGAATCTTACCGACCAATATCCCTAATTAACTCAGATATAAAAATTTTAGCCAAAGTACTTGCCCAGAGATGACATACGGTCATCACTACTGTCATTGGAGCGGATCAGATAGGATTTATACCTAGAAGATCTACTTCAATTAATTTACGGCGACTCTTTACCAACATGCAGGCCACTCATGACACAATGGGCTCCAGGGCCGTTCTAGCCCTGGATGCTCATAAGGCCTTTGACTCGGTTGAATGGCCGTAGCTAATGGAAGTTTTAGCAAAATTCTGATTCGGTGACACATTTATTAAATGGGTTCAGTTACTATATTACAAACCTACAGCTACAGTAGATTGGGAGTAAATACAACTATCTCCGACCCCTTCATGATACGCAGGGGCACCAGACAGTCGTCCCCTCTATTGCCATTACTATTTGAGCTGGCGATAGAGCTATTGGCAGCGCTGATTGGGTCTAGTGGGGAGGTTGTGGGACTGACAACTGGGGGCCTGGAAAAACGACATGTTGATATATTTGGCGGACCCCCAGTCGTCACTCCTTACTCTACTGGATGTTATCCAGCGCTTTGGGCACTTTTTTGGCTTCCAGGTAAACTGGGACAAATCCCTGTTGTTTATTCTAGACCATTCACTCATTAGTAGAATGAGGAATACGCTTAAGACCTGGACCAATCTTCCACTGACGCTGCTGGGTAGAATAAATATTTTTAAAATGATCTTTTTACCAACCTTTCTACATATCCAGAGTAACTATTTGGCGGGAATTGCTTCCCCTCCAGGTATCGTCTGTAATCTCTTCCCGTGATAAAGTCATTCAAACCAAATTATTATACAGGTCCTACTTTACCCCTTGTTTACTCCATAGATTAAAGAGACTGCCCTCCGCAACATGTTCCCGATGTGGCATGGCTGATGGTACATTTTTCCACTTAATGTGGGAGTGCCTGCCGATTAGGAAATTCTGGTCGGGGGTCATGGCCCTTATCAGCTCCCTCACTCAGTTGCCTAACATCTGTAATCCCCTGAGATGCCTGCAGGGATATATAGACGATGAAGGCATATCTAGGAATGTACAAACCTTTCTAAGAATTATCCTGTTTTATGCAAAGAAACGATAGCTATGCATTGGAAATCCCAATCCTCACCTACTATAGCCTTCTGGCTCACAATAGTCAATCAAGCTATACCTCTATATAAATTGACGTATGAGGCCAGAGGATGCCCAAAAAAGATTCATAAGATCTGGAACCCATGGGTTAGTTTAGATTGCACTATACCACTTGCTCCTTGAGTTCCCTGAACATGTTAGTTAACTTCTAGTCGTCATACTGGAGTTTAGACAGTAACATTGAAACTCCTCTATTGATCTATACTCATTGACTGGATACCATGTAGCTGTACCTCATTGCTGAATGAGCACTGTTTGCTCTTTTAATGCTATATATGTATTTGTGCGTTTGTTCGTTTGTATGTAAACAACAATGAAAAAAATTATACCTTTAAAAAAAGCTTCAGTGGGCAGGGGTGAAATGCATCAGGGTGTATGGTGTGGTGGATACATGAGGCTGAGGCCGATTCCCATCATTTATTCACCTGGGCTAGTCAGGAGTAGCGCTGATCCTTTCTGCTTTACTTTACTTTGACTGTGTAAGAATCCTGTCTTTCTTAGCCAAATAGTTTTTCTCCTGGAGTTCACTGCTGAGCTGGATTAATGAGGCCTTAGTTGCAAATATTTTACAAGGCCTCTCTGACAGAGTGAAGGATGAGCTCACAGGAAGAACCACTCCCTCAGCTCTGGATGGTGTCCTCTCCCACTGCAATCAGATCGATATTCCCTTCCAGGAGAGGACCCTAGAGAAAAGGCGTCAGGACTCCATGGTCCTTAGCCAGCCCGATCTCCCCTCTCCTCGATGCGTGGGGCATCCCTCACCAGCTGTGGAACCTATGCAGCTGGACTGGACTAGGTTCCCTCCTGAAGAGCATGTTAGGCGCAGAACTCTGGGCTTGTGTTTCTACTGTGAGGGCAAAGCTCATTTTCGGGACACCTGTTCTCTCCGTCCCAGAAACGCGGGTCTAATTCATCTGGAAGGTGGCATATTGGACCCAGGAAAATCACCTTCATCATCCTGTCTCCTTTTTTCTGTGCTCCTCCATGTCAAAGATTCCCCTCATGCAGTCGTGGCCTACCTGGATTGTGTAGCTGCTGGCAATTTCATGGACTGGGGAACTGCATCTTCCCTGAAAATACCTCTTTCACCTCTCACCACTCCGCTGGGGGCCCATCCACTTCCAGACCCTCCCTGTCAAGATTCTATAGGGGTATTCCACCAGAAGTGGCTACCTAAAGCCTCAACCCCCATTGTATTGGGCCTTCCTTGGTTACAGCTCCATTCTCCACACATTGATTGGGCAGATCCTGGCTTGGGGTCCCTCTTGTTTTTTGTCCTGCCTACTCAAGGTTATTCCAAAAGAGAGGATTCCTGTGGCCACCACTTCAGTATTTCCTGCTCTTCCTTCTGCATATAGTGAGTTCCTGGATGTATTCTGCAAAAAATGGGCAGAGGTACTTCCTCCTCACAGGCCTTTTGACTGTGCCATTGACCTTGTTCCTGGTGCAACCTTGCCCAGGGGCTGGACCTATCCCTTGTCCATTCCGGAGACCCAGGCCATGTCTGAGTATGTTGCGGAGAATCTAAAGAGAGGGTTCATTCAGAAATCCACATTGCCTTTGGGAGCAGGGTTCTTTTTTTGTAGCCAAGAAGGATAGGACCTTAAGACCCTGCATTGACTATCGGGGCTTAAACCCTCTGACAATCAAAAACCTATACCGCTTGCTCTTAATACCATTTTCACCAAGTTGGATCTCAGGAGTGCATGCAATCTCCGGATATGGAGGGGTGATGAATGAAAAATGGCGTTTAACACTAGAGACGGGCATTACGAATACTTGGTTATGCCCTTTGGTCTGTGTAATGCCTCAGCTGTGTTCCAAAACCTTGTCAATGAGATCTTCAGGGACCTGCTTTATCGGTTTGTCACCTATCTGGATGACATTCTCATCTTTTCGGAAAATCTGCTTGTTCACAGAAACCATGTCCAGGTTGTACTTCAGCGCCTTAAAGAAAACAATCTGTATGCAAAGCTGGAGAAATGCTCTTTTGAATGTTCAGAGGTTCTGTTTTTGGGATGCTTTGTCTCTAGCTTGGACCAGTTGCTTTAGCAGTTGCAGGACTACCACTGACCAGCAGGATAAGTACACAGGAGTCACCCTGGCAGATGACACAGGCTCACCTGAGGTGCGGAGTCTAAGTACTAACCGGTGTTCACCAGAGCTCTTGATGATGAAGATAGATTTAGATGCGTGTTTGTACCAGGTCGCGGTTCTCAGGTTTGCCCCACAAGGGTGTGAGCAAGCCGGGGTCCAGTAGCGGATGAGAAGATGAGGTTAAAACAGCAGCATGGTCAGTAAACAAGCCAAAAGGTCGGTAACGAGTAGTTGCAGGTTGGGATCAGCCAGTAGAGTAGTCAAGGAACAAGCCAAGGGTCGATCATGAGTGGTAGCAAAATACAGATGGCAGCAGGGAAGACAAGAGCAAGGCACTGGCTGAGAAGGCACAATAACCTGGCAAAGAGGAAGTGCATAGACAAGGAAGTTCATGGGAGGAGCAAGGAGTTCAAGATTCAACAGCAATCAAGACACAAAGCAGGGTTGTCCATTGGATCAGGTAGGATTTTCCAATAGATCAGGCAGGGGGCTGTCCAGCATCCCAGATAGCTCAGTGGGAAGAGTCAATGCCGGACACAGAAGAGGTCCCAGGTTTGAGCCCAGGTCCTGACAGTACCTCTCAGTCTTAGGGCTGGGTTTGTGAGGAAACCTCTGGTGGAATTCTCTTGTTAATCTACGGGCATGAACATTCTCAGGACCTCAAGAATTTTCATCTGGCCCATATCCTTCCTGTTGGACCAGATATTGTAGCTTGTTTTAAAGATCCTGAAATCAAGAATTTTCTCCACCATAAAGTCTACTTCACCCTGTACCTCAACAGGTGGAGGAGGTGGGAGAATTCTTCCAGAAAGGGGATTTTCATGAAATGGTTTAAGTAGTGATATGTGAAAAACAGGGTGGATTTTCATACTATCAAGAAGTTTTAAGCGAAAGGTAACCAGATTAATTTGAGCAGAAATCTTGAATGGTCCTACAAACTTTTGGCCCAGCTTCGCAGACAGAACATGGACCTTAAAATTTTTGGTTGATAACCAAACTTTGTCACCCACATGAAAAGTAGGAAGTGATCTGCGATGTCTATCAGCATACACAACAAATAATGTGGCGCTTTCTCAATACAATAAATACATTAAAGTGCATAAACTAAAATAAATATACACGTATACAATATATTGCAAATGATCAAATGAAATGTCTGTGTGCACAATTCCAATGAAATACAAAAGGCGCTCTGTGCAAAAAAAGCTTCTACATAATAAAAATTACAGTACCATATTAAAGTGCTCCGTGCAAAAATAAATATTCCTATAGTGATGTCACCATCCAAAGTGCACGCATAAGTACTGTAATATTCAAAAACTCTTTCAAAGTGAGGAACTTCCACCATCCGTGATCATAGTGTGCCCCAGCCTCTCACCTCAGAGAAAGACCTCTACAGGTCTAGTCGCACTTCTAGTGTCACTCTTTAGATGTCAGCAGCCGCCGCATCCTGACAAATCGTTCTATCTCTTTAACATTTCTAGGGGCAGGCCAATCCATCACTGCTTTGATCTTCTCAGGATCCATGCTTACTCCTTTAGGAGAAATAATATATCCCAAGAACTGCATCTGGGTTTGTTCAAACTCACATTTCTCCAATTGAATATAAAGTTGGTGATTCCTTAGCCTTTCAAAGACAGTGCAAACGTGTTTATGATGTTCTTCCAGGTTATTAGAAAAGATGAGAATATCATCCAGATAAGCAATCACAAACTGGCCCAATAGGTCTCAAAAAGCATCATTGATGAAGTGGCAGGAGGCGTTGAGGGTCTAATGAAGCCCTTCTCTAAATTCTCATCAGTCCATTACCTGAGAACCTTTAATTCAAGTTCTGAAAGATTAAAAAGGCGACCAAAAGGTATTTCAGCCCCTGGGAGCAGTTTAATGGGACAATCATATGGACGATGAGGAGGTAACTGATCTGCATTCTTCTTATCACAGGCATCCCGGAACTCATGACATTGTGGAGGCAGGTTGCCATATGACAGTGTAGTAACAACATCCACCTGTGATTCCTTGACCAGCAAAGAACTTGCTTGACAAGGTTCTCTACAGAATTCCTCGCAATGGGGGGATGTAAAGTTTATAATCTGTGCCTCCCAGTTGATGGAGAGATTATGGGTGGAAAACCAAGGAATGCCCAGGATGGTCTCATGATGGTTGGCCTCAAATTGCAGTACCAAAGGGACTGTTTCATGGGTAACAGGTCCTGAAGTTAAGGGTGAACCATTGACCCTCTCTATAGTGATAGGAACAGACTTATTTCTTGTTTGGATATTATTGCTGTGGGCAAATTCTATGTCCATAAAGTTTCCCCCATCCCCAGAGTCCAACATAGCAGAGCAAGGAATTTCAATACCATCAGAGATTAGTTTAATAGGGATGATAAAATGAGATGGTACAGAATTGACTTTATTGTCTTCATGAATCAATGGGGAGATCGACTCGGTAATAGAGTTTATTTGTTCAGGCATGATCACATCAGTCGCGGCAATTGTTCTTCTAACCTTGTTAAGACAGTTAACTGCTTAATGCCCAGAGTCCCCACAATATAAAGACAGGTTTTCCAAACATCTTCTCTCTTTCTCCTTAGTAGATATGGATCTCTTAATTGCATCAACCTGCATAGGTTCAGCTGTGTCAGAATCTGGAGAAACTCTTGAATTCTTCTGAACAAATTGACTAGTAGAGAAACGCATGCCACCATTACTTCCAAACATTCCCAGCCTCTCCTTCCTCCTTTCTGTAAGTCTTTCATCAATTTGGATATATTGTTGGATGAAGGCCTCAAAATAATTAGGAGTCTCCACTCTGGCAAGCTCATCTTTTACCTGTTCAGAAATCCCTTGGCGGTACTGACTTTTTTGCGCTGCTGGGTTCCAAGTGGTATCTGTGTTCCAGCGTCTGATATCAGCTGTGTACTCAGCAACATAATGTTTACCCTGCCGTAAACTATGCAACTTTGCTTCAGCAGTAGCACAGCGGTTGGGATCATCAAAAACCTGATTCATCGCCTCAAAAGTCTGGAAATTATTCAGCGTGGCGCTGTCTTGTTCGATATAAGGAGAGGCCCAGGCTAGAACTTCCCCAGTCAGGAGATCGATAACAAACATTACCTTCTGTTTTTCAGAAGTGAATGCAGCGGGTCACATTTGGAAATATATGCAACACTGGTTAAGAAAACCTCTGTATCGGCAGCAATCTCCATTAAACTTGGGTGGGTGAGGCATATGTGTGTTAGCATCATCTCAGGAATGTAGGTCCAGCAATTGTTTTTGCAGAGCACGGATCTCTTTGTGTGTTGCCCTTTCACCACACTTTCCAGTCCGGCAAATTTTTCTTGGTAGGTGACACCAAACTCCTGCAGCTCCGCAATTTGCTGCCTGAAAGGAGCCACAGCTTTTGCTATAGCGACCTCCATGTTTTAAGCCAGGGTATTCTGTCACGATCAGGCGTCAGGCTTGAAGACCAGTTGCTATAGCAGTTGCAGGACTACCACCGACCAGCAGGATCGGCACACAGGCAGTCACCCTGGCAGATGACACAGGCTCACCTGAGGTGCGAAGTCTAAGTACTAACCAGTGTTCAATAGAGCTCCTGATGGTGGAGATGGATTTAGCTGCATGTTAGTACCAGGTCACGGCCCTCAGGTTTGCCCCACAAGGGTGTGAGTGAGCAAGCCGGGGTCCAGTAGCGGATGAGCACATAAATGTTAAACAGCAGCGTGGTCAGTAAACAAGCCAAAAGGTTGGTAACGAGTAGTTGCAGGTTGGGATCGGGCAGTAGAGTAGTCAAGGAACAAGCCAAGGGTCGATCACGAGTTGTAGCAAAATACAGACAGCAGCAGGGAAGACAAGAGCAAGGCACTGGCTGATAGGCACAATAACCTGGCAAAAAGGAAGTGCAGAGACAAGGCTTATATAGGAAGTTCATGGGAGGAGCAAGGAGTTCAAGGTTCAACAGCAATCAAGACACAAGGCAGGGTTGTCCAATGTATCAGGTAGGATTGTCCAATAGATCAGGCAGGGAACTGTCCAGCATCCCAGATAGCTCAGTGGGAAGAGTCAATGCTGGACAATAGGTGCCAGGTTCCAGCCCAGGTCCTGACACCTGGAAAGGTCTTGGCCATTACCAACTGGCCTCTTCCTGCAAGCTTCAAGGCCACACAGTGCTTTCTTGGGTTCACTAATTATTACAGGCAGTTCATGAGCAATTACTCTTCCATTGCTGTGCCTATTATTGCCTTGATCCAGAAGGGTGTGAATGCGAAGGAGTGGCCCCCTGAAGCTGTCTCTGCGTTTCATGACTTGAAACAGGCCTTTGTTTCTGGACCTTTGTTGAGGCGACCCAACCCTGGGGATCCATTTTTTATTGAAGTGGACACTTCCTCGACTGGAGTGGGAGCTGTGCTTCTTCAATCCTCTGAGCAAAAACGTCAACCATGTGCGTTTTTCTCCCCAAAATTTTCTCAGACAGAGAAAAATTACGCTGGTAATTGGTGATCGGGAACTTCTTGCGATTAAATTGGCATTGGAGGAGTGGCATCATCTCTTGGAGGGTTCCCCCCACTCCATAACAATTTTCACTGACCATAAAAATCTGCAGTACTTGCAGAATGCCAAACAATCCTGGTTCCTGCAACAGTTGGGCTGATACACTCTCTAGGTGTTTTGACATTCAGGGTGAGGAGCCCACCTCCGAACTGGAGTCGATCATTCCTATGTCATGTGTTCTTGCCCATTCTACCCTGAACTCAAAAATTCCTTCTGGCAAGACCTTCGTTCCAACCAAGTTAATGAAGATCCTTCATTGGGGTCATGATTCCAAGGTTGCAGGTCATGCCGGGGCCCTCCGATCTTTCTTCCTCATCAGCCGCCACTACTGGTAGCCTACTCTTCGTTCTGATATTAAAGACTATGTTAAAGCTTGTCATGTTTTTGCTCAGTCTAAGTCTTCCAAACAAGCTCCTGCTGGTCTTCTCATGCCCTTGCCCATTCGAAATCTTGGTCTCACATTGCCATGGACTTCATCACTGATCTTCCACCTTCTGAGAAGAATATGGTCATTTGGGTGCTAATTGATCGATTCTCCAAGATGGCCCATTTTGTTCCTTTTCCTGGTCTCCCTTCTGCTCTTGCCTTGGTTCCCATTTTTGTTTGATAGATTTTCCGCCTTCATGGAGTCCCTTCCCATGTTTCGGACAGGGGTGTTCAGTTTGCTTCTCGCTTTTGGAGAGCCTCTGGCAAATCCCTCAACATTACCTTGGATTTTACTTCTTCTTACCATCCTCAATCCAGTGGTCAGACTGAGAGGGTTAATCAGGAGTTAGAGGTCTTTCTCTATACCTTGGTCTCTGCTCATCATGATGATTGGGCATCACTTCTCCCGTGGGCAGAGTTCTCTCACAATAATCATGTCAACGTCAGTTCTCAGAAGACACCCTTTGTCACAGTTTATGGAAGACATCCTCAGCTCCCTCTTCCTATGATCTGTTCTCCAGACATCCCAGCTTTGGCTACCATTCAGGAATCATTCAATTCCATGTGGGTTGACGTTCATGACTCCCTCCAGACAGCTGCCAACAAATGTAAGGGTTTTGCTAACCGTCGCAGGCGTAAGCCGTCTCCTCTACAGCCAGGAGGCGAAGTCTGGCTTTCCGCCAGAAACATTAGACTCTGGGCTCCTTCTCTGAAATTTGCCCCGAGATTCATTGGTCCTTAAAATATAATTTCAAAACTGAATCCTGTTTGTTTTAAATTCCAGATCCCTAAAAGCCTCAGGATCTCAAACTCCTTTCATTTATCCCTTCTGAAATCTTTAGTTCTCTATAAATTCTCCCGTCCTCTCCCTACCTTTGCTCCAGTTTCTGAGGATGATCAGGAGTACGAGGTTAGCCAAATAAATGTTGGATTCTTGCTCCTGTAAAGGTGTTCTTCAATATCCTGTGGATTGGAAAGGTCTTGGTCCTGAGGAGAGGTCTTGGATTCCTGCATCTGAAATCTTTGCGCCTCGTCTTCTGAGGAAGTTCCATTTGAAGTTGCCTTCCAAGCCTGGTCCCAAGTGGGGGGCTCGTAAGAGGGGAGGTACTGTCGTGAATCTGCTGTAATACCTTCATGCCCTGTCTGTCTGCTTACCTCTGGTGTGTGTATCGGCCTTAGGGCCTCCACTCTCACGCCTGCATGGTTAAGTAATTTTCCCTCAGCGTGGCTCCACCCTAGCCTCTACAGGATACACTATTTAACACCGTGCTATCCAAGCCTGCCTTGATGAGCAATAGTGTTTGGCTTTCTGTGTGCTTCTTGCCGTGTGCTCTACGTCTGTTTCTGTTTACCGATCTTGGCTTGTTCTGTGACTATCCCTGCCTGCTTGATACCCCGACCTTTGGCGTTTTCTTTGTCTATCCTTGTCTGCTAGTTTCCCCAACCTTTGTCTTATCTCCTGACTATCCCTTGTTCTGGACTGCTCCAGTAGCCTACCATGAGCGTGAGCTGGGAGACCCTGGGGGCTGCGACCTGGAGCCAGTTGCAGCGCAGTCTATCCTCACCACTAGAGGCTCTGGTGAATACCTGCTGGCTCTTAGACTCGGCGTCCTGGGGAATTCTGTGCTCTAGCTCCCAGTGGGATCCGTGTTGTTGCTCCAGTGGACCTGCTTTCCTGAACCACCTAGAGTTCCATCCGCAGCAGTCAGCCATAGGGTCCACTACCTTAGCGGTGCACTCCTGACCCCAATGGTGTGCATCTGTCACCTGGCCTCAGGTGACCTGGCACAATATATCCATAAAGACATGACCGTGCTCATCTTCGTTTTACATAGATGAGACCGGTAGTAGTTCCTTTAATAAAAAAAATGAACTGAATGGAGATGGTGGCAGAGCATTCCTTGTAGTATGAGAGTGATCATGCAAGCTGCTTCTTTGCACTTCTGCTTCACTCCAGGTTTTACTGCATTTGGGGGCACAGAGGATACTAGCAATCCCATCTCCTTTTATATGTTTTTTTTTTCTTTTGAAAAGTCTGCCATCCCATTGCCTTCTCAGAGACACAAAGGTGCTACTTTAACCTGGGTAACCTCTGCAGGGGCTCAGGTTAGGAGCTTGAAGTCCGTTCTAGTTCTGGGGTCTTTTAAAGGTCCCACTTGCTTTTTCTTTGCAGACTGCTTCTTTAATTTTGCCATGCCTAAATCATGTTTAGTCTGCTTTAACTTGAGTGACCTTTCCTTGGTCCCCAAACACTGCTGCCATGGCACATAGTCCTTGTGCAGACCACAGACATCTAGCGGTGGTGGCCAATAACACACTAACAGTCAGAGGAAGTCTCTGCTTGATAAAAACACAGGGTCAAGAAGTGCAGAGCAAAAACATAATGCACAACTGACACCGCATGGGGGAGGCGTTTCACATGGAGTTCACAGCATACTACAAAACCAAGCTGGTATTGTGAACAGGATGTTCTTATCATTTGGGATGGGACTGTTGATAATTTTTTGGCCTTTGTAACGTATTGTAATAGCAATCCCCTAGGATTCACATTTACGCACATTATCGATCGTGAACATTTGGTATTTTTGGATCTGGAATTGACCCATGAGAATGGCTCAGTTATTACCATCAACCATTCCAAACCAGTTGGGGGTAATTCCTACTTACACTTTGGAAGTTACCATCAAAGCTAGGCAGCCTAGACAGTCTTGCACAGATTCCACATCCCAAAAACACTTAATCTGCAACATCAGCATCAGGGGCTTGATAGCTGTTTCTAATTCAGGACTGATCTATTTTGATAAATGTCAGCCGTTCCATGGAGTCTGTGGACAGATGCGCTCTCTTATCTGTCACAAAACCTCTGGCAGCACTGAATGCCCGTTCAGAAAGCACGCTGGATGCAGGGTAGCCCAGCAGCTCAATTGCATCCTGGGCAAGTTCTAGCCAGTGGTTTATTCTCATGACCCAGTAACCCAGTGAATCATCAACTGAAAAGCTCTCCATGTCTCCATGTCCCTAGATAATCCTACCATATGATGCAGATGCTGCCGATGGGATGTGGAAGCTAAAAGCCCTGGGTGCTGAGGACTGAAAATTGTTTTGAAAGGCATCACTGAGGTAGCCCCCTTCTCCACCGCTTCTCTCTTGACCAATAGAAGCCTTAAAACTAAGTTTTCCACAAAACTGTAACCTACCAGAGTCTGGAAATATGTTACACAAACTCTTCTTTAAGGTATCCTCAAGACAATTAATCTTCTGCTCCGTCTGTGGGGACGAGATGAGTTCCGAGACTTACCCCTTGTAACAGTGGTCAAGGAGATTTACCAACAGTGATTCTTCTCCTTGATGCCACGTATTTTTGGATCCTTTTGCAGGCTTTGAAGAATGATGGAGCTCATGCACCGCAAGTTTGCAGAGGCATGAGAAGCAGACTCCTCAGGGTTACTGAGGATTACAGTATCTGGAATTGCCTCCTCCCAGCCATGTACTACTCCCAAAGGTTCTAGGGATGGAAAACCATCTGTTAAGGGTTGACGTACAGTATGTCTTATCCTGCTTCAATGCCTCCAAAACTGCCATTATCCTACTTCTCCTCCCCCCTTCCTCTTGTGTGTTGTGTGGCGTCGCAAGAATGGTGTCTGCATAAAGCAGGCCTTGAGAGGAAAGGAAGTCCTCCTCTTCCTCCTGCTGCTCTGGCTCGAGTGCCATGTCCATAATGCTACAGAGTCTGCTCCAGCAGGAACACAACAAGGATTGTGTCACTGATGCATGCATTATCACGTCTCACCATCCTTGTCGCCTCCTCAAATGGTGACACACAGTGCATGCACCTTTATCAGCAGATATTGGCTTGGGTAAAAAAAGAAGAGCCGACCTGAGCCTGTCATCGTGCCATACTCACACAGGTACTCATTGACAGCCCTCTGCTGCATGTGCAGATACTAGAGTGTTGCCAAAGTCTGTATCCATTCGAGTGTGGGGCACGTCTGTGTGAGAGGACGTGAGATGTGAGAGAGCTCAGGAGATGGAGCTCCGCTGCTGACCACAATTTTTTTTTTTCTTTTTTTTTTTACTATTCATCTATTTGTTTTTTGCTAAACTGGTTTGATATTAGACTGCTGATTGTGGACAGTGCGGGTGGTTATAGCCAGTGATAACCACCTTATTACTTTCTTGAAACTTCCAAATGTTTGGCTTAACTCTGGTTGTAGCTGCTACGGCTGATATATGGCCGATACACCCGATAAGGCTTGCTGTCTCCAGCTGACCTGATTAAAGCTCTCCGTTTGTGTATATCTACATGTGAGACACTGACTCCGGCTGAAAGGAAG
Organism: Aquarana catesbeiana; assembly: GCF_042186555.1. Lineage (NCBI taxonomy): Eukaryota > Metazoa > Chordata > Amphibia > Anura > Ranidae > Aquarana > Aquarana catesbeiana. The sequence goes on along the minus strand of NC_133330.1, from coordinate 156,074,335 downwards.
AACAGTTGATTCTGCTGCGTACATTAGCAGTTCCTGGCTCTCGGCTAAAGGATTACAGGTTACGGTTATGGCTCCTAGCTCTCTGTTCCCCGCTACGAGCCTCAGGGTTACCGCTTCCGTTCCCGCTCCCGGACTTCAGTTCCTGGCTCTTGGTTTTTTGGCTTCTGGTTCCTTCGCTCCCGGATCCCAGATCTCTGGTTCCAGCTCCTTGTCTCACTGCTGCCAGCTCCTGATCTCCAGTCCTGTGATTTACGGTTTGAGGTTCCTGGTCCCAGTGATCAGTTCATTGCTCATTGCTTCGGTAACCTATCCCTCGGGGGGGGGGGGGGGCGAACTGAAGTTATAGACAACAGACTGACAGCAGATATCAGACATCAATGTAAGTGTCTGTCCATCCAGGTGCCTGGCTTGTGAAGATTGATGTGTGGCTCTGTTTTTCATCCTCGGGTCTATGGTCGGATGCTCTGGGGGGGTAACCTACAGGATCTCTAAAGGACCTCAAGATCAAAAACTCCAACTTTTTGATCCATATCGTGAGAATCATCTCAAGGTTTACCCATTGACCCTGCTTCTGCATCCCTGCTCCTTATTCCTGGCATTATCCTTTGCATTCTGAATAAGACATACAACTATCCATCCACTCTGGTATCAGGTACAATTCTTTCTTTATGATTTTAGTGTAAGACTCTTGATTAAATACACTATATATACACTACACATCGCACAATAGGAGCAAGGTGGAGAAGGTGTTACATTAAAAATAGAGACTGGAACATTTTTTGGATAAAAGTGGAAAAGGTTCAATTGATCCTGGACTCTTGTTTTACTTTGTTTCACTTGCTACAATTTTTTTTTCTTCACCAAAAATACTTGTTATACTCGCTACACTTGTTAAATCTATTACTGACTATATTGTAGCAGAGTATTGTTTTTTTATCTGCTCCACGAGTGGTACCTCACTGCAGATTGAACATATTGAACTTATTGAATATATTGAACCTATCTGAATACATTGGAAAACAGTTAAAAGCATATTGGTTATATGTGTTGTATCAGCCTATTTTAATACAAAGGGTAACATAACCTGCCTCTTACTTTGGAAAATCTGAAGTACCAGTAAAAACAAGCATTATAAGTACTATCACATCGTATGTCTATACATTGTCAGATACAGATAATATATACCTTCTGGAACGGGGTATATGAGATAGTAATTCAGTGTGAATTTAGCAGTTTGGAAAAATGACCCGCAGAAATAAGAAGGACACGGGGGTTGAAGACTATACTATAAAGGAATGCTCTCTTCAGACCAGTATAGATAAGAAGCATCAAACCAAATCTCAACATAAACAGCAAGATATAACAGACCGACTTGGAAAATTTGCTCATGTCCCTACTATAGCTAAGGAAGAAACACAAGCTGATATTTCTCACCTAATCCAGGGTCCACAGGGATTGATCATGGAAGGCCAAGCCAATGGAGTGCGGTTAATCGACACAGAGTCAACATCAAGTAACCAGACGGATGATATAGTAAGTAACTTAGCTTCTGAGAGCGATTTGCACGATATATCAGCTACATCATCGAACGCTCCAAACACTTTAAATAGCTCAACCACAGAGCATGTAATTACATTGACTGACATAATGAAGGCCATCAATGTATATAACAACTCTGTTAACTCCCTATCATACAAGCTTGAGGGAAGATATAAATCTGTTTAGACAAGATATTCATACAATTAAAGAGAGAATATCGGGTGCAGAAGAAAGAATCAGCATACTTGAAGACTCTCTACAAAAAATTATGAAATCTGAAAAAAAAACGACTCATAAATTAACCTCATATGATTCTCGTTTGGAGGACCTCGAAAACCGTCTTCGGCGAAGCAATATTAGGATAGTAGGTCTCCCCGAACGGGTGGAAGGAAATAAACCAGTAGAATTTATTGAAAGATGGCTTAAAGATACTTTGGGAGTAGAACATTTTTCTTCATTCTTTTCTGTGGAAAGGGCGCATAGAGTGGCTGGACGATCCCCGCCATCGGCGAGCAATCAAGACCTAGGACTTTTATTTTATAGATTTTGAATTACAAAGACGGTTCAAAGATAAGTTTTTTCCTGATTTTTCAGCAAATGTACAGCGCCAACAAGCAGGTTTTGTTGACGTAAAGCGACGATTGAGGCAATTGGAACTGTCTTATGCTATGCTATTTCCAGCTAGGTTAAAGACAATAAGTTTTTTTTTTACAACACCAGACTCGGCGTCTAAATGGCTGGACAATTACATGCATCTAAATTAATTTCTCAATGTGATTTGGAAAGTTGGGAATAGTTACTTTTTTTTTTTGGTCAGGGTGGGCTCTACTTTTGGGACCTTTTGGATCATATAACCCCTATGATTGTATTTGTGTTTCTGTTTTTGTCTTTTATGTGTCTTGTTTTGTGTTTGTTTGTCTTTGTCCTATATGTTGATTTGTCTGGCTCCATTTTTGGGGGCCTTTCGGGTCATTTAACCCATATAATTGTTTTTCAGTTTTTTGGTTTTTGTTATCGTCTTTTAAGTGTTTTGATACATGGTTTGTTTTATTTTTTTTTTTTCGTTGTTGTCTTTCATGTGTCTTGGTCTTGGCTGTTTGTTTGTCTTTGTCTTATTTGTTTTATATGTTAGTGTGGTTACACCTTTCACTAAACCTTCGCATATCAACTCTATCGTTAGGCTCCTTTTTCAGATCTCGTCTCTTCCCTCCCCTTCACCCTTCTCCTCTCTATCTTTGACCTCCTGGGAATTAAGTGATGAATGGTACTACAAAAAATATGAAGATAGTGTGTAATAATATCATGGAATGTTAGAGGCCTGGGTACTGTAGCAAAACAGCAGGCTATCTTCACTTCACTGATGAGATTTTCACCTTCTATAATCTGTCTTCAAGAAACCCATTTACTTCCTCATACGTTACATTACTTAAAGAAAAATCAGTTTAGAACACAATTTCACTCAACATATACATCACACTCTAGAGGTGTATCCATTCTTATAGCCAACACATTTGATTTTCAATGTAGACAGGTTAGAAAGGATAGTGGGGGCCGATATATTTTTTTGGATTGTGTATGGGCTGGATAAAGATGTGTATTGGCAAATATTTACATTCCACCACCATATTCTCCTGAAATTTTGAAGGAATTTATCGTGTTTGTATCCGATAAACCAGACTATGCATGATAACTGGTGATTTCAATAATTATATGGATCCATCAATGGATAAATTTTCCTTATCGGATAAAAGTTATCTACAGGGGACCACGGCCTTTGCCAAATACATAGCGGAAATGGGACTACTTGACCTTTGGAGATTGCGAAATCCAACCAGTAGACAATTTTCATGTTTTTCAAGTACATACAATACCTTATCTAGAATAGATGTAGCACTGGGGTCTGACTCCCTACTGCCATATCTTAGTGAAATTAAATATGAGGCCAGAGGTATATCCGATCATTCACCTTTGATATTAACCTTTTTATTTAGGATTAATGGGGAGAATAGATTATGGAAGGTGAACCCTTACTGGATTTCACTTTTTCCTCCAGACGAAATTAAATTAAAACTTACTACATTTCAGCAGATGAATAAATCTACTGTATCGCCCTTAATATACTGGGATGCACAGAAAGCTTACCTTAGAGGCCTTCTTATTTCACAAATCTCCAAAAAAAGAAACAATCTAGAGCTTGGGGAAAAAAATCTTGCTGATAGTATGTTACAAGCTGAAGCATTATATATAACTAATCCTAGTAAATTACTCATACACAATGGATAAATAGTCAAGAAAATATGCACAGGTAGCCATAAAAAAGCAGGGAATAAAAGATTCTTTTTACAGCAAACATACTTTGAGGAGGGAGAAGGAACAGAACCTATATTGGCTATTGTAAAGGTACAGCGACCAACTTCCCTTATTACGGAAATTCATACTTCTGAATACGGGAAGATCAACAATACCCTAGAGATCCTAGAAGTGTTCCGGACTTTTTACCAGAAGCTATATACAAGTAGGACAAGAGATCATGAGGAGGATATGAAAAAGTTCTTTGAGTCCATTAGGTTGCCAAGGTTGACAGATGATGATAGGGAGATATTGGAGGAACCATTAACACTAGATGAATTAAGGGGCGCAGTGACCAATTTAGCCAACAACAAATCCCCTGTGTCAGATGGACTTCCAGGAGAAATTTACAAAACATACGGAGATGTATTATTACCTGATCTCCTAATGGTTTTTAATCATGCCTACGATGTGGGATCTTTACCCCCCTCGATGAAAGAGGATGTGATCATCTCTATTTTGAAACCAGGTAAAGATCAAACAAAGCCTGATGCATATCGCCCTATCTCCCTGTTACCATTGGATGTTAAACTTTTGGCAAAGATAATGGCAACTAGACTTTCAAAGTATATCGATAAATTAATACACCATGACCAATCAGGCTTTATTCCAAATAGATCAGTAGCCAATAACATTAGACGTTTATTTTTAAATTTACAGGTACCCATAGATAATACTGGAAATAGAGCTATCATGTCGTTGGACGCCTCTAAGGCATTTGATAGTATTGAGTGGAATTATCTATGGGCTTCCCTAAAAAAATTTTGGAATAGGACCAAAATTCACTAGGTGGATACAATTGTTATATAACTCCCCAAGTGCAAGAGTACAGATTAATGGATCAACTTCATTACCTTTTTTTTTTTTTTGAAGAGAGGAACAAGACAGGGCTGTCCCCTGTCTCCTCTCCTTTTTGCATTGGCTGTGGAACTCCTGGCGGAGGCTATTCGGGAAAATCCAGACATTGTAGGATTCCAGAGAGGTGCGGGCGAAGAAAATATAGCACTCTTTGCCGATGATGCTCTAATTTTTCTGGGGGATACACATTACTCTATGTCTAAAGTTATCTCACTTATTGATCATTTCGGTACATTCTCAGGATTCAATATTAACTGGGATAAATCAGTAATAATGCCGATTGATCCGATGAACCTGACGCAGTTGGGGCTTCCACATCAGAATCACCAGATTAAGTATGTCACATCATTTAAGTACTTGGGGGTAATAATTACCTCAAATGTTAAGGATTATATAGATAAAAATGTTTTACCTCTTCTAGGTAAATTCAGGCAACAAAGTAAAACTTGGAGCAAATTTCCATTAACTATGATAGGGAGAGCAAATCTGGTGAAGATGGTGTGGCTCCCCCAATTGCTATTTCTATTACATAATTCCCCAGTTTGGTTGTCATTAAAATTATTTAGGACATTAGACTCTACATTTAGAGACCTTATTTGGAAACATGGTAAACCCAGAATTAAACTTGAAACCCTCCAACAGGCACAAGATAGAGGTGGAATAGCGGTCCCTAACTCTAGACTGTACTTTTTTGCAGCACAACTTCAACACTGGTGTGGCTGGGAGGAGATAGATGATCAAGACCCTATACAGAATATAATAATGACTCAGTTTAAACCTTTACCACTAGTTCAGCGAATAGTCTCCCACAGATTTTATGAGAAAGGAAAATTTCCAACTTTTTATCTAATCCATAAACTGTGGGAGACAATACGCATTATTACGCAGCCTAAGGGATATACAAGACATATGCCAATATGGGAGAATTTTTGTCTACCCGAGATAAATAAAATACCAGAATTTTTAGAATGGAAAAGGGCTGGGATAAATTTCCTTTACCAGATATTTGAAGGGGATACTTTACTGCCTTTTAGTATATTGAAAGATCGCTTCCAACTATCAAAGTCTAACTTCTATCAGTACCTTCAGATCCGCCATGCTTTACAAAGCCAAGCATTAACATTTCAATTTCAATATAACCCATCAGAAATTTTACTGAAAGCAACTTCAGTAATGCCCCGTACACACACTCGGATTTTCCGACGGAAATGTGTGATAGGACCTTGTTATCGGAAATTCCGACCGTGTGTAGGCTCCATCACACATTTTCCATCGGATTTTCCGACACACAAAGTTTGAGAGCAGGCTATAAAATTTTCCGACAACAAAATCCGTTGTCGGAATTTCCGATCGTGTGTACACAAATCCGACGCACAAAGTGCCACGCATGCTCAGATTAAATAAAGAGGTGAAAGCTATTGGCTACTGCCCCGTTTATAGTCCCGACATACGTGTTTTACGTCACTGCGTTCAGAATGATCGGATTTTCCGACAACTTTGTGTGACCGTGTGTATGCAAGGCAAGTTTGAGCCAACATCCGTCGGAAAAAATCCTAGGATTTTGTTGTCGGAATGTCCGATCAATGTCCGACCGTGTGTACGGGGCATTAGACTTACTAAACGGGGGTTAATAGGGGATCTTTACCACATCTTATTAAATACAGTGAAGGCAGATGGACAGGCTAAGAGTTTTATTCGTTGGCAAAAGGATCTTATAGACCTTAATGAAGATGAATGGACCCGTGCCATGGAGATCCTTCCTGAAGTATCTATTTCACCATCTCAGCAATTGACTCAGCTTTTCATTTTACATAGAACCCACTATACCCCACAAAAATTGTTTGAGTGGGGAAAAAATGCTTCGCCTTTATGCCCACGATGCTTAGTTTTGAATGGTTCCCTTATCCACATGCTTTGGCGATGCTCCCAAACTCCGTAGATATTGGGAAAAAGTCTTTATGACCCTAAATACAATTTCACGAACAGAAATAATAGATACTCCTAAATTGTCATTACTGGGAATAATTCCAGATGGAAATTTACCTGTGGATATGCACATAATGTGGATTAGATCTCTCTATTTAGCCCGTAAACTTATCCCACAAAAATGGACAGCTAAGATCCCACCAACTCACAAACAGTGGTGTAATAAGATAAACTATATATTAAAAAAAGGAAAAATTGACATATAAACATAAAGGAGTCCCCCAGAAATTCAGCAAAATTTGGCACTACTGGATTGACTCAAGCAATCTATTATATGATGGCTTAAGTGGAGGGGTTGGTGAGGGGAGGATGGGGATGAGGAGATTGATCTATAAAATATTAAGATGATGGGAGTTGAACAAAGCAAAATAAACTAATGTGAGGTGTATGTTTGTTTATTGTTGGTGTGTGTGACTAACTTTATATGAGTTTTTGATTGTTTTTGTATTTGTTTATGTTTTTTTTCTTTTTTTTTTTTTTCTTTGTGTGAATATGTGTATAATATGAAATGAAATGATGACAAGATTCTCACGATGTTTATTTGTATAAAAATTATCTTTCTTTTTATCAATTTGTATGAAATAAGCATTATAAAAATAAAAAAAGATTTGATATAAAAAAAGAATGTTGCCAAAGTCAAGTTCCACCTTGTGGGCATGTCACAAATCAGGCGGTTAACGGGCAGGAGGAATTCCCGCTGACAAATTATGTGAACGTCTTGCGAGCCACAGATGGATTAATGCCCCTGGATTATAAATCAATTACGGATAAGCTGCAAACACTGACCACGTTTCATTTCGTGTACATACCAAAATTATTAGTAATTGTGTCTGCGCTAAAAAATAAAAATATAAAACAATTGCTTAAAATGTATAACAATTGCTAAAAAATATATATATATATAATACAAATCTGTGCTGAAAAAATTCAATGTAGTAAAACCCAAAAAAGTGCAGATATAACACAAAACCATATAATAAATGCAATCCTTTTGTGAAAATATACTTTAAAGTGCAACATGCAAAAAGGAAAACAATATATGCATATGACTATAAATATAAAGTCCAGGTGCTAATTGTGTAGCAATCAAGTGTCCACATCCAAATAAAATTCAGTTCATTGATAACAAAACTTAAAGCGCAAATATATAGTGTCCATAAAAATCAGTGTCCGTCAGGGGGTCACAGGAGAGCACTGAAGCATGCTTTATTATGAACACCAATAAGGAGGAGCATGACTTTAGCAGATCTTCCAACCCCTACATACCTCCTTAAGAAATGCTGCACCACCAAATTGAGGACATGTGCCAGGCATGACACGTGTCAACTTTCCCTGTCTAAGGATGAACAGGAGGTTTGTGCCATTACCACCTCTGGGCCTGCCCCTGCAGAGCTGCAAGAATATCTGCTCCAGTGTGGCTCCTGTCCCCTACACAGACCAGCTGAAGCACTGCATGGCACTTTTTAACCTGACTCATGGAATAGCCCCTTGAACGCTTAGGGGGTATTGGTGGTTCATAGGAAAATTCAGCAGAGGGCATGGAAGTGGAGGGGGTGGAGCTGACAAATTTTGCATCATCACTACTAGCTGTATGGAGACATGATGGCACAGTAAGCTGCAGCATTGAGCCCTGTCCTGCATCCTTCTGAGTGTCAAGCAGAGCTACCCAGTGTGCTGTGGACGAAATATAGCATCCCTGACCATGCTTGCTGGACCACGTGTCAGCAGTAATGTGGACCTTGCAGCTGACTGCCTTGCCCAATGAAGCCACAACATTTCCTTTACGTGATGGTACAGAGCTGGAATGGCCTTACGTGAAAAGAACTAGCGACTGGGAACCTGCCATTGTGGTACAGCACATTCACGGAAGGGGGCAGAATCCACCTGACAAAAAGGCAGGAGTTGCAAAGCCAGCAGCTTTGACAAGCTTGTATTTAGACACTGGACATGTGGGTGACAGTGGCTGTCATTTTTTTTTATTGCTGCAGCAGATGGGGCAGAGAAATTTGCCTGCTATAGTCTACAGCTAGTGGTATGCTACTGGCAGACATGTTGCAAGGACCTGTGACACTCTTCACTATACCATCATCCCTGTCAGTGGAGGCTGTTGAGAGGTCATGAGGTATAGCAGGAGTAGACCGGAAAGGTGAGGAGTGAGGAGAAGCAGAATTCTGTCCTTTTTGTGTGGCTTTCAGGTGCTCTTGCTGGGCTGAGTAGTGGGAGGTTAAATGTCTTGTCAGGCATATAATACCCAAATGGCTGGCATTTTTTGCCACGTTTGATCTGCTTGAGACAAAGTTTGCAAATTGCAACAGTGCAATCGGCTGCAAATGTGCTAAAAAAGGCCCAGACAGCTGAGCTTTGGGAAGTGGGCCATCGTCAAGGATCAAGTGGCTGATACTGTGTTCAAGTAACTCAGGCAGGAGTAGCTGTTGACAAGGAGGCAGAATAAGCCACTCTGGCAGCTGCAGTGGACTACGCACTAGTCTCTGCTTGGGTGATGGAGGATAAAGATGGTTTAGTAAGCCAGTCCACCACCTCCTCTGCATGCTGTGGCTGGATAGCACGGGCAGTATCACTAAACAGCGAAAATGATGCCCTGCCTGAGGACGGACCATGTCCACCTTTGCCTGTGGACACAGACAATGCTGGCCCCCCTCACAGTGCCATGGGAAAGTCTGCCTCTCATTGTTGGCCTCCTAGACATGATGCAGGGGGGGTGGAGGCTTATTAACAAAATGTAATAAAGATGGGCAAATGTGTACGTGGGTGCACTTTAATCAATGGAAAGTGGTGTTTGGTGCACTTTAACTTGAGTACTCAACTATACAGACACACACCACTGGCATACTACAGTATACTGTAGTAAAACTGCACTGACGCACTGCAATATACTGCAGTAAATGTGCACTAACGCACTAAGATTGAAATATACTGCATTAAACGTGCACTAACGCACTGCAATATACTGCGGTAAACCTGCAATAACACACTAAAATATACTGCATTGAGTGTGCACTAAAACTGATACTTTACACTCACAATAGAATCACAATAGCCCACTATAGCACACTAACTCACTAGTAGCACTGAACAGAGTCCTATGTATCACTCCCCACATCAATATCACACTGCAAATGGCCGCTATGGGAAGAATATTTTTATAGTATGGTGTGGGAATAAGAGCAATGAGCCATGATTGAATAGAGTCTTCGTGACAGTGTCCAATCGTGGCTCTGACAGTGCTATGTGCCGTGATTGGGCAAAGCTTTCATTGATTCAGCCGATCAGGGCTTCCAATGCACTGTGCAGTGGCACAGTGCATTGTGGTCGCTTGGCGGGCCGAACAAACGGTCAAATGCCCCCATGATTCAAATGTTTGTCGAACGAGCGAACAGTCAATGTTCAGCCCAAACTCATTCTTAGGCGGAACCGTTCAGCCAATACTAGTTGTAAATTACTACACTATGGCAGCTTCTTTTGTGGTCTTAAGGCCATCCTAATGGACAAAAATTGAAGTTGCTAAAGTTATGTGTCTCTATAAGTGAAAAATATTAAGAGAACTGTGGCCACATGCTGGCACTTTACACATTCATGTATTGCATCTACAGTACCTCATCAGATCATCAAGTGCTGGAGAGGATGTGACTCCAAAAGAACCACTGTACATACAATATGTGGTGGTTCTGCTTGGTTCTTTAAGTGTATTGGTGTGATGTTTCAAAAGTAATACCTAAGATTTCTGGTGGCTCTATTCCTCTGAACCCCTGAGACCATTTATTCAATGGCTCTAATGTTTTAGATAAAGACTATCCAAATTGTTTAATCCTTCATTTATTTAATTTGGCAAAGAACAATGGGGTTGATTTACTAAGACCGGAGAGTGCAAAATCTGGTGCAGCTCTGCATACAAACCAAGCTTAAGGTGAAGTTAGAAGCTGATGGGCTGCCATGCACAGCCGCGCCAGATTATGCACTCTCCAGTTTAGCAAAATCAACCCCAATGTGTCTTTGAATTGGAAATCAGCATTGCTTATCTCATCTCATCTTGATTTAAAGTGGCTGTAAACCCTTTTTGGTGACTTTTACCTATAGGTAAGCCTACAATAAGGCTTTCCTATAGGTGGTGGAAATATTTCCTAAACGTGCGCTGTTTAGTAGATATTTCACTTGTAGTGCGCCGATGTCATTGGCGCATGCGCTGTGAAGAAACAGACCACCGTGACGTTTTTTCTTCCCCCAGCGTGTGCCTTGACTGACGGCTCCAGCACGCATTCGTGGGAGTGACGTCACGCGACTCTGGCCAGTCACAGAGCCGGAGTCCATGGCCCCGGAAGGAAGAGGGGTGAAGATGGACACGGCCTGCTCAGGGGACAGCGCGGGCTTCGTTTGCAGGTAAGTGTCTTATAATGGGCTAGTATGTGATGCATACTAGCCCATTATGCTTTTCATTTGCAGGCCTTGCGGGGAGCAAAAGAGGAAGTAAAACCCATCGGGGTTTACTTCCTCTTTAATAGGATAGATAGAACATAATGCTTCTGGAGGAATTAATACAGCATAGCTGACAGACTCTGAATTGCAGCGTTTCCATTTCAGCCCTGAAAGATTTTTTTTGCTATACTGCACTGCGCTATTTTAACTGCTAATTGTGCGGTCATGCAACACTGTACCTGCACAAAATTCATATTATTTCTTTCACACAAAAAGAGCTTTCTTTTGGTGGTATTTGATTACCACTGGGTTTTTTTATTTTTTTGCGATATAAATGAAAAAACCCCAAAACTTTGAAAAAAACAATATTTTTTACTTTCTGCTATATAACATATCCAACAAAAAAAATGAGGTTTCTTTTCGGGCAAAATGTATTCTGGTACATGTCTTTGGTTAAAAAAATAAATAAATCCCAATAAGTATATATTGATTGGTTTGCGTTACTCTACTAATGACACTGGCTGAGAAGGGGATAACATCTAGGGTGATCAAGGGGTTAAATGTGTGCCTATGTGTAAAGTGTGCTGCTTTTACTAATAGATCTCTAAGTTTCTCATCCCTGCTTTGGCTGGGACTGGCTGACTGGATCCTGCTGTGTACAATCACAGCGGGAGCCGGCCGTGTTTCCGATACCCAAAAGTAGACAAGCAACGTACATTACATTGCGGCGGGCGGTAAGTGGATACGGGAACTTGGGAGAACTATTAAAACGTCTACTGAAAATTTCAGGTTTACTGTTCATCGAATGAAAGACATAATGAATCAATGACCCTTGAATTAGACGTCTGATCTTACTGTATAGTGGTAAATTGTATATCTGTACATGGAAGGGATATTATTATTTATATCTTATAGACGATGCTGAGGGGTCCATACTGCTCTTTTTTCTCTTTTGTGGTAGCTTGTTCCCTGCTTGATGTTCCTGTGCAACTTTTATGTTGTAAAATTATATTGTTAGGAAGTTAACTGCACAGAGAATGAACTGGTCTTCTTATTGTAATAAAATGTAATAAAATAAAATTAAATACAACAAGGCTCTCTGATTCCTCCTGTATTGAATTGTATTGTAGCTGTACTGTAGACATGTTTGATGCAAATTGAAGACATCATTTTAGAAGGAGAACCTTGTGCCAACCAGGGCCGGTGCTACTACTAGGCAAACTAGGCAGCCGCCTAGGGCGCCCGCCCACTGGTGTTCCTACTCTCTTCTCTCTGCAGCAAGCAACTAAGTCTCAGTATCAACAGGCAGCTCCGTTCGCACATAGGGGGTTATTTATGAAAGGAAAATCCACTTTGCACTTGAAAGTGCAGTCGCTGTAAATCCGAGGGGGACATGCAAGGAAATTTTAAAAAAATCATTTTAGCTTGCACATGATTGGATGATATAATCAACAGAGCTTCCCCTCATTTCAGATCTACCCCTCAGATTTACAGCGACTGCACTTCCAAGTGCACTTGAAGTGCACTTGTAGGGCAAAGTGGATTTGCCTTTCATAAATAACCCCCATAGTGTCAGAGATGCAGTGGCAGCAGAGGACTGTGTCTGTGTCCCGACTCCCGAATGAATGGAAGCAAGCAAACATTAATTGATGGGCACTGGAAGGCTTCATTTGATGGGTGCTGGTAGGCTTCATTTGATGGGTGCTGGTAGGCTTCATTTGATGGGTGCTGGTGAGGCTGCATTTGATGGGCGCTGTTGAGGCTGCATTTGATGGGCGCTGTTGAGGCTGCATTTGATGGGCTCTGGCGAGGCTGCTTTTGATGGGCCCTGGTGAGGCTGCATTTGATGGGCACTGGTGGGCTGCATTTGATGGGCACTTTATTAAAAGGTGGGGTATACATGGGCAGAGCAAAGTGGGTGGAGTCAGGGGTGGGCAGCAAAATGAGGTTCCGCCTAGGGTGTCAGAAATCTTTGCACCAGCCCTGGTGCCAACTGTGAAGCGTAGTGGTAGAAACATTATAGTTTATGATTGCTTTGCTGCTTCAGGGCCTGGTCAGCTTGCAGTCATAGAGTCAACAATGAATTTTGAATCATATCAAAGTGTGCTTGATAAGAATGTGAGGCCATCTGCCCAAAAGTTGAACCCGAACTGGAAATTAAACTTTCAATGCAATAATATAATCTGCAGAATACTAGTAAAGGAGTGGCGCTCACAAAGAGGAAACGAAGGGGTATGGACTGGCCAATTCAAAGACCTGATTTGAATACCATTAAAATGTTGTGGGGGATTCAAAATGAGTGGCTCTTTTTGCAAAAGGAAGTGGTCAAAAAACGTAATCTATGTCAGAGACTAGTGTATTGGGTATAAATAAATGTTCTCTTTCTTCTAAAGAGGATACTACCATTTCTGAAGTTAAGGGTGTACTTTTTGCACTGTACACTATTTGTATTGCTATTTTTGTTATATAAATGATTGAAAGAACAAATTTCCCTTGTGTTTGTTTGGAGGTTTTTTAAATCTTTTTCTGCTTCCCTTTTTCTTTTGGCCCCCATACTTATTGGTTCCCCTCTGACCACACACTTCTGGGTCACCCGGATTGTCATAGGAGAAAGCTCATCCAAGATAATATTAGTAACATAAGACCATATAACCTCAGCTATTTTATGTTGTCTAGTGCAGTGTTTCTCAACTCCAGTCCTCAAGGCACGCCAACAGGTCATGTTTTCAGGATTTCCCTCAGATGAAACGGCTGTTGTAATTACTAAGGCAGTGAAACTGATCAAATCACCTGTGCAAAATAATTGAAAGCCTGAAAACATGACCTGTTGGGGCGCCTTGAGGACTGGAGTTGAGAAACACTGGTCTAGTGTTATCTGTTAGTAGAGATGGGTTGAGTCTCCCAGTGCCTCCCTTGGTGTATGTATGGATAGCGATATTGATACATGCTCCAAACAGTTTCTGATGCTCACTTTAACATCTTTTTTTTTTTTTAAAGCAGAACTACACTGCATCTGAGCACCACAAACCAAAAATGCTATTTAATTATTTTTTAAAAAGCAGACTCACCCATCCACCCATGTCTTCATGCTTTATTTTGCCTACAAAATCATTTTGAAAAACACCCTCTTGCATTTCTGGTTGTAGCTATCTTGAGTAAGGGCAAATGATTCATGTAGCATTTACTTCCTGGAATCCATCTACCTAAGCTAAGGCATGTAGGCAGGAGGGTGTTCTTAGCTGATAAAACTCCTCCTGCCCTCCTGTAGATTCCTGGGATGTATGACATCATTTGTCTAGGCATGATAAGCAGGAAGTAACTGAAAAAATGTGAAAAAAAGGCTTAAAACAAACAAATGTATTATACAGTGGGGCAAAAAAGTATTTAGTCAGCCACCAATTGTGCAAGTTCTCCCACTTAAAAAGATGAGAGAGGCCTGTAATTGTCATCATAGGTATACCTCAACTATGAGAGACAAAATGTGGAAACAAATCCAGACAATCACATTGTCTGATTTTTGAAAGAATTTATTTGCAAATTATGGTGGAAAATAAGTATTTGGTCAATATCAAAAGTTCATCTCAATACTTTGTTATATATCCTTTGTTGGCAATGACAGAGGTCAAACGTTTCCTGTAAGTCTTCACAAGGTTGTCACACACTGTTGCTGGTATGTTGGCCCATTCCTCCATGCAGATCTCCAATAGAGCAGTGATGTTTTGGGGCTGTCGCTGGGCAACACGGACTTTCAAATCCCTCCAAAGGTTTTCTATGAGGTTGAGATCTGGAGGCTGGCTAGGCCACTCCAGGACCTTGAAATGCTTCTTACGAAGCCACTCCTTCATTGCCCGGGCGGTATGTTTGGGATCATTGTCATGCTGAAAGACCCAGCCATGTTTCATCTTCAATGCTCTTGCTGATGGGAGAAGGTTTGCACTCAAAATCTCACGATACATGGCCCCATTCATTCTTTCATGTACACGGATCAGTCGTCCTGATCCCTTTGCAGAGAAACAGCCCCAAAGCATGATGTTGCCACCCCCATGCTTCGCAGGAGGTATGGTGTTGGTTGCAACTCAGCATTCTCTCTCCTCCAAACAAGACGAGTTGTGTTTCTACCAAACAGTTCTACTTTGGTTTTATCTGACCATATGACATTCTCCCAATCCTCTTCTGGATCATCCAAATGCTCTCTAGCAAACCACAGATGGGCCCGGACATGTACTGGCTTAAGCAGGGGGACACGTCTGGCACTGCAGGATCTGAGTCCCTGGCGACGTAGTATATTACTGATGGCAGCCTTTGTTACGTTGGTCCCGGCTCTCTGCAGGTCATTCACTAGGTCCCCTAGGTCACTAGGTTCTGGGATTTTCGCTCACTGTTCTTGTGATCATTTTAACCCCACGGTTTGAGATGTTGCGTGGAGCCCCAGATCGAGGGAGATTATCAGTGGTCTTGTATGTCTTTCATTTTCTAATTATTGCTCCCACAGTTGATTTCTTCACACCAAGCTGCTTACCTATTGCAGACTCAGTCTTCCCAGCCTGGTGGAGGTCTACAATTTTGTTTCTGGTGTCCTTCGACAGCTCTTTGGTCTTCACCATAGTGGAGTTTGGCGTGTGACTGTTTGAGGTTGTGGACAGGTGTCTTTTATACTGATAACAAGTTCAAACAGGTGCCATTAATACTGATAATGAGTGGAGGACAGAGGAGCCTGTTAAAGAAGATACAGGTCTGTGAGGGCCAGAAATCTTGCTTGTTTATAGGTGACCAAATACTTATTTTCCACCATAATTTGCAAATGAATTCTTTCAAAAATCAGACAATGTGATTGTCTGGATTTGTTTCCACATTTTGTCTCTCATAGTTGAGGTATACCTATGATGACAATTACAGGCCTCTCATCTTTTTAAGTGGGAGAACTTGCACAATTGGTGGCTAAGTACTTTTTTGCCCCACTGTACTTTCCTATCTATTTACTAATGCTAGCAGCATAAAGGTTAAAAATAGTCAATGATGATTGGGAGAGTGAAGTTCCGCTTTAAGTATATCACCTTTTTTTGTAGGCACTGTTTGAATGGAGACATAATATTTGCCTGTTTGAAATTGTTGAAAAAGTCAACAATTACCATGGGTGTACTTAGTTTTTCACATGAGTACATGCCTGGGGTGAGCACTTGCATCAGTGGTTGTAACAAATTCAGTTAGTTCTTACTACCGCCACTTTAAGCCCGGGTTCACACCTATGCGAATTAGATGCGGCTTACACCGCATCTAATTCGCAGGACATTTTAAAATACATTCATATGAATGCATCTGGTTCACATATGTGCGTTGCATTCGCACTGCGCATTGCACAAAAAACGTGTGCGTTTTTTGGGCATTGCGGTGCGAACTACAAGCCTATTATCTCCTATGGGAACGCAACTGATTCGCAGATGCATTGCGTTCTGAACAAGGATTTTCTCTTTCTCCTCACTACACCTCCCCCTCTCCCCCCCCCCCCCTCCCCCTCTCCCTGCTCTCTAATCCTGAGCAAAAACGCAATGAATCCGTTGAACAGGAGATTGTTATCTCCCCAGTGAAACCTGAGCTTCAATTCGCACCGCACAAGTGTGAAACAGGGCTGAAGGATAGGTTCAATTTTGGAACATGTTACATGTTCCTTTCTAAAAGGAAAAAAAACTGTGCGTTTATTTTTTTAAATCTTTATTTAAGGATTGCGGATTGTACAAAAAGGAAAGAAATCAAACATGTCACCCAACTACTTCCAGTACTAGGCATTAACAACAACTCGTTCAGCAAATTGTGTACATTTATGAGATAGTATTCCAGGTTCTATTACCACGTTGTATTAAAACAGGAAACTGTGGTCTAAAATTTCTCCTGCTGTTTAATGCTGCAGTTTAACCGGAACGGTAAAGGAAACCTAACCAGCAATAAACATAGTTGTAGACCAATGAGTAAGACCAACAGGGAGAAACCTACTTTAGGGGACTAAGCCCAAACCTTATACTACATATAGTTTATGGTTTTCAGTACTAGAATAGCAGGAATGGTACCAAAAGGTTAACGTAATCTGGGAGGATTTTCTCATTTATATGAAAAAAAGAGTGGGTGACACCAATGGTGTCAATAGAGGAAAGAAAAAGAAAGGAGTGAGTGAGGAACAGTAAAGGGGAGGTATAAGGAAAAGGGGGGGGGGTTTGAAGTTCCAGCAAGGCCGACGACCCGAGACTCCAAATTATCTTAAGACAGGGTATTCAAATGTAGAACTTATATTCATCTGAAAATCGGAACAGGTTCCAGTGTGTCCAGCGGGTATTGTGTTCCTCCTCCATTTCCCCTAATGCAGCTACCAGCTGTTCCATCCGCTGAATATCGCAAACTCTAGCAAACCACTGTGACACTGTTGGTGGGGATTGCTGCTTCCATGCACTGGGGACACACGCCCCGGCTGCATTCAAGAGGTGTTTCAAAAGGGATTTGCGATGGGGGGGGCGTGTCTGGATGTGAAAGGGGGCAGCCGTGTGAGAGAGGAGCCACTGAAATCCTGACTTCAATCCTCAGCCATCCGTGCACCTAAGCGGCCAAATACAGCCGATTCACCTGCCTGCCTGTCCCTCTGAATACCCAGCTGCAGCCTGTGCCTATATTGGACTAGATCCGCCTGGGATCGGAAAAAGAGACACCGGTCCGGCTCACCCGCGGCCGCCTCCATCTTTCCGGCCGCCATTCAGCTAGAAAGAACTGTTGTCGGCCTGGTGGTATGAGACTCCCCGCACCTTCCAGCCTGCCCTACTAAGTGTCCGGCGTGGTTCGGTGGTCAGCAGGGCCGCCGGGATTGCCAGTCGCGGCCGGGTCTGGCCTAGTACAGCCTAGTAAAGCCTGCCGCTCGCCGCACTTTCCTGAACCACAGGCCTGCGGGGGAGCGCCGCGGCTGGCCCGGCCTGTAATCCAGGGCGCGGATGCTGTAGTCTTCAGTTGTGAGTGAGTGACTTGTATACCGCTACCTATGCAAACTGAATCGCCTCAGGGCGCTTTTGCCGCCGGTTTCCATCTGCGGTATAGCGCGGTCCTTTGCCCCATGAGGTCCCGACACGCTTACAAACACATACGTTGTCCCACTACCCTGTCAGGAACTGTTCAGTGCCCAGAGACTACCTGTGTGGGCTGGCTGTGGGGACCCAGGAACCAGCATCCTCCACGTTCTTCTATATCCATCCCGGCTCCCTGGCCATATCTCCCGCACAGAGTGATATCCTAGCCAGCAGATAGTTGCATGATTATTTAGGGGCGCCTCCTGAATCCTTAGATGCCATCCAGAAGAAGATCAGTAAAGAAACAGCCACCACCCAGGACACAGAGCTCCCCGGCAGTGACACGTGTGGCGACCACCTTAACATCCGGAGTGGCGCAAGCCGAGGCCATACAGTCTTGCAGCTTCTAGGGGATATGGAGCAAAACAAAGGAGACCCGCAGCAACCCTCAGGTATGGAGCAATCTGCAGCTACTAACTCCACCGCAGCCATCCTGGCGGCCATTGAGGAGAATAAAACCATGGTCATGGGGAAGATAGATACACTGGCCATAGAGTGTGGTCTTAGCCGACAACACATGGACAAGTTTAGAGGCCATGTTACTGCGGTCGAGAATCGTATCTCCGATGTAGAGGACATTACGCCTGCCACCTCTCAGAATGTCGCTGACCTGCAATGCGCGGTTAAAACCCTGATGGCGCGGTCTGAAGACGCTGAAAATAGACTGCGCCGCAATAATGTGAGCATGGTGGGCCTTCCTGAGGGCGCGGAGGGCTCACACCCCGCCAGCTTTGCTGAAAATTTCTTTAAAGAAATCCTCAATTTACAACAAGTCTCCTCAGCATAAATTGTTGAGCGCACTCATAGGGTCCCCACAGGCCTGAGACCACAAGGCGCCTTGCCCAGACCATTCCTTGTGCGGTTTCTAAATTACTGGGATAGAGATCTCATCCTTGCTGAAGCCCGGAAGAAACCACAGCTCTGGTTTGAGAACACCACCCTGCATTTCTTTCCAGATTTTTCCCCGGAGTTGCGGAGACGCCGTCGCACGTTTGTGGAGGTTCGGAAGAGGCTCCGGGAAAACGGACTCATGTATAGTTTGCTGTACCCCAGTAGGCTCTGTGTTGAACACCGGGGCTCCGTGAAATTCTTTGAGGTCCCCTCGGATGTCTCAAATTGGCTGGATACCTTAGGTTGAAGCGAATTATCGTTTAACTCGTGATACATTCCGTTTGAGCTGTTTTGTCATCCTCTCCACCTGGGGACACAAAAAAAATGTTTTTTTTTCTTTTGGGCTGATGTACTACAATCCAATGCAGTAAAGACTGATTGCACACTGGCGGGCACATATGCTTTGTCTATAATCCTATACCAAGTTATCCTTCCCAAAATGTTTAATAGCAGTGTGCCTTGTCATGAGATGCATATGTACAGAACTTGCTTTCACTGCGCAAAACACTTCCTTCAAGGTGTTGTGGCATATGTGCAGCTGCTTGGTGCATCATGGCTGCAATCAGTGCTCACCCTGTTGAACTTTTTTGTTTCCCCCTAGGGGACATATGGAATAACTCTACAAGACAATATTTCATTTTTCGTTGTTTTTGTGTTTTGCAGATCAAGTCTGCTGGCTAGGGCGGGGTCTGTGTTTTTTTTCTTCTGTTTTTTCCCCCCTCCCTTTTTTAAGCTGGCAAGACAGGGAATTGTTAAGACGAGTCTGTTCAGAAGTGTATACTTTTTTCATGTTTTTTTTTTTTTTTATGTTCTGTTTTGGTGTATTTGCTCCACTTTTTTTGGTCATTGGTTGTGGTGTCACTCTCGGTATTACACGGTTGGTAGACCGGTAGACACTCAGAAATAGGCTCCACCACAAAGCGATGTGTATAGATGGGTAAATGTTAATCTTCAGCATGCTGTATGGCTTTGTGTGACTCTGGACCTCACTTGTGCTCCTAGGCCCCCATCTTGTGGCGAATTTCTGAATTGCAGTCATGTCCTTGAATATTAGAATCATCTCCTGGAATGTCAGGGGCTTGAATTCAAAATACAAGAGAGCGTTGGTGCTGAAATTCTTACAGGCCCAGCATCCCCACATAATGTTATTGCAGAAAACTCATTTATTAGGTAATAAAATCCTGGCCATGAAACGTCCCTGGATGCACAGAGCCATACATGCCACTTTTTCATCTTATGCTAGGGGTGTGTCTATCCTGCTCCACAAGTTCTTACCTTGTTCCATAGAAACGGTGATCATAGATCCTGGTGGAAGATACTTGGTGGTAATTGAAGTTTATTCACGCAAGTTGGCCCTGGTGAATGTATATATTCCCCCTCCTTTTAAAGGGAATATCCTGTACGAGGTGTTGGAGAAATTGGCACCTCACGCTGCATTCCAGTTATTGGTGGCTGGAGATTTCAATAATGTTCTCAATTATTCGTTAGACACGTCTAACCCATGCAGGGCTCCAAACCACGATTTGTCACACTGTGCGGAAGCTGCAGGTATCACTGAGATCTGGCGGGGGAAACATCCTACGGACAGGTGCTATTCATATCTGTCTTCAGTACATGCTTTGTCCTCCAGAATAGACCTGGTGTTCGCCAATGGGACATTATTGCCTCTGGTAACTGAGGCGTCCTACCTTCCGGGAGGTGTATCGGATCACACACCACTTTAGGTTACTTTGCAATTAGGCTCCCAGAGTTCAAGGAGGGGTTGGCGTTTGTCTCCTAAATGGGTGGGGGAACCCACTGTGGAGGAGATGTTGAAACCACACATTGATACATTTTGGCAGATTAATGAAGGATCAGCATCAGTGAACACTGAATGGGAGGCCTTCATGGCCACTACTAGGGGGGTATACATATCAGCCATAAAAGCCCTGAGAACGGAGCAAAATAGTATAGAAAAACAACTCCAGGACAAGGAACAGGAATGCGCTAATGCACATGCGGATTCACCTTCTCCTGACACGTTGGCTCAGTTGCAGTTTGCAAGGAGGAATGTATCTCTCCATTATCAGGACATGACTACTTGTCAACTACGAAGGAGTGCAGTGCGTATTTTTGAAAAAGGAGATAAAAATGGCAAGCTATTGGCTCTTCTGATGGCAGGGGACACGTCCCCGACAGTAGTTCCCTGCATATTGTCCCCGTCAGGACAACTGTTGAGGGACAGAGAAGATATAGTACAGGAGTTTGTATGCTTCTATAGGTCTCTGTACTCCCCTATAGATCCCTATGACACTGGTGACCTCAGGGGCACGTTGGGGACCCTTCAGTTGCCCAAGCTACCGGAAGAATCTAGAAATTTTCTGGATGCCGCGTTCAGGGAGGAGGAGGTAGTTTCCGCAATAGGGTCATTTCCTAGTGGTAAGGCTCCTGGACCGGACGGTCTGCCAATTGAGTGGTACCACCAATACTCAGAGACCCTGGCACCCAGACTGCTAAAATTATACATAGGCTGTTTTCAAAAGGGAGGCCCCCCCTCTCCTTTTATGAAGCTCATATTGTATTATTGGCTAAGCCAGATAAAGACCCACTGCAGTGTTCGTCATAGGCCCATCTCATTAAATATGGACTTCAAAATACTGACCAAACTGTTAACATGCTGCAGCACTGACATAAGTCTAGTAGCTATTTCCCCCGACCAAACAGGTTTTATGCCCAAAAAGGCCACAGATATTAATCTGCGCAGGGTTTTCACTCAAACAGAATTGGGCCCAGATAGTTCCAGCAGTGGGATACTGGTCTTTCTAGATCTGGAAAAAGCCTTTGATTCCGTGGACTGGAATTACATGAGGGTGGTACTAGGGGTATTTGGTTTTGGTCCCCAGTTCAGAAAGTGGATTGAAATTCTATATCATTACCCCACAGCAGCCATAAAGCTAAATAATATGTTATCCAAATTTTTTCCAGTACATAGGGGCACTCGCAAGGGATGCCCTTTATCCCCGGGTCTTTAATCTATTATGATTGAACCCTTGGCGGCGACCTTGCAAGCCTCTGAAGAGGTACAGGGGATTCAGGTGGGTAATTTGACTGAAAAAACGGCACTATATGCGGACGATATGGTTCTTTTTTTGCGAGACTCCAAGAATTCCCTATCGACGGCTTTAGACATCCTTAATTCCTTTGCTCAGGGTCTAAAAGTTAACTGGGGAAAATCCCAGATTCTCTCACTTAGGATGCCGTCCCCCAGGTGTGAGATTCCCACAGATTGTCCTTTACAGAGGGTGTAGGTGATCGAATATCTGGGGTTACATACAGTATCTCCAACTCTGTATCAGACTTTATTACCTTGAATGTCGATCCACTTTTGACTACACTAAAATCCAGACTGCAGGCATGGCAGAATCTACCTTTGACACTCATAGGTAGGGTGAATTAGGGTGACGCTGGAAGACATAGTGGATGGTGGGAAACTTCTACAGTTTGACGCCCTGAAAACTAAGTTTAATCTGCCCAACACTCACTTGTTCCGTTTTCTTCAGTTTAGACATGCATACAATGCCCAATTTGGAGATATGGGAATTACTCTGAAAATGAGCGATTTAGAATCTTTACTGAGGGAGGACACTTTGGAAAAGGCCCTGTCTACAATATATAAACAATTGTTTGGTGACGGAGGAGATCTCCTTGCAAAAAGTGTAGGGCGGTGTGGGGTGAGGTGTTCCACCAGATGGACCGGGATGACTGGGATGATAGATGGGACATTAATTTTACTAGATTGGTCTTTGCTAGGGACCAACTCATTCAATTTAAATTCTTGCACCATATATATCCTACTCCAGCAAGATTGGCTAAGATGTTCCCTACCCAGTCGCCTGGTTGCTGGTGGTGCAGTTCCCTTACTGCCGATTTCATGCATATCTTTTGGAATTACTCGAACATCCAAACATTTTGGAAGGGGGTCACAGAATGCATAACAGCCCACGATAGAGGTGTGCCTTTTGGGACTGGGGGACAATCTAGCCCCAAAAAGAGTAACTCGTACTCTGCTGACAATCCTAATATATTATGCTAGGAAAATGATAGTGTTATCATAGAAAAAGCCCAATCCTCCATCTGTATCAGCGTGGAAGGGTGTGGTTAATAGGGCTGCACCTTTATATAAGGCTGCATACATTAGTAGGGGCATACCGCAGAAATTTGATAAAGTGTGGGGCAGTTGAATGAATAGTGAAACTACGGTAGCGGATTGAGTGGCACCTAATAGCATGCACATGTAGTAGGATTTAACATGTAGGTAATTGTCTGACATATCGTAATGTACCATTGACTGTTACTAAAAACAGGTGGCCTTATTATTACTGTGTTATTTTCACTAAGTGAGGGTCTAGAAGGAGGAGGAGAGAGTTAACGTTGAAGTATGTAAATAGTTTATTTTTGTGTGTGGCCTGTTTGGGTCTTGTGTATACTTGTTGTGTTAAAAGCAATAAATAAAACTTTTCAAAAAAAAAAAGGAATTTGTGATAACGCTTACAGGACATGGGAGTCAGATTTAGGAGTACTGCTGCCAGGTTATCCTGAAGGGCGACATTAGTGAGCTTGTGAATGATCTGTAGCACTTGTCTCCAGAAAATGGTCAGGACTGGGCATTCCCAGAAGATGTGAAGTAGTGTACCAGTCTGCGTACCACATCTCCAACACAGTGGGCTATGTCCTGTGAATATAGACGCTAGTACCGAGGGGGTCCTGTACCAGCGCGTCAAGATCTTATAGGTGATTTCCTGGTACTTGCTACACAATGAGGATTTATGTGCAAAAAGAAGTATGCGATTCTTTTGGTCCTCAGTGAACGTAGTGTTAAGATCCCTCTCCCACTTCCTCAGTAACAGGGGATCCTGTTGGGATGTGAGAGCAAGTAAGATGTTATAAGAATAAGAAAGGGATTTCCGTATAGGCTCATCTCCCAGGCACAATTCTTCAAAGGATGTCGGCTGTCTGTGGAAACTGCCGATTTCTGGGAGGGATTTGAGGAAGTGAGTGAGTTGCAAGATCCTCCACTTGCCCAAAATGGAGTAATCAAAGCTAGGGTATATGCCTGAAGGGTCACACCACTCCGAGGGTCCAAGAAAAGTGGAGGCTCTGACTAAGCTCTGGTCCGGGTAGAGCCGGAAGGATTTATCAGAAATACCCGGTAAGAAGTCCAGGTGACCAATTATAGGCATTAAGGGAAACGGAAAGCTGGGCGTTTCTGCCATTTTAAAGTATCTGTTAAGCTCCTGCAAGGTGGGCTCACTTAGTGCGTGTGGAGAGGAGAATCTGGAAAAGCTAGTCCCACTCCAAGGCAAACCCTCAGGGGGAAATGGCACCGTTTCCTGTTCCAGGCAGACCCATAGCTTGTGGGGTAGGTGTCTGCACCAATCCACCACTCTATTAATGTGAACTGCTGTATGGTACAAGGCTTTTTCGGGGAGGCCAATCCCTCCTCTGAGTTTTGATCGCTGTAATAGGGATCTTCTAAGTCGCGAAGGCTTGCTCTGCCATACATAACTAGTGAAGACAATAGACATAACTATACGAAAGACGATCTGTGGTATCCTAACCAGTAGAGCTTGTAAGTGATAAAGCAGCCTCGGTATGATGTTCATCTTTAAAACATTGCATCTACCAAACCATGAAACCGCCAAGTTATTCCATCTGTCTAAATCTGAGGAGAAGATGCTCAGGAGGGGCTGGAAATTGAGTTGGTAGATGAGATGTAGATTCGAAGGAATCTTAGTGCCTAAATATTGGATGACCTGAGGAGACCACCGGAAGGGAAAATTGCCACAAAGGCGAGCCTGTGAGCTAGGAGTAAGGGAGATGTTAAGCACTTCTGATTTTTGCAGATTAATTTTAAAATCTGATACATCACCATATTGGTGTATTGCTGATAAGAGGACCGGGAGAGAGGTATGCGGTTCTGTGATGTAAAACAACAGGTCGTCTGCGTAAGCAGCAATTTTATGGTGGTATGTACTCGTTTCAAGTCCTCTAATGTCAGGGTTAAGCCTAATATGTTACAATAGGGAAATTATAAAGAGGAGCGAAGAAAGTGGGCACCCCTGCCTTGTGCTGGTACTTATCTTGAAGGGGTTGGAAGCTACCCTGTTTACCCTAACCGACGCAGTAGGGGCAGCATTTTCGCTCTGGCCACCTTAAGTCTGTGACCATGTTTGATGAATATTTCTCTAATGTAGCACTTATGTGCAGCCCAGATAGAGAGAGAATTAGAAACCGAGTCTTTGTTGCTCTCAAAGAAAAGACCCAATTCTCGTAAGATGTCTGCTTTAACTTCAGAGTCTTGGATAAAAGATTTGTTTAGTCGCCAAGTAGCTGATCTAGGAGATCGGAGCGTGATCTATCCTAGAATACGAGCCATGTACCGCAGAGAAAAATGTGTAATCTCTCTCCTGCGGATGGAGGATACGCCAAATGTCGACTAAACGGTGAGAGTGCAACAGATCCCTGATTTGGTTTCGAGCTCTCAGGGACAAGGCTGAGGAGCCCGTCGATGAATCTTTGCAGGGATCGATGGTGAGGTTGAGGTCTCCCCCTAACACCAAGGTTACCTCAGCGAATAAAGCCAGGGCAGTTAGACATGTTTCAAGTACCGGGAGCTCGTCCACATTCGACAGGTACAGGTTAGCCAGGGTGAAAGTTTGCGACTGTAGCATACCTTTGACAAAAAGGCATCTACCTTCTCGATCAATGTGGAGGTCTATCAACTGCCAGGGTACAGTTTTGGCTAGAAGGATACACATGCCCTTTGATTTTGTATCGGGCTACACTGTGATACGCTACTGGGAAATGTTTATTGTAGAGTTTTGGGATCTTGTCTGCTCGGAAATGAGTCTCTTGTAAGAATACCACCTGGGGTCTTTGCCTCCAGAGTTCAGTGAGACAACTGGACCGTTTTTCTGGGACATTTAAGCCCTTTACGTTCCAGGACACAAATTTTAATGACATTTTTGGTGGAGCGGGGTCGGGTCGCCGGACCTCGCCAGAACCCAGAACGGCAGGTAGCGTGGGGAAGGGGGGGCTAAATAAGGGGAGCTAAGGAGAAGAGAAGAAAAAAGACACAAAAGGGGGACCGGGAAGAAGTAGAATAGAGAGGGTGGGGGAAAAGGTGGGAAAAAACTAAATCTCCAAACGGAGGGCTACTGCCTAATTGGGCAGTTATGGCCTAGTGGGGGAAGAGGTAAGGCACTTCAGAGGTTGGGCCCCCAAAGTGCAGGACTTCCCCAACAACTCCCCGCTGAAGGCGGTCCTAATGGGAGCCGCATTGCCATGTTAAATTTCTCTATAAAGAAATGGCTCAAAAAGGAAATTATAAAGTAAAAATGTACTTTCCAGAGTATCAGGAGTGATAACAGAGGTGCAACCTTCACAAACAACAATACAACACAACTCTAAATCTATTGTTTAGAAAGACCGCTCATTCCCAGAGGGACAAAGCCCAGTGAGAGTGAGTCAAAGCTGCTAAAGAGTTTGGTCCTGTCTGGGACAACCTTTGGGATATGCATATACAAAAAAAGGGGGGGGGGAGTGGGAAGGAGGGAAAGGGGAAGGGGGATAGGGAGGAGGAGAAAAAAAGGGGGGGGGGGGAGCCAAATGCGGTAGAACCATCCCTGTGACACACAGACATATCACTAAATAGCATTATAACTTGATAAGCAAAATAAAAAACAATATACAAGAACCACAGGCAGGTCAGGAGAGACACCTGGGGAGCCGGAGCAATATCAATTGGGGAGGGATTTCAATCTGTACTAAGCCTACTGGTAAGCAAATGCTCCAACCCGGTTCCCAGTGGTCACCCCCGCGCCAGCAATGAAAGGCACAGTAGCCCGTGTGAACCAACATTCACCCCCCTGTAGTGCAGGCCCATATGGCAGGTAGGGACCCAGTAAGTAGGGGGCCCCCAATTGAACTTCTATATGGTGCCCTATCTCCAGTCCATGGCGGTAGGTCGAGTCGGGTCTGACCAATTTCATTGCAAACCTTCCTGTGAGGCCAGCAGGTAAGTCTACATGACATCTCTTCCCCACTGAGTAAATCAGTTCTGGATTGGGAACATCATGGGGTAATCCCACAGACCGACAAACCCGGAGGCCCGTGGCTATCAGTTTTAGAGAATCAGGGGCCATCTCTAACAAGAGTCACTAAACCCATAAGTCAGTGATAAATGAGGCGGCTAAGACAGTGCAGTGTCATACAACACTTACATGTAAAGGGAGACACCAAAATCTCGGGCAGTCTTTTACCTGAAAACAGTTCTAGCCTAAAAGGCTCATGGCTCGTTGTTCTGAGGAAACTGTAATCTTCTGCGTTGGGCTCTGCGGTTGCGCTGGGACCACTGAGGTCTAGCCGAAGGGTTTGCTGTAGGGTTATTGTTGCTAGAAGGAAGAACAAATGCCAGGCAATTGGGTAGCGATACTGGAGGCAACCCAAGGGAGCTGAGGAAAGCAGGAACATCCATGGGGTGCCGAAGGGTATATGAGCGGCCTCCTTTGCGTGCAATCAGGTGGAAAGTGTGACCCCACTTGTAGGTGATCCCATGGTCACTGAATTTCTCAAGTAGGGGCTTAATGCAGCAGCGCATCTGGAGGGTCCTCCGGGACACATCTGGCAGGAGGGTAATCTGAGCACCATCAAAGTCAATGTGCCCTCTGTGCCAAGCCCTTTGAAGTATGTCCTCTTTGGCAGAATAACTGTGCAGGCACCAAAGGACATCTCTGGGTCTGTCTTCCGCAGAACCTCTGGGGCCAAGAGTTCTATGGACCCTGACGATTGAAATGGGTGTCTCTGACAGGCACTCCAGGCAGTCATTAAATATGGCAGTCACAGTCATCTTAAGGTCAATCTGTCGGGTGGCCTCTGGCAAGCCCGCGAATTCTGATATTGCGCCTGCACTTACAATTTTCCAGGACGTCCATTAATAGATGTAACTGTGCAATCTGGTCTGCTACTTCCTCATGCGCGATTTGTAGGCCGGAGACATCATGTTGGTGTCGGTTTCCAGTGAGGAGACTTGGGTGGTCACTTCGGTTACTTCTTGTTTAATCCCCACAATTTCTCCGCGAAGTGCCGCCTCCATTCTGGCAGCCACAGAATCTAAGTCATCTCTGGTGGGTAACTTTTTCAGGAGTGCCCACAAAGCCTGATCATTACAGAGCAAGGGAGATGGCTCATGTGAGGGCAAAGCCAGAGGAGCGGTACGCACTGTGGCATGTAGCTGTTGCATAGGGGGCAGTGGTGCGCCTGGTAAGGAGTGCTGAGAGGACAGAGTGCCTCGTGGGGCCCACTGCATAGAGCCGCTGTGTACCCCTTCTGGGCTGCCGAGCAATGTAAGAGACAGAGAGTGGGGAAGGCATATGGGAGAGATTGCTAGGTGGGGAGAATGGGAGCATGTCATTACCGCGATCGTGTCTCTCATCTCTTCCCGCAGGTGAGCTGGGTTCCATCCTCATGGCTGATGCTGTCACCATCTTAGCTGGGTCTGGACTTGAAGCCGACAGCTGTATCGGTACCAGGAACCTCTCCATTCGGGGCCGCGGAGATCACAGTTCGGCAGAACAACCTCCCTGGTTATATGGGCAGAGTTGAGAAGCTGGAATGTGAGGTAAATCTGTGCCAAGACCACGCCCCCAAAACTGCGCTTCTAAATCTCGATAGATAAAACAAAACAAAAAGCAAAATCGAAAAGTGATATAAGCTGCTACTCTATTGTGTGATACAAGCACAGTTAGACATAGACATATGTAAACAGAATTACTGTGATATTTAGCAAACACAGTCCAAAAAGATAGTTGCTAAGGTAGGATCCTCTTTGTATATGACTCAAATTGGAAAAACTTGCAGTCACCATCCACCACCATGTACAATAGTCCGCAGAAGACACCGCCCCCTTGGAATGGTAAAAAGTGCTTGCTTACCAACTATAATGGACCTTTATTCAAGAAAGGTCAATAATGCTTTTGACTGTATACCCTGCCAGGGCCTCTCTGAGATGTTCCTGCGGGGTTCCTTTGGACCACAGTGGAAGTCATCTGACCATATTCTCCATATTGTCATGTCCAAAACAGAAAATACACCACATGGTAAGGCAACGCGCACTTACAGGACTCGTGGTAGACGCTGACGTCAGAACGTCGCTCCATCCTATGCGTTTCGTCACATAATGACATCTGGCGCACAGACATCGTGCTGCGCCCTCGTCTTAAGTAGTATTTCACAGAACCACACCTAGATCTAAATCTCGAGTGCAAAGCTGAACACCAGCCAAACCTCATTCAGCATATCATCCCGATCCATATGGAATCACTATTTCAAATTAATTATTACACTACACTTGCCTTAAATGGTCTCAAATGCATTGGTCAACCAAATAAAAAAACCTTTATAAAGGTACTATATTAGCTGACACCTAATGGTTAAGTGAGTATCAGCCAAAAAGGAAGGTCCGCACATAGTGTAAGACTGTTACAGAAGCAATTTAATCAATTTGTATTGAACTTACAGAGATAATCTTCATAGTAGCATGTAGCAAAACAAAGTCAGGTCGGCAATTGTGCTGAGAGGACTGAATCGGTGTGCTAATGAACGTAGTGTAGGCAGCATTCCTATATGTTTCATCACAAAATTACATCTTCAGGGTTCCTGGACCTTCCTTTTTTATGTATACCGTCCTTTAAGGAGAGATCTGGAGCTGCTGGCTGAACCTGTTGTTTGCTGACCACTGATACTGCTGTGTGAGGCTTTCCCATTCTTCCTATGCGCATTTTGACCATTTATAAATTTAAAGTCATGGCCTTCTGGTAAGAAGCTAGAAATTTCCTTTCTGCACGTGAAGTGAATTAATTTAAAAGGATTTCCAACTTTGGATACGCGCTTTTTTCTCTTTATTTGGACTATTGGCACTTTTGCACTTTTCTGATGTATATACATTAATTATTATCACCTATTGGACTTTATTGTTTTATGAACTATAAATATTTTGTTTGCACATTTTGACATAGCGCTGTCTATGTCTATTAAGTTCACATTAATTGTGGTTGTTCTATATTCACTTGTATATTTTTTTACAAGATTTATCTATTGACATAGAGCTGTCTATGTCCATTTAACACATATTTTGCTTATTTTGCACTATTCACACATACATGTATTTTGGTGTTTTTCATGTGCATTTTACATTATTGTTTTCCTGCAAAGTTAAATAGTGCCACTTTATATGATGGATTCTGTGTTACCTTAGATTTGCTAAGTTATAGGGAGATATATGCTTTCTGGTGCCCAGAGAACCTTCCAAGATTCAGATATTTACATTTCAATTATCAATGTCAGCACTAATCTACAATGTAATTTGTACACATTCCCCAATGAAATATACATTAAATATCCTTATAAAACTCATATAGCATACTCTTTCAACCAATAATCGCATAATAGTGTATTGTCTGTAAGCTATTACAAGAAAGCCTAAAACCTAAAGGTTTGTTGGATACACATTGATAAATGTCATATCATACACTTGATGGTATACTAATATTGTAAAAATAAATTGACTATACAAGTTCTTACATAAATATCACCCAATATTTATGTTCCTTAATTAATCGCCCATGTATAAATCTCTAGCATTATCATACACAGAGACAGAGGGAGGAATCAATTAGGCCTTTGATTACTTCAGAGGTTGAATATAAGGGCATTGACATGTTTGGCCCACCCCTATTAATGACATATACAAAAAACCAAGGGGAAGGAATGTTATATCCTTATCTGTTTCAAGAATTATCTATAAAGGCATTGACATATATGTCCACATTCAAACTGTGGGGGGGGGGGAATGATCCTATTTTTGTATATCCATTTCATTTCGAGTTTCAAAATCACCAGAGAGCCTTCCCTCTAGTGTGGGGCTATATTTGTCAATGCCTAGAAATATTGTGTTTGTGGGATCCCCATTAAAACAGAATGGTTCCTAAAACCCTTACTAATATTCTTTATGTGCTCATTGAGCCTAACTTGCAGGGCCCGCTTGGTCCTGCCCACATACTGGAGTCCGCAAGGTCATTGAAATAAGTATACAACCACAACAGTTGTGCATGTGATCAAGGGTTCTATCTTGAAAGTTTGGGAGGTACTTGTGGAAATAAAATCCATACTTCTCCTATTCTTACATCTATTAATGACACATACTTGACATTTTCTACATTGATAGAAGTCTACAAGGTTTTGAAAAAAAAACGCCGGTTTGGAAGATGGATTGAGCACACTAGGGGCAATCCTATCCCTAAGGGAAGGTACCCCTCTGAAAATTACTTGTGGTCTGGTTGGCAAGGCTGCCCCTAACACTCTGCTATTGCATAAAATATGCTAATGTTTCTGTATCAAACGCTTCACATACCAGTGTTGTGTGGAATAAATTGTGATAAAGGGAAGAATTGGCTGATTGGAGAAGAGCCAATGTGGTACCAATATTCAAAAAAAAGGCAGAGACATATTCCTGGAAACTACAGGCCAGTCATCCTAACATCAATAGTAGGTCAATTATTGGAGGAGATGAAAAGGGACTATATCCAAGAATTTGCTGAAGAAAACAGTGTTATTAGTAGTAATCAGCATGGGTTTATGAAGGGTCGTTCTTGCCAGTCTAATCTGTTAACATTCTACGAGGAAGTGAGCTGCCATCTAAATAGGGGGCAGCCTGTGGATGTGGTGTATCTGGATTTTGCAAAAGCATTTAATACAGTTCCCCATAAACGCTTAATCTACAAGCTGAGGTCTGCAGGCATGGCCCAAAAGGTTTGTTCTTGGATAGAAAACTGGTTACAGGCACGTGTTCAATATATTCAGACTGGTCTGGGGTAGTAAGTGGGGTACCCCAGGGTTTTGACTTGGGACCAATTCTGTTTAATTCATTCATAAATGTTATAGAGGATAGGATACATAGCTCAACCTCAGTTTTTGAGGAAGAAACAAAGATATGCAGGGCAATAACTTCACATCAGAATATAGAAATTTTACAGAAAGAGCTGTACAAAATAATGGAGTGGGCAACTACATGGCAAATGAGGTTTAATGTGGAGAAATGTAAGGTAATGCACTTGGGGGCTGAAAACATAAACACAAACTACTCACTAGGGGGAGAACCTCTGGGGGGAATCAAGGATGGAGAAAGATCTGGGGGTCCTAGTAGAAGACAGACTGAGCAATAGTATGTAATGTCAAGCTGCAGCTACCAAGGCTTAAAAAAAAGGGGATATACTCCAGCAATAAAACTATAATCCTGCCAGTTTATAAAACTCTGGTTAGACCACATCTGGAGTATTCCATCCAGTTCTGGTCACCAGTCCTCAGAAGGGATGTACTGGAGTTGGAGAGAGTCCACAGAAGGGCAACAAAATTAATAAGGGGATTAGAGGACCTCAATTATGAGTAATGACTACAAGCACTGAATTTATTCTCGCTGGAGAAGACACGCTCGAGAGGGGACATGATAGCGAGTTACAAATACCTCAATGGTGATCCCAGCGTAGGAAAAAAGATATTCAGTCTCAGGGAGTGTAAGAGGACATGGGGCCACACAATAACATTGGAGGAGTAGCGGGTTAACCTTAAGCTTCATGGTGTCAGCGGGGAGTCTTGATATTTTAAAAAGACTCTTGGACATGCATCTTAAAGAACACAACATACAGGGATATGGGAAATAATTATCGACAGTGACAATTGTACGCCTACACAGGTTGAACTGGATGACTATTGTCTTTATTCAACCTTACCTGCTATATAACTACTGTATATAAGAAAGGGTTCTTTCTTCTGTTGGTCTGGGTTCTCTCTTCCTTAATAGTGTGCTCCTATTAATCTGTTGGATTTGACCAACTGTGGTATTAGTGGAGTCTACATTATATCCCTTTTCTACAAATCTCCCAGTCAAAACAGCATCCTATTTCTTGTACTCCCCGATATCTGTGCAGTTCCATCTCAGTCTCATATACTGATTTTTAGGGACCGATTTCAACCATGACAGCTGTCCAGGGGGATGAAAGAATTCCGATCAGTGGGTTTAAAGAAGGTAGACGTAACAAATTTACCCTCTTTAATTACGATCTTCAAATCTAAAAAGCGGATCTCTTCTCTACTAGCTCCATAGTTTAATCTGATACCCCTATGATTGGCATTTAGAGATCACATGAATTCATGAAGGCCATCAGTATCTCCATCCCATAGGAGGAGGATGTCATCTGTATATCTTGCCCACAAGACCAATTTGGGTTTCTGGTGGGCATAGATGACATCCTCCTCCTATTTGGCCATAAACAGATTGGCCAAACTGGAGGCATATTTGACCCCCGTTCCGGTGGTAGAATTGATTCTCCCACTAAAAATAGTTATGCGTTGCTGCAAACTTGAGGCGTTTCATTTTAAAGACCATTTGTCTTTTAGGTAGACCTGAATCCTTACCCAAATAGTAATCAACTGCTGAAAAACCAAGATTGTGTAGTATGACTGTATATAATGATGTTACATCAGCAGAAACTAGTCACAAACCTTCCTTGGGATGATAATTAGATGAAATGTTGATAGTATGCCTTGTATCGTTAATGTATGATGGAATTTTATGTACCAAGGGTTGTAGGATATACTTGCCCACCCGGGACATCACAGAGTCAAATCCCACTCACTATGGGATGGCCCGGGGGCCTAATTCCCTTTTGTAGTTCCTATTTGGATCCCAACTTAGTTGGATGTAGGTATCTCTATCATTCAAGGTCTGCATTTCTAGTGAGTAATCACTCCTATCCAGTACTCCACCCCCCCCCCACCCCCATGCCAGCAGGCCAATTGACCAAATCCTTATTTTTACAAAGCATTTCCAATCCATGTTCCAAGTCTCTTTGCAATCTAAGGACAACATCTCTGAATAATTTAAAGTGGATGTAAACCCATTTTTTTTTCTTTTAATTAAGGCTTGCACCTTGTACAGTATAGGATTTCATGTCATCTGTGCCCAGTCTTGCCACGAAGAGTTAATCCACCTCTGAACAGTCCTCTTATGTTTTTTCAGTGAGATAAAAACTGACACAGAGAAATAGGAGTCCGTTCTTCTCCCTTGCTGTGAGTGACAGGTTATTTACATATCTTATGCATGAGCCTGAGAGTGGCATTCTGTGTACTTCAGATCCCCTCCTCCTTTCTTCTCCAGCTATCCCAGGATTGGCTGCTCCACACCTCAGCATGATTGGGCATGCTGAAGTCATGTGACTTTTCTGGGGTTTGACTGGATGTTAGTAATCATAGCAGAAGTTCAGTGTAAGACATACACAGGAGAAAATGTATGTTGACAAGGGGAGTGTAGAGGGTGGGTGGGGAGTCTATTGACATCACGACTCCGGACAACAGACCCACCCACAGAATCTGCAGTTTTTCGGGTCTCATAACAGACAGAGGGGAGACATTTGACAGGTAAGGATTCATGCAGGAGGCATGTATATCCTGATAGATAACCACTATGGCAGTAGTTTAGAAAGGATGAGAGTGGATTTACATCCACTTTAAGGGAGGGGGCTAGTCCCCACAGAGGGTTAAATAAGGAGTTAATGGCAAAGTTAGAGTGCACATCCATGTAGGTCTGAAATTTATTCAGCTTACATGGCGGACCAAATTTCAAGCCCAAATCTTTTTTTTTTTAGCATACGTTAATTTTTTTGCCTACATTATAAATCCCCTCTCCTCTTATGTTCTTTTCTTTTTTTGATTATATCCGCCTTACCCCTTTAGTTCCTCTCTTTGTTCTACTGATCGTTTACCTCTTGACTGGGATGGGGAAAACACCAATCCTGTTGCTCCCTATAATTGTCTTGATAAGGTGGGACATAGTTCCCAGTTGAATTCTCTGTATATGCATTATGTCATGTATCAGGTGTGACCAGAACAGCGTGGACAGCAATAGAGGAAACCAAACGCATTTAAAGTGAAAATATTGTGATTTATTAAGATAAGTGAAAATATAAACACAACCACCTCCAATATAATACAGTGCACAACAAACCAACTCACAGAGACCCACAAATAACAATAATCAGACAGGAATATATAATAAATGGGGAATACCGGAATCATAAACGTAGCCAGGCCAGGGTCATCAATGGGAGATCAGCAGATGGGGACGGAAAACAAACAGGACAGGGAGAGGATGGATGTATAAGGCTGCAGGGCAAAGGTAACAGGGTCACAGGAGGGACAGGTTCAGGTACAGGGCACAAGGTTCAGGTACAGAGACAGGATCAGGTTCAGAGCTCTCAGGTTCAGGTCAGGGCGCAAGGAAGATACCAAGGCAACTGTGTGTGTTGCCGGGTATTTATACACATCTCCTGCAATCAGGCTCAGGTGATGCCTGATCGCAGGAGAAGATGTCGGTTCCACACTGCCGGGAACCACCTGCTGATGGACGACAGTACTGAGGCCCAAGAATCAGATAGTACCACCAGCAGGTGAAAGCTCCCCTGACAGTTCCAGACTGCCAGGAGACACCCACTGGTGGACATCACTACTGCAAGCCAAATGTTCGAGAGCGCCACCAGCAGGTGGAACCTTTCCTGATGGTACCCCCCTTGAAGGGGGAGTGGTCTCCGGACGCTCCAACTAGTCGCTGCTGGGAAAAGTCCATGGCATCAAGCCAGGCAGCGGGCAGAGTCGGACCAAGCTGGGCATGTAACAGGTCCATGGCTTTAAACCAGGCAACGGGCAGAGGCACCTCAAGCTGGGCAGCAAGCAGCAGCATATCAAGCCGGATAGCAGACACATCGAGCTGGACAATGGGCACAGACACATCGGGCTGGGCAGCGGGCACACAAGCTGGGCAGCAAGCATAGACATATCAAACTTGGCAGCGGGTACAGGCACATCAAGCTGGGCAGTGGGTACAGGCACATCAAGCTGGACAGTGGGTACAGGCACATCAAGCTGGACAGTGGGTACAGGCACATCAAGCTGGGCAGCATGCACGGGCACATCAAGCTGGGCAGCAGGCAAGGGCACATCAAGCTGGGTAGTAAGCACATCGAGCTGGGCAGAGGACACATTGAGCTGGGTAGCGGGCACTTCAAGATGGGCAACGGGCACATCAAGCTGGGCAGAAGTCATAGGCACATCAAGCTGGGCAGTAAGCACATAAAACTGGGCAGCAGGCACATCAGGCTGGGCAGCAGGCACATCAGGCTGGACAACGGGCACAGACACATCGGGCTGGGCAGCGGGAACACAAGCTGGGCAGCAGGCATAGACATATCAAGCGGGTACAGGCACATCAAGCTGGGCAGCAGGTACGGGCACATCAAGCTGGGCAGCAGGCTAGGGCACATCAAGCTGGGCAGCAGGCACGGGCACATCAAGCTGGGCAGCAGGCACATCAAGCTGGGCAGCAGACACCATCACATCAAGCTGGGCAGTAAGCACATCAAACTCGGCAGCGGGCACATCGAGCTAAGCAGCGGGCACATTAAGATAGGCACAGGCACATCAAGCTGGGCAACGGGCACATCAAGCTGGGCAGTAAGCACATAAAACTGGGCAGCCGGCACATCAGGCTGGGCAGCGGACAGAGGCACATCAGGCTGGGCAGCAGGCAGAGGCACATCAGGCTGAGCAGCGGACAGAGGCACATCAGGCTGGGCAGCGGACAGGGGTACATCAGGCTGGGCAGCGGACAGAGGCACATCAGGCTGAGCAGCGGACAGAGGCAGTGGCTGGGTAGCAGGCTCCAGGTGATCTGGCTGGGCAGCAGGCTCCCAGTCATCTGGCTGGGCGGCAGGCTCCGGGTCATCTGGCTGGGCGGCAGGCTCCAGATCATCTGGCTGGGCGGCAGGCTCCGGGTCATCTGGCTGGGCGGCAGGCTCTGGGTCATCTGACTGGGCGGCAGGCTCCGGGTCACCTGGCTGGGTGGCAGGCTCCGGGTCACCTGGCTGGGCGGCAGGCTCCGGGTCACCTGGCTGGGCGGCAGGCTCCGGGTCACCTGGCTGGGCGTCAGGCTCTGGGTCATCTGGCTGGGTGGCAGGCTCTGGGTCATCTGGCTGGGCAGCGAGCACCGTATCAGCAGGCTCAGTAACGGGCACTGGCTCAACAAGCTGGGTAATGGACACCGGTCCAACTGGCTGGGTAATGGGCACCGGCTTAGCAAGCTGGGTGACGGGCACCAACTCAGCAAGTTGGATGGCAAGTACTGGCTCAACAGGCCGGGTGACGGACACCGGTTCAGCTGACTGGGTAGCGGGCACCGGCTCCACAGGCTGGGTAACGGGCACTGGCCCAGCAGGCTGGGATACAGGCACCGGAACTTCAGGCCAGGAAACAGGCACCGGAACTTCAGGCTGGAACACGGGCATCGGTACTTCAGGCTGGCACCCGGGCACCGGAACTTCAGGCTGGACAGCAGGCAGAGTGTTGTCAGGGTTAGGTTCAGTATCATCAGAGGCCAACTTGGCTCCCTTGGTAATCATGGAGGTAGACTGGAGCAGGTCGGTTGGTGCAGAAGCAGGCTGGAGCAGATTGGCTGGTGAGGAGGCAGGTTGGGTTACTGGCAGGATCGTGCGAGTTGGAAAGAACTTCCGTTTCTTCTTTGGCTTAGTTACTGAAGCTCTGTAGGTAACTGTAGGTAAAGGGTGAAGCAGACTAGAGAGGAGAGCTGGAATATGGCAAGGAAGGGGGAACAGTGGCTAGAGGAATTTCTTATGAGGTAGCTGTAGGTAGCAGAGAAGAGGCAGGTGGATTAAAGGCAGGATAGGTGCAATGAGTAGAAACAGGGTATTGATATTTGGTGGGAAGCAGAGTATACTGGGCTGAGACTGAGGTTGCCACGGGAGATGGGGAAAAAGACATTTGGGCAGTCAGGTGTCTTGTAGCAGAGATGGTTTGTTGTGGGCTGGCTGGGGCTGATAGCAATATATTAGACAATGCTAGGAGTAGTGGTTGCACAAACTGCAGTTTACATTCTGCCTGTCTGACAAGGGACTGTACAGAATCAACACACTCTATTATCACCTGTTGGGAACAAGCTGAGTAATATTCAGAAAAGCATGTGGAGTCATCTTCCAAAAGCCATACCAGAGATATGACCTGATTAACACTGAAAGGTGCAGAAAAATCATCACAGCCCTTTGGAATACAGGGCAGGGCCAGCTCTGCACATATTTGAATTAAGGGCTGAAAATCCCCAAACAGCATACAGCCCTGATCAACCAGGGAGTGAGCTAAACGAATGATCTCTAGCAGCTGGTCACTGGTCCATTCTTTCAGTGTCTGGTGGAGATATTCACCAATCTCTGACACCAGCGGAACATAATAAACAATCACATCCGAATTCATCTCAGCAACACAAACAGAACCGAGATGGTTCCTCTGTGCAGCCACTTCTGGTCAGGGATGGCCTTGGTATACTGTCATGTATCAGGTGTGATCCGAACTGCGTGGACAGCAACAGAAGAAACCAAACGCATGTAAAGTGAAAATATTGTGATTTTATTAAAATAAGTGAAAAACATAAACACAACCACCTCCAATATAATACAGTGCACAACAAACCAACTCACAGACAGAGAGCCACAAATAACAATAATCAGACAGGAATATATAATAAATGGGGAATACCAGAATCATAAACGTAGCCAGGCCAGGGTCATCAACGGGAGATCAGCAGATGGGGAGCGGGAACAAACAGGACAGGGAGAGGATGGATAAGGCTGCAGGGTAAAGGTAACAGGGTCACAGGAGGGACAGGTTCAGGTACAGGGTTCAGGTACAGAGACAGGATCAGGTTCAGAGCTCTCAGGTTCAGGTCAGGGCACAAGGAAGATACCAAGGAAACTGTGTGTGTGTTGCTGGGTATTTATACACCTCTCCTGCAATCAGGCTCAGGTGATGCCTGATTGCAGGAGATGTCGGCTCCACACTGCCGGGAACCACCCGCTGGTGGACGCCAGTACTGTGGCCCAAGAATCGGATAGTACCACCAGCAGGTGAAAGCTCCCCTGACAGTTCCAGACTGCCAGGAGACACCCGCTGGTGGACATCAGTACTGCAAGCCAAATGTTCGACAGCGCCACCAGCAGGTGGAACCTTTTCTGACAGATTAGAGTTGTACTGATACCGACACCGTGCATTTGCACGAGTACTTGTAGTCGAGAAAATGCCCCGATGCTTGATCCGATACTTGGGCAGTCGGGTGATCGGTGCGGCGGTGGGGGAAATTACAAGCACCGATCCCACTGTGTAGATTTCAGTATAGCAGCTGACAGCCGCTTCTCCCCCCCCCCCCCGCAGCTTTCAGCTGCTATATTGAAATCTATACAGGGGGATTGGTGCTTATAACTTCCCCCACCGCCGCACCGATCACCTCTGACTGTTCCTGTATCCTCCAGTCCCCCTCTGTTCTCCACCATGCTCCTCCGGTCCCCCCTTCTCCTGTCCCCCCTCCGTGCTCCGCTCCCCCTCTGCTGTCCGTTCTCTTCTCCGTGCTCTGCTCTGCTCCCTTCTCCGTGCTCTGCTCCCCCCTCTGGGCTCCATTCGCTTCTCCGTGTTCTGCTCCCCCCTCCTTGCTCAGCTCCCTCCTCCGTGCTCTGCTCCCCCCTCTGTGCTCTGCTCCCCCCTCCGTGCTCCTCTGCCCCCTTTGTCTTGGAACTTTCAGGATGGAAAGCAGAGGAAAGAGCTTCCGTTTCTGAATGAACAGAGTCAGTGATCAATGACTCTGTTCATTCATAGCCCCCCAGAAAAGGAACCATTGTAAAAAATAAACCAATGTCACTTTCACATGACATAAAAAAAGTATCAGTATCAGCGAGTACTTGAAAAAAAGTATCGGTACTTGTACTCGGTACTTAAAAAAGTGGTATCGGGACAACCCTAATATGCATCCCTCTGTATATTGGGGGAGTTGTTCTGATGACTCCAGTTATTTACATTCTGGGTGTTGTTACTATATTCGTTGTTTCTAGGCCCATAGTTAGTCCTAGGGGCTGCCCTATCCTGTAATGGTAGGAATCTATTTTGTGTGGTCACATTATATCCATAGTCTGATATATCTCCCCTAGCCCCATATTGATGTTGTGTATGTTGGTACCCGTATTTGCTGTTATACTGGGGACCACTGTTGTAATTGCCCCCTCCACCACCTTGTCCTTTGAATGGGGGTCTATAGGAGGATTTCACATTATTTTGTTGATGGTTAGTTGTTTGTTGCTTGCTCGAACCTCTCACCAGAGATCTATAGGATACTCTACTAACAGGGTATGGGTGGATCCTTGGTGTGCCTGCAGAATTATCCTGACCCCTTCTATATCCATTCATAGGATTCTCACCCTGAACTTCTTCATTGTTGTGTGAATTCTCATCACCCTGTTGATCAATAGCCAATTTACTTGGCCATGCAAAAAAAAGTTCCTGTTTGGTAGTCTCCCATATCTCTATTAAACTTTTTTAGTTTTTTTCATTTTATTGGTCCTTTTCCTCTTTCTCTAGATGTTTCTGTAGGTTACCTGAGCACTCCCTATACTTGTCACTATCCTTATAAGAGATCAGTTTCTCTTTAGTTTGCTTAATTTCCTCATCCAGACGTAACAGTTTATTCTTTTTCCTCTGGACGAGAAAACTCAGGAAACTGACTCCCACTTAATTGAAATATTTATACCATTCGTCTAGTTTTGATTAGCCCTTTTGGGGGCTAACATCCCACCTCAGACTTTGCGGTACTATAGCTCCCTTTATGTACCTTTCCAAAAAGGCAATGTCCCACAGGGTATGAACCTCAGAGGTCATAAAAAAACCCCCTTAGTCACTTTTGCTGTCTCTGATGACCTCAAATACCCCATCTGTATTAACTACCCAGATAGCTCTGTATTCAAAGGTATCCATAATTCTAATACTGTGTTAAAGTGCAAATAACCAAAGTGTATCTGATTGTTAGCAGTAGTTAGCTGAATATCATAAACAACAACATAGCATGGGAGAGACACATGTCAAGAGTGATATAGATGCTGCCGCCCCAAATGAGTTACAATATAGGAAAAACTCCCCCAATGGGGTTTTTCTGCAGCAAAAATACAATTGTTAGAAAAGTCATTAAAATAATTTTTTATTGAAAAATGGCAACATAGTATGGACACATAAACATTTAAAATATAAGCTCTGGTCGGGAGTGTGTAACACATTCAAATTTCTACAAAATTGTACAAACATACAACGGTACATAGTATTTTATAAAAAAAAGCCTGGTATGCAAATTCCCAACGTGTTTCGACCTGCGTGGTCAAAGTCATCCTCAGGGGATTAATTTGCTGTCAAAAAAAAAATATATACACACTGTTTATACTCGTTGACATAATTTCATGGATTATACACAAACAAGTTTCCTTGTTTTGTCAAGAAAAAGTAGAATTTACATGGAATATAGTTACCAATGAAGGGTGTAAGTAGACAATCTCCCGACCAGAGTTCCTCTAAAATCGATCAGATAATCCCGTAAGTTCGTACCACATGCACTCCAAGAGAGAACACCTCCGTCCTTATGTGTCTTACAAGGAGTCACACTAAGAAGCTACCAACAGAAGGGGGCGGTGGGTAATGGAAGTCCCAAAACCTGCTGCAAAGCCCCAAAAAATGTCATCCAGTTTTCTCATAAATTTCAGTTCAATTTTAATCTAAAATAGGGATAGCCCATTTGTTATATTGTAATGCTAGGGATTACCACATATTAAATCAAAGATACCATGTATCACCATGTTTTTAAGGAAAGTATGAAAATATAAGAAAAGTGAAAATGAGTGAAAAATTAAAAAAAGTAGTAAAAAATGGGTATTGGTGATGATTATGTGAAGTGCTGGTGAATGATGAAAAATGAAAATGTGGAGTGTGAATGTAGATAAATTGGTGCAAATGATATGGGATGTGAGGGTGAATGAAATAGGTAATTGGTGTGAGGAAATGATGAAAGAAAAATCAATTTGCAGTGCAAACAATCGTGGGAAATTGAAAATGAATGATGAAAAACATAGTAGTGGGGCCATATAGCAAGGGCAAAGGATTAATGTTAAATGACAGTGTATTATGGTGGTGTGAGTGAGGGGGAAATAAAAATGCGAGAGGTTGTGGAAGTGTGTTCTGACAAATCGTATTATCTATACTTAATGTGCTGAAAGAGTATATATATATATATATATATATATATATATATATATATATAGCTATATTCCAAAAATGAATGAAATTAATTATACCTTAATGGTAAAGGTGTTAACGACCAATATTCAGGGCGCATATACCGAGTTGAAATTAATACAGTCCTTGTGCGGCCCTATTAAAGCCCAGTAGATATTGAAAATATCTGTTAGAGAAGTTTTAAGGCATATATCAGTCAAAATGAATTGGATAAATATCACTGTCTGATTTTAAACAGACAGGAAAGAAGAGTATGTCAGTATGCAAGTGCAGCCAGCCATAGCATATGCTGCACTAAGACTAACTTGTGTCAAAATGTTGGATACATCCAGTCTATATGCAACCCTTCGTCTCCAAACACTGGGGATCAGTGAGAGATCCTCAGGCGTTTGGGATTTTTATAATGGTATAAATGAATGACCAATTGAGCGCAATGAGCCGCAGGTGCCAGACAAAACCCCCCCACCCCCCGCTGGATACTTGAGCCGCATGGTGGTGTGCATGGCTCCCTCGGCGTTCCAGAAGGTTCAAAACCCCGGCCACTGACGTCACTTCCGCCGCACCGGTGAGATGCGATGACATCACGTGCACGCACCAAGCGTCGCACACACATAAGGCATCAAACATCCGAAAGTGATCTGCGCTTCAAAATTTTGATAAATAAAAAAAAGCAAAATCCAATAGTAATATAAGGTGTGACTCTACTGTATATAGATGACATGTTCCTCCTATGGGAGGGAGATACTGATAGCCTTCATGAATTCATGAGCTCTCTAAATGGTAATCATAGATTAAAACTATGAAGCTAGTAGAGAAGAGATCCACTTTTTAGATTTGAAGATCGTAATTAAAGAGGGTAGATTTGTTACCTCTACTTTCTTTAAACCCACTGATAGGAATTCTTTCAATCCCCTGGACAGCTGCCACCATGAGTCATGGTTTAAATCGGTCCCTAAAGTCAGTATATGAGACTGAGATGGAACTGCACAGATATCGAGTACAAGAAACGGGTCACTGTCTTTACTGGGAGATTTGTAGAAAAGGGATATAATGTAGACTCACTCAATACCACAGTTGGTCAAATCCAACAGATGAATAGGAGCACACTATTAAGGAAGAGAGAACCCAGACCAATGGAAGAAGGAAATAAAGAACCCTTTCTTCCCTTTATCACAACTTGCTCCACACAGAAGTGTGTGAAGTGTTTGATACAGAAACATTGGCATATTTGCAGTGACAGAGTGTTGGACGGCCTTGCCCACCAGACCACAAGTAGTTTTCAGAGGGGTACCTTCTCTTAGGGATAGGGTTGCCCCTAGTGTGCTCAATCCACCTTCCAAACTGGTCTATTTTTTTTTTCAAAACCTTGCAGGCAACTATCAATACAGAA
This sequence comes from Aquarana catesbeiana, assembly GCF_042186555.1. Classification (NCBI taxonomy): domain Eukaryota; kingdom Metazoa; phylum Chordata; class Amphibia; order Anura; family Ranidae; genus Aquarana; species Aquarana catesbeiana. The sequence continues at coordinate 156,030,541 of NC_133330.1, read as the reverse complement.
AATGTCAAGTATGTGCCATTAATAGATGTAAGAATAGAAGTATAGATATTATTTCTGCAAGTACCTCCTGAACTTTCAAGTTAGAACCCTTTATTACATGCACAACTACTGGGGTCGTATACTTTAATGTCCTTGCGGACTCCAGCATGTGGGCAGGACCAAGGGGGCCCTGCAAGTTAGGCTCAATTAACACATAAATAATATTAGGAAGGGTTTTAGGAACCATTCTGTTTCAAAACCTTATGCTCTTGTAAATAATAGGGACCCTACAAACACAATATTTCTAGGCATTGGTAAACATAGCCCACACTGGAGGGGAGGCTCTCTGCTGAGAGGGATTTCAAAAATCAAAATTAAATGGATATACAAAATAGGATTCCCCCCTTGGGTCCCCAGCGCCGCCATGTTGACGCTGGGCTGCTCTATTTGGAAAGACATGTCACAGGTCCCAGGAGGTTGCAGGCAGGGAGAGGGGGATGAACTTCCACTCGGATCACCTAGGCGATCCAAGCAGAAGTGGAAGAAGGTACCTGTCAAAACTAGGCACCCCCTCCCTGAAAAAAAAAAAAAATGTGTACAATAAAGAGAGAGTAATGTATTGAACAGTTCACGGGCAGTTCTGTGAAAGAAGTGCAGTAACTTTTTTTTCTTTTTTTATTTGAAGGTTCTCTTCTGCACAAGAAGAGCTGTATGAAGCTGTATTAAAAGTGCAGAAGTCCTGTCTAAATCTGTGCATTTCAGGCACAAGCCTAGAAGACCTCTATAGCCACATGTTGACTGAGCTAGGTAAAAAATTAAAGAGCCTTGGCATTTTGCAGAGTGGATGTGGCAATAGCCAGATTTTAAAGGTAAGTTTGTATAAATGGCACAACACTAACTTTTTTTTCTCATTTAAAACTTCTGCACATCCATTAACCGGTTTAATACAGGGCATTTTCACCCCCTTCCTTCCCAGACCAAGTTTTAGTTTTCAGCGCTGTTGCACTTTAAACGACAATTGCGCAATCGTGCGAGACTGTACCCAAACAAAATTGACGTCCTTTTTTTCCCACAAATAGAGCTTTCTTTTGGTGGTATTTGATCGCCTCTGCGGTTTTTATTTTTTGCACTATAAACAAAAGAAGACCGTCAATTTTGAAAAAAAACACAATATTTTTTACTTTTTGCCATAATAAATATCCCAATTTAAAAAAAAAAAAAACTAACTTTTTCCTCAGTTTAGGCCGATATGTATTCTTCTACATATTTTTGGTAAAAAAAATCGCAATAAATGTATATTGCTTGGTTTGCACAAAAGTTATAGCGTCTACAAAATACGGGATAGATTTATGTCATTTTTAAAAAATGTTTATTTATTTTTTTTACTAGTAATAGTGGCGATCTGCGTTTTTTTTTTTTCGTGACTGCGACATTATGGTGGACACATCGGACACTTCTGACATTTTTGGGACCATTCACATTTATACAGCGATCAATGCTATAAAATTGCATTGATTACTGTATAAATGTGACAGGCAGGAACACGAGGAGTTAAATGTGTTTCCTAGGGGAGTGATTCTACCTGTAGGGGGAGGGGACGCACAAGGGGAGGAGACTGATCGGTTTTCCTCTGTACTGGGAACACAGATCGGTCTCCTCTCAACTGACAGGACGTGGATCTGTGTGTTTACACACACAGATCCACGGTCCTGCTCCGTTAACGGGCAATCGCGGGTGCCCGGCGGACATCGCGGCCACCGGGCACACACACCGGGTCCCGAGCAATGCGGCGGGCGCGAGCGCTCCCCCTAGATGGCCGGGAAGCCCAGGACGTCTTATGACGGCCGCCCAGGATGGGAGATCCCATCTGCGGCCGTCATTTGACTATATGCCGGTACTGAAGTGGTTAAAGGACAATTCACACCAGTGCGTTTTAGCGCAGCTGTAAAATGCAGATCATCGGAAAGGACATCTGAAAAACAATGTGTCCTATTAACGTTATAATTGTTGCATTGCGTTAAAATGTATGTCAACAGATGTCAAAATGTATGTCAAAGGATGTCAGTGCTTGTTAAAACGTGACTAAAATGAATGGAAATGTACATGCATTTTAGCGCAAGTCATTGTGAACTGGCCCTAAAGCTGAACTTAAGGCAAACCTAGTAAATATAGTATTGAAATACATATATGGGAGCTGTTTTACCTGCCAATGGATTGTAATTGTGTCCAAGCAGTATTCAGTTTTACACAGCTCTATAAACATCACAGTCCTATCTGGCATGTGAGGGAACATGAATTTTCTCAGCTGCAGTTTTTTTTTAGGCTCAGTTCACACTGGGCGGGCTGGTTGCGGGAATCGCACTTCCCTGGGGCCACATTTTTGAAAATGTGCATGCACCTTTTTATCTGGAAACGCAGGCATGGCAGACCATTCAAATGAATGAAAATGTGTCCACCCAAACACGAGCCGCATGACTAGCACTAATGTGAACTGAGCCTTGCAGTTCTGTTAAAGCTCAATGATTTTCCAATGTAATTGGTTAATTACCCTTAAAAGGCAGTTTAGCATTTTTTTAAAGCCTACCATATAATAATATGTAAATTAATTTCTATCTTGTAACGCCCATGGCTCGAGGAAAAGGAATAACACCTTACCTAAGCCTAAGCCTCTGATGAACTGGATACCATTAAGACAAAATCTACGGTAATTAGTATCATTTAAGAAGCTGAGGGAATTTTTCTTAAAACTTTGTTGAAAGTAGAGTAGGAAATGGTAAGAAGTTTATGTAAACACTAACAATTAACTTCTCTGTTCTGTTAAATACACTATTGTTATATGTGTTAGATAATTCCAAAATAACTTGAGATCCTGCTATAAACTGCTGTCTTGTTATCTCAAGTAGTCTCATCTTCTGGCCCAGTTTGATTCTGTGGACTACACCTTTCTTCTATATTATGGAGACAAGGAGAGTTGAAGGTCTTTTGTAGTGCTATTACACTTTCTGTCCTGGGGTTATAACAATCCTCCTCCATAAATACAGTACAGTTAGTGAGCATTGTCACCCTGGGACAGGAAATGTGTTTCTGCCAGGTTTACCAGGTAAAATTGAAGGAAGAAAGCCTAAAAAAAAGAATTCTGCCACCACATATATGAAGTGGTAAGCTGCAATATATTACATTTTTTGTTCTTGGGTTTAGATACACATTGAACATGGCTGGTGGGAGTGGATGACAGGGTGCTGTATATAGCTTCTACAATGACATATTTTGGTTTGACATTTTGGTACCATGTCCCAGGAAAGTACACAAGTTGATATAAAAATTAATTTTTTATTAATATTTTAAAAGTTTTTTGTCCTAAAAAAAAAGCTGAACAATTGTTGACACAATCAATTACAGAGGCAATATACATAAGCAACCTTCCCCTTCCATTATATCTCTAAACTTTCTTAGGCTCAGTTCACACCACAGTTTTTTTAATGCTTTTTTCAGAAATGCACTACAGTCCATTTAACATGGTTTCCTATGGGACAAGTTCACATCTATCCTTTTTTTCACGCATTGCATTTTTTGGAAAGGGTCAAGGACTTTTTTAAAAGCAAAACGGTGTACCCTGGAATTGTCCACTTGTACAAAGCTATTGGACACAAATTGTCAAATTTCTCCATGATATTATGGGCTCCCCATCAATGCTACACCCTAAACAGTGCTTATTGGGAATATTTCCTGAACCAGACTTAAATAAATTCACCAAGACCTTCCTCCAAGAATCTCTATTCAAAAGCCATAAAAGTGATAGCCCAAAACTGGATGAGAAACTTACCCCCTGAATCCAACACTTGGATACGTGAAATCAACAACACTTTGCCCTATATATAATTCTTATATATTCACAGGGGATGTCCTTCTAAATACAATAAAATGTGGGAATAAATAGTTACAATCTTCTGAAAACTGTGTCATACACCTTATCTCCTTGATACCATCCCATGGTCTCTCATTACAGATTACTGGCTGCATATATTGACAACCATGGGGTTGATTTACCAAAGGCAAATCCACTCTACACTACAAGTGCTCTTCAAGTGCATTTGGAAGTGCAGTAGCTGTAGATCTGAAATGAGGGGAAGCTCTGCTGATTTTATCATCCAATCATGTGCAAGCTAAAATGATGTTTTTTATTTTCCTTGCATGTCCCCCTCAGATCTACAGTGACTGCACTTCCAAATGCACTTTCAGCGCCCTTTCAAGTGCACTTGTAGTGCAAAGTAGATTTGCCCTTTGAAAATAACCCCCCATGTTTATACATTGTTTTAACTTTTTGGACATGTCCTAACTGCTGGGATTTTCTCTGGTCTATTTGATAACCCATAGGTTGTGCTTAGTTGCTATTGATATTATCAGGGGATGAACAACCCTATTTTTCTTGTAATCTATGTATGTGCAAGTGTTACTCTGCATTAGTTATACTTTGTATGACCCTGTATGAACATTTTTCTTTTTCTTTTAAACTCTTTTTATTAGTTAAAAAAAAAGAATATGACATACAGCACAGAGCGTATTGGGCATACCCAGGCTTAACAAGTCGCGAGGACCGGACTAACTATACATAAACAACTAACTATCAAACCCCCCCAACCACCCTCCCTCTCCCTTGTGCAATGCGCCCATTCCACACATAGTAGGATAGAGACATTCCCACAAAACCATCAGTATCAACATGAAGGTGGTACCCTAACCTCCTCTAATATCATCTATCTGGTGTACCTTTTAACATGCATTCCCTCTAGTCAAAACTACTCGCAGGAGCTATAGAACACCTCATACAACAGTTGACAAATCTGCCAGCCAACCTTGCCAAACCTTGTCAAATTTGCTCTGGCATCCCCGAGTCGCATATGTTGCCATGTAGAAAGGTAATGATTTATTGACCATACCCTTCCAAAATGCAAGTGACGGTGCTGCTGATTCTTTCCAATATAACACAGTCGATTTTCACGCATAAAAATAAGGTAACAGATAAAAAAAGTCCTCTGTACCCTTTTTGGTACCAAATCCTCCACCAACCCAAAAGGCAAACTGAGATGGTCAAAGGGACTGCAATAAATAGAAGTTCCTGTAAAGTGCGTGTGACCTCCGACCAAAAATTTTGCACTTCCTTACAATGCCAAAAAATATGATCAACGTCAGTCGGCGGGGTCGTACATCTCCAGCATTCCGCCAAAGTGGATCCATAAATAGAGGCTAGCCTAGCTGGAGCATAATAAATTCTGTGTACCAGTTTAAATTGGATGAGGTGATTTCTAACCAATACCAGTGCCTTAAAAGGAACCTCCCAAATGTCATCCCAGTCTTCTCCCTGAAAATTCTGAATCAGTTGCATCCAAACATCTCTACATTTATCCAGTGCCTTTGACCTTACTGTAAATAATTCTTTATACAATGTCGACATAGGCTTGGCCAAAGAATCATCATGTAAAAGAAGTTTTTAATGCAGACAACCGAAGGTCCAGGGTATCAGAGCCAGATATAAAGGCATGCCGCAGCTGCAGGTATCTAAACAGATACCAGTTCGACAACTGAAATTTGGTCTTGAGCCGATCAAAGGTACATAGCTTCCCCCTTTCTACTACATCCTGTACTCGCTTGATTCCAACCCCTGCCCAGATGACCGGATCCGGAATATCTCCGAAATGCGGTAATTTGGGATTGAACCACAACGGACTTGATGGAGAGATGGAGTTTATCCCAAGATGCATGATCGCCTGTAATTTATCCCATACCCGTATTGTTACTCTCATGGATCGTGTTCTGGGTGACTGCAATGAACATTTTTCTTAAAAAAAGTTTTCTTTTAAAAAAAGTTCATGCTTAAAGCGGAGCTCCACCCAAAAGGGGAAGCTCCACTTGTTTGCTTCCTCCCCCCCTCCGCTGCCACATTTGGCACCTTTTGGGTGAGCCGATACCTGTCAAAACTAGGTCTTCGCACCCACTTCCGAGTAAGATCGCCACATCATTGTGCGGTGATCTACAAAACTTCTGGCCCCTCCTCCTTCCCCCCGCTGCCTTTTGGGAGACACACAGGTCCCAGAAGACAGTGGGACCAGTTTAGAAAGTGCAACGCAACTCGCGCAAGACTTCACTTCCTGTTTCCCTTAGTGAAGATGCCGGAGCCGATGGATGGATCGGCTTGGGGTGCTGACATCGCGGGCTCCCTGGACAGGTAAAGTGTCCTTATATTAAAAGTCCGCCGCTACATTATTTGTAGGGGCTGACTTCATTTTTTTTTACCCCAGGCTGGAACTCCTCTAAGTAAAAAAAAAAAAGCAAAACAGTGTGTTTTGGTTCAATAGGCTTCAATGGAGAAGCTGCAGAAAGCATGTAGTGTGTTTTTGCCACGATTTTACAGGGATTTTGTTATAGTTTGCGTTCTTTAATCCACCTTACAAATTGGGCAAAAAAAAGCATGCAAAACCCATAAAAAAACGCGTCCAAAATGCATGGGCAGAAGCGCAAAATGCACAGCAAAAAGCACTGCAGAAATGGATCAAAAGTAAACTGCATAGGTGTGAACCGAGCCTAAAACTGGGTGGGGTTGATTTACTAAATCTGGAGAGTGCAGAATCTGGTGCAACTAAACCTGGAGAGTGCAGAATCTGGTGCAGCTCTGCATAGAAACCAATCAGCTTCCAGGTTTTATTGCCAAAGCTTAATTGAACAAGCTGAAGTTGAAAGCGGATTGGCTATCATGCACAGCTGCACCATATTCTGAGTGCTCCAGTTTTAGTAAATCAACCCCAGTGTGTAGTTTTATCCACAGTTCCATAGTATAGATTCTTCTAGTATAGTGGATGGGGAGAAGTATGGTGATGCAATAAAGAGCTCATAAAAGCCATTGTTGAGCAATTTCCAACGGAAGGTACTGGTATTATTTGTGTTAGTCATAAAACTGCTTATTTTCCTGTTATGCCTCTTGTGATGGTCTTCCAAAAAATGGAAAAACTAAAGGCCTGTTCCAACCACAATTTCTGTGTTCTGGATGCGTTTCTGCATGCACATTTTTGATGCATTCTGGTGCGTTACTCTTTTTTTTTTTTTCTTTATCTAAATTGAGGACATGTGAGTTTCAGTGCGTTTTTGATGCATTTTGCGGCATTCTATTGAGGAAAAATGCAACATATTCTACTCTTGTTGACTTCACTGGAACGCACTGCACTGGTGTGAACTAAAGTCATTGAAATCTATGTCCGTGTATTTTTTATGCAAAGTAAAAATGCACTTAACGGCATCTGGTGTGAACCAGCCCTAACGGGTTGATTTGTAAAGAATTTGCATAGCCATTCACCCAGTGAAAATACATGTACATTTGTGAATGGAGCAAAAAACAAACGTAAATAGGCTATATTCTATGCTGTTTTATTGTAGATCATGGAGTTTAACGCATAAGGACCGGAAGGTTTTACCACCTTAATGACCAGGCCATTTTTTGCAATACGGCACTGCATTATTTTAACTGATAATTGCATAGTCGTGCAATGCTGTATAGCCAAATAAAATTGATGTCCTTTTTTTTTCCCCACAAATAGAGCTTTCTTTTGGTGGTATTTGATCACCTCTGCGTTTTTTTGTTTTTTTTTTTTGCGCTAGAAACGAAAAAAAAGACAGACAAATTTGAAAAAAACAATATTATTTACTTTCTGCTATAAAACATATCCAATAACAAAATATAAAAAATCTAATGTCTTCATCAATTTAGGCCAATATGTATTCTGCTATATATTTTTGGTTAAAAAATTCCCAATAAGCGTATATTGATTGGTTTGCAAAAGTTATAGCGTCTACAAAGGGGATAGATTTAAGGACTTTATTTATGTAATTTTTTTACTAGTTATAGCGGCGATCAGTGAGTTTTAGCAGGACTGCGACACTGCAGCGGACAAACCGATCACCTAGCTGACACTTTGACGCTTTTGGGAACCAGTGACATTATTACAGTAATCAGTGCTAAAAATATGCACTGTTACTGTAGTAATGACACTGGCAGGGAAGGGGTTAACATCAAGGACGATCAAAGGGTTAAGTGTGTCCCTAGGAGGTGCTTGCTTACTGTGTGGGGGATTGATTCGCTGGAGGGACACAGAGATCCGTGTTCCTTATTAGCAAGGACAGAAAATCTGTGTCCTCTCCTGTTAGAATGGTGATCTGCCTTGTTTAGTTAGGCAGATCACCCTTCTGCCTTCTCTGAAGAACGATCAGCGGGCCCCGGCCACTGGACCCGCTGATTGGCTCTTTCTGTGGCCAATGGGCGCGTGCGTCCCTCAGTAGCTAGTGCACGAAGCAAAGTACAGGTATGTCGATTCGCGCAGCTGTGCCACCTTGCCGCAGTACAACAGCAGCGGACGGTCTGCATTTGGCCACTAGATGGAGTTAAAAGTCATTGTTTATTTTGTTTATTATAGATATTTATATAGCTCCAATTTACACAGCGCTTTACATATATATTGTACATTCACATCAGTCCTTGCCCTCAAGGAGATTATAATCCAAGGTCTCTAACTCACATTCATACATAGACATACTAGGGTCAATTTACCTACCAGCATGTCTTTGGATTGTGGGAGGAAACTGGAGTACCCCAAGAAAACACACGCATGCACAGGGAAAGCATGCAAACTCTAGGTAGTGTCATGGTTGGGATTCAAAGTGAGGGGGAAAAGTGTTTGACCCCCCTGCAAATTTTGTACGTTTGCCCACTGACAAAGAAATAATCAGTCTATAATTTTATTGGAAGGTTTATTTTAACAGTGAGAGACAGAATAACAACAAAAATATCCAGAAAAACGCATTTCAAAAAAGTTATAAACTGATTTGCATTTCAATGAGTGAAATAAGTATTTGACCACTTTGCAAAACATGACTTAGTACTTGGTGGCAAAACCCTTGTCGGCAATCACCAGAGGTCAGAGGTTTCTTGTAGTTGGCCACCAGGTTTGCACACAACTCAGTCCTTAAGGTTTTGAGGCTGACGTTTGGTAACTAGAACCTTCAGCTCCCTCCACATATTTTCTATGGGATTAAGGTCTGGAGACTGGCTAGGCTACTCCAGGACCTTAATGTGCTCCTTCTTGAGCCACTCCTTTGTTGCCTTGGCCGTGTGTTTTGGGTCATTGTCATGCTGGAATAACCATCCACGACCCATTTTCAATGCCCTGATTCTCACCCAAGATTTAACGGTACATGGCCCCATCCATCATCCCTTTGATGACGTGAAGTTGTCCTGTCCCCTTAGCAGAAAATACCCCCAGAGTAAAATGTTCCCACCTCCATGTTTGACGGTGGTGATGGTGTTCTTGGGGTCATAGGATAGCATTTCTCCTCCTCCAAGCATCGCAAGTTGAGTTGATGCCAAATAGCTTGATTTTGGTTTCATCTGACCACAGCACTTTCACCCAGTTAACCTCTGAACCATTCAGATGTTCATTAGCAAACTTCAGATGGGCCTGCACATGTAGCCTACAATCTTGTCCCTGACATCCTTGGACAGCTCTTTGGTCTTGGCCATACTTATTCAACTCATTAAAGTGCAAATCAATGTATAACTTGTTTGAAATGTGTTTTTCTGGATATTTTTGTTATTTTGTCTCTCACTGTTAAAATATACCTACCAATAATATTATAGACTGATCATTTCTTTGTCAGTGGGCAAACGTACAATATGTTTTCACTTTTGATTATTTTTGTTTAGTTGTCTCACCGATATGATCACTTATGAAGCACTAGATGCATTTATGTTTTAATTATTGGTTTCTCCTTTTCTGCATGTTAGAGTGTACTCATTTCAGGACATTTAATCTAATTTTATTTTTATTTATGTACATTCATTTCAAATCACTCTCTGATTGTAAGCGCACTTGTTTTTATTTACATACATCCCAGGAGTCTTTGTCAGAGAGCTCACCTTGCTGGTCATGGTATTGACCGCCTTGGGGCGCGCCTGTGAGCGTCGGCGTGCACGTGGGCGCCATTTGGCGCCAAGCCGGCCTATTTAGGTTTGTCAGGCACTCTGTTCAGTGCTGCCTGATCATCAGCTTCCTGTGCCATAGTTCCTGTTTCCTGTCTTGTCTTCCTGTTTACCTGATCTCCTGACGACCCGGACTGCCCTTGGATTCTCCTGTTTGCTGCCTGTACCTGACCTTGGCCCGTTTGACTCCGCTTCTGCCTGCTCCTATTGTACCTTGCTGCCAGTCTGTTGCCGAACCCTGCTTGTGTCCCGATCTGCCTGTCTTGCTCCTGCTCAGCACCTGTTACCAGTGTTACGGACTATTGACCTGTTGTCTGAAGATCATCTCTCATCCTGTACCTGGATCTCTTCAGCAGGCTCTCATACCATTCCGCACTCTCGTGCCTCCTGTCTGCTCTACCAGGGGCCGTGAGTCGGATAAGTAAGGGAGTCTACCCTCTGCCCAAGCGGACTCATCAGTCTGGTAAGTAAAAGTCTGACAGTCTTTAGGAGGAGAGGATGAGTTTTAACAGCCAAGCACACCCTGCCTGCATGCCTGAGCTAAGGGCAGATGTATTCCAACAAGTAATTACTACATGAATCATCTGCCCTTAGTCAAGATGGCCACAGCCAGAAATGCTGGGGGGTATTTTCAAAGTGATTTCTCAGCAAAATAAAGCATGGAGACATGGATGAATGGGTGAATTTGCTTTGAAAATCCAGATATAAGTTAAATAGCGTTTTTAGTTTGTGGTACTCAGATGCAGTTCTGGTGGTCATGTAGCTCTCAGTAGATAAATCCACTGAGTTTCTGTTTTAAGAAGCGACCTATCCAAATCCCTTGGATTTTTGTGTATGTGGTCTACAGTTATGAACTTGGGGGCTAAAATATGCATGCATCATACATACTAGGAGGAGACAGCAGGGGGAGTCAATGATGGAGAAGAATCTGGGTGTTCTGGAAGATCATAGACTTAATAATAGCATGCAGAGCCAAACTGCAGTTTCTAAAGCTAGCAAAATATGTATTAAAAGAGGTGTAGACTCTAAAGAGAAAGGCATAATTTTTCCCCTGTACAAATCATTAGTAAGACCTCATCTGGAATATGCAGCTCTCTTTTGGGCACCAGTTCACAAAAAAGGATATCGGAGAACTGGAGAAAGTGCAGAGAAAGGAAACCAAACTGATAAGAGGCATGGAAGGAGCTCAGCTATGAGGAAAGAACAGCTGAACTGAATTTATCTCTTGAGAAGAAGCGATTAAAGGAGGATGTGATCAACATACTGGGGGTCATTTACTATAGCGCAAATATCATAATAGCGCCCAATTAAGCCAATTAGGACTTCAACTGGGTGGAAAATGTAAAATTGTGCTATTGCTGGCGAACATGCCTGTCAAATCAGCATATGCGGGAATAGTTGAAGTCAATGGGGCTCGAATCTGCAAAATCAAAAGTCATCATTGAAGGCTTGTATGCAAGTTATTTGGCATAAAGTGTATGGGAACCTGGGTCCTGCCCTGGTATCAATGCAAAAAAAGTTTTTAAAACAATAGTTTTTTCAGGAGCAGTGATTTTAATTATGCTTACAATGAAGCAATAAAAATGAAATATTCATTTAAATATCATGCTGGGGGTCCCCTTAGTCTGCCTGTAAAGTGGCTCATCTGTGCGATGTGTAGAACAGTGCCACAGCAATAATGGCATTTCTAAAGGAAAAAATGTAATTTAAAATTGCTTGCGGCTGTAATGTATTGCCTGCTCCTGGCAATATAGATTAAAAAAAATTTAAAAACGGCATGTGGTTTCCCACCCCACCCCCCCTCCCCCCAGTCCATACCAGGCCCTTTGGGTCTGGTATAGATTTTAAAGGGAAACCCACGCCAAAATTAAAAAAAAAAAATGTACGTAGGGTCTCCCCCCAAAATCCATACCTGACCCATATCCGAGCATGCAGCCAGGAGGTCAGGAAAAGGGGGGGATGAGCGAGCGCCCCCCCCTCCTGAACCATACCAGGCCACATGCCCTCAATATGGGGAGGGTACATCTTGTCCCCATGTTGATGGGGACAAGAGCCTCTTCCCAACAACCCTCACCGGGGTCTGTGGGTGGGAGGCTTATCAGAATCTGGAAGCCCCCTTTAACAAGGGGGCCCCCAGATCCGCCCCCCCACGTGAATGAGTATGGGGTAAAAAGTAGTTTTCTTCCCCGATTCTTCTGCCAATCTGCCTCCTTCCCCGCTTCTTCCTCTGGTCTTCTCCTTCTTCCTCTGATCTTCCTCCTGCTTCTTCTTTCCCCGCTTCTTCTTCCTCTGGTCTTCCCCCACTTCTTCTTCCTTCGCTGCTGCCACCAAACTACTGAACATTTAAAAAACTAATTCCTCCGATGATGCAATGGGGTGGATGATGACATTCAGAGACCACTCCCCTTGTGACCTTGCCACCCGGGGCATGATGGGTCCGTGATATCACAAGGGGGCAGGGTCTCCTGATTACGCCATCCTTTGGCCACACCCCATAGTTATATATGACATGTACGCCATGAAAGCGGACAGATTGGGAGCCGCAGCGTCAGAGGAGGGTCGTTTTTGGATCTTCAGTGGGTCGGTGGCGGGCGGGGCAGCGGAGGAAGAAGAAGACCAGAAGAAGAATCGGGGGAAGAAGAAGCTGGAGGAAGGAAGAAGGGTAAGACCAGAGGTAGGAGAAGCCAGAGGATGACCGGAGGAAGAAGCGGGGAAAGAAGACATTTTTAATAAAGGACTTGTCAAAAACTGGCTAGTGTCTTTTGTCATATTACACTACGTTTTGGTGAATGGGTAGGAGTACGATGTACCCCATACTCATTCACATAGGGGGGCTGGGATCTAAGAGCCTCCTTTTTAAAGGGGGCTTCCAGATTCTAATAAGCCCCCCACCCGCAGATACTGACAACCACCGGCCAGAGTTTTTCGGGAAGAGGCCCTTGTCCCCATCAACATGGGGACAAGGTGCTTTGGGGGGGACCCCAAAGCACCCTCCCCATGTTGAGAGCATGTGGCCTGGTACGTTCAGGAGGGGGGTGGCGCTCGCTCATCCCCTTCCTTTTCTTGACCTCCAGGCTGCATGCTCGGATAAGGGTCTGTTATGGATTTTGGGGGGGACCCCACACCAATTTTTTAAAACAAATTGGCGTGGAGTTCTTCTTAAAATCCATACTAGACCCAAAGGCCCTGGTATGGATTTTGGGGGAAACCCCACACCAATTTTTTTGTAAACAATAGTTTTTGGAGTAATCTTTTCTTAATTTGTTGCTTAGAGAGAATTCACATTTAGTTGACATATTTCACGGCTTACCTAGTCCACAATATAATTAGTAGAGCCCTGAATTTCAGCTTTGAAGCTGGGGTTTTTTTGTTTTTTGGGGGAACTTCTTTCCCCTTCCCCCCATTACACTTTCTACTCAAGGACTTGCACAACCAAACACTTTCGTATGCAACTAGATTTAATACAGATTTGAAGGGGTATGAATTGTTGCACTTATAAAATATGTATTTCGAGTCTGCAAAAATCTAACTTATAGCAAAAAACAATCAACTTTTTATTTCAACATTAGTATAAACATTTGGTACATTAATGTCCAAAAAAAAAAAAAAAGGCATGGAAATGATGCTCCAGCATTTGGCAATATAGTGAGAAGGGCCCTGCTCAACAGAGTTTACAATATACAAGGGTAAGACACTAAAAATTAGACACATTATACCAGGGGTGTCCAAACTATGGCCCTCCAGCTGTTGCGGAACAACACTTCCCATGAGGCATTGTAAAACTCTGACATTCACAGACATGACTAGGCATGATTGGAGTTGTAGTTCCTTAACAACTGGAGGGCCATAGTTTGGACACCACTGCATTATACAAATCACTTTGGAAAAGCAGGGATACAAATCAAGCCAACAACAAGCATGACTAAACTTTTTCTGTGATCAGAAGTCCTCGCCCCAAACCCCAAAAAAGTTACATAGCAGAATTATCATAAGCAAAAACAGACAAAATTAATACAAAAGCCAAAAAGGCAGCGCACAAACTACATTGACACACACAGCAGGAATGAATTAGCAGGGACCTTCCTTTGCATCTCAACCATTACATAGCAGTTGTAAGTCTCACATGTGAGATTTAGAAGCAATCATCAAACAGCCTTAGAGGGGTGTGGGTCGGGAATTATGCACCCCCTCCCAAAACCCACAAAAACCTGATTCATTCTGTCTCTTCATGTAGGCCTCACGTGCTCACACCTGTTCATCAGGAATACACACTCTTTACAAATGAAAGAATGCCTCAGCATTGATATCTCTGCAGGGTAAAGCTCAAAATAACCCGTCCAAGGCTCTGCACATGATCAAGTGTTCCCAAAAATCTCCAAATCAAACTGCTACGTTGTTGGGCATGTGGAGGATCCAAAACTGGAAATGACTACTTTGTGAGGAGTGCTTCACACAAATTGGTGACAAAGCACATTTGTCATTCATCATAAGCAATACAACATTAAAATATGTGTGCAGCATCACACCAGACTTAGACATCCATATCTGGGCCAAAACATCCCAGTTCTAGATTTGGTGCAAACCCACACTTGCCTGATCTATAATGGGATTTCTTGGGGTTCCATTATATGAAGAATTTAAAAAATGTTAGCACTGCTGAAAAAGAAACTTTAATACCACAACATACAAACCTCTAGCCAGGTAGCAGGATTGGGATTCAAACTCAGAAACTCAGGGCTGGTTGGCAGAAGTACTAGCCTGTGAGCCACTGAACTGCTACATGTTTTTAGGCTGCATCTCTGTGGTGTAAAACAGTCCTAAGTCCCAGGGGTGCCAGAAGTTAATGCAATCAATGTACTGTGGAAGGCCAGAGAGCCAGTGAACAACCTGTTCCATGCCATCTGCTTTGAAGGCTAGTTATGGCTGATTACTGGCAGCTAGGGATGAGCCGAAGCCCCCCCCCCCCGGTTCGGTTCGCACCAGAACCTGCAAACGGACCAAAAGTTTGCGCAAACTTTAGAACCCCATTAAAGTTTAATGGGACTTAAACGTTCGAAATCAAAAGTGCTAATTTTAAAGGCTAATATGAAAGTTATTGTCCTAAAAAGGGTTTGGGGTCCCGGGTCCTGCCCCAGGGGACATGTATCAATGAAAAAAAATTTTTTAAAACGTCCGTTTTTTCTGGAGCAGTGATTTTAATAATGCTTAAAGTGAAAAAAAGTGAAATATTCCTTTAAATATCGTACCTGGGGGGTGTCTGTAGTATGCCTGTAAAGTGACACGTGTTTCCCATGCTTAGAACAGTCCCTGCACAAAATGACATTTTTAAAGGAATAAAAGTCATTTAAAACTGTTTGCGGCTTTAATGTAATGTTGGGTCCCGGCAATATGGATGAAAATCAGTGGGAAAAACGGCATGGGTACCCCCCAGTCCAATACCAGGCCCTTTGGGTCTTGTATGGATATTAAGGGGAACCCCGCACCCAAATTAAAAAAAGGAAAGGCGTGGGTCCCCCAGGCCTTATATACTCTGAATAGCAGTATACAGGCGGTGCAAACAAGACAGGGACTGTAGGTTTGTTGTTAAGTAGAATCTGTAATTTTGAACTGGTACATTTTTAAAGTGTAGCTCCAGCCAAAAAATCTATTTTTAAGCTTTTTGGAAAACATAGGGAAGGGTTATCACCCCTGTAACATTTGTTTTGCTGTCTGTGCACCTCTTAAGAAGATTTCACCTCACTTTCTGTCCCAATGACAAATGTTTTTTGAAAATTTGGGGTTTTTAGTGAAATAAGGTTTGGTGATAAAGCATCAGTGAAGTGGAGTCATGTTTTTCCCATATTAACTCTTACAGGAGAGAATTTCCCTTCCTAGGGGTAGATTTCATCTCACTTCCTGTTGTCTCCTTCCGTTTGCAAATAGGATTCGTTTGTAAGTTGGATGTTTGAAAGTAGGGGCCTGCCCTATATATTCTGTGGAAATTGGGGCCTTAGGTGTTGGTGTTTCCACAACACTGTAAGCCCTCACAGTTACTCTTGGTGGGCGCAGGAACGGGCCCTGCTGTGAAATATTAGATCAAGAATTGTAATTACTTGCCATTGTTGAACAGTGGTAGAAAAATTGGGCCTTTGGTGGTGGTGGTGCTGGTGCCACAACACTGTAAGTCCTCACAGTTACTCTTAGTGGGCACTTGAACGGGCCCTGCTGTGAAATATTATATCAAGAATTGTAAAAACATGCACCTGTTGAACAGGGGCAGAAAAATTGGGCCTTTGGTGGTGGTGGTGTTGCCACAACACTGTAAGCCCTCACAGTTACTCTTGGTGGGCGCAGGAATGGGCCCTGCTGTGAAATATTAGATCAAGAATTGTAATTACATCTCCCTGTTGAACAGGGGCAGAAAAATTGGGCCTTGGCCCCTGGTGGCGGTGCCCAGAACCAAAAATGTTCTTACAAGCTATCAGCATGAAAATTGAGGAGGAAGAGGATTGTTACTCAGCATAACAGGATAGTCACTCAGCATAGGCAGTCTTGAAGGGATCTCACATAAAAAAAAAAATCAATCGGTTACATCAGCATCAGGTGCTTGGTAGCTGGTGATCCAAGACTGATTCATTTTTATGAAGGTCAGCCGATCGACCGATTCGGTGGACAGGCGCACCCTGTGATCGGTTACAAAGCCTCCAGCAGCACTGAATGTGCGTTCCGAAAGAACGCTGGATGCAGGACAGACCAGTAGCTCAGTTGCATACTGTGCAAGCTCTGGCCAGTGATCCATCCTCAAGACCCAGTAACACAGAGGATTTTCGGTGGGAAAGGTGTCCAAGTCTGATCTTGCCCCTAGGTAATCCTGCACCATGTGAATCAGACGCTGGCGATGGTTGCTGGAACCGATCAGACCTTGGGGCTGCGGACTAAAAAAATTGTCTGAACGCATCGGTCAGACGGCCACCTTCTCCTCCGCTCTTTCTGTGACTGACCGAAGCCTCAGCAACACGTTGTCTAGGTGGACCAGGAAATTTTAACCTCCCAGGCTCTGGAAACGCGTTGCACAAACCTTTCTGCAAGACCTCCCGAAGATATTTCATCCTCTGCTCCCTCTGCAACGACAAGATAAGGTTCCCAACCTTGCCCTTGTAACGTGGATCAAGGAGGGTTGCTAGCCAGTAATCATCCCTCCCCTTGATACCTTGAATATGAGGATCCTTACGCAGGCTTTGCAGGATCAGGGAGGCCATGCAGCGTAGGTTTGCGGAGGCATTCGATCCAGAGTCCTCTGGGTCACTAAGGGTGACATGATCTGCAGCCACCTCCTCCCAGCCACGTACAAGTCCATGGGTTTCTTCGGAATGTAAATGATCCCTTGAAGACTGCTGCTGATGCTGAGTGCCAGGCTCCACCTCCATGCTGACACATGACACATATGTGATCGGCAGGCACGCAGGAACACTGTCTGGATAAAGGGGGCCTTGAGAGGTAAGGAAGTCCTCCTCTTCCTCCCTCTGTTCTGCCTCAAGTGCCCTGTCCATTATTCCACACAGCGTGTGCTCCAACAGGTGGATAAGAGGGACAGTGTCACTGATGCATGCACTGTCACTGCTCACCATCCTCGTGGCCTCCTCAAATGGTGACAGGACAGTGCATGCATCCCTGATCATAGCCCACTGGCGTGGGGAAAAAGAACAAGGTCCCCTGACCCTGTCCTGGTGCCATAGTCGCATAGGTACTCATTAATGGCCTTCTGCGTGTGCAGCCGCTGCAGCATGGCCAGCGTTGAGTTCCACCTGGTGGGTATGTCAGAGATTAGGCGGTTCTTGGGCAGGTTAAATTCCTTTTGGAGGTCAGCCAGCCGAGCACTGGCATTATATGACCCGCGGAAATGCACACAGACTTTCCTGGCCTGCCTCAGGACATCCTGTAAGCCTGGGTACCTGCCCAAGAACTGCTGCACCACCAAGTTAAGGACGTGAGCCAAACAGGGCACATGGGTCAGTTGTCCCTGTCGGAGGTTGGTGCCATTGTCGCAAACCACCATACCTGCCTTAAGATGGTGTGGCATCAACCACCTCTGAACCTGCCCCTTCAGAGCTGACAAAATCTCTGCCCCGGTGTGGCTCCTGTCCCCCAAGCACACCAGCTCAAGCACCGCATGGCGTCTTTTTGCCTGTGTGCTTGCGTAGCCCCTTGAACGCCTAGGAAGCACCGCTGGTTCCTAGGACAAATCAGCACAGGAAGATGCCATGGAGGAAGAAGAAGAGGAGGGGGTGGAGGAGAGAGGTGTGGCAGAATCACCACTAGTAGAATTTTGGAGGCGTGGTGGCGGAACAACCTCTAACACTACTGCACCCTGTCCTGCATCCTTCCCAGCTGCCAGAAGAGTCACCCAGTGCGCGGTGAAAGAAATGTAACGTCCCTGTCCATGCCTGCTGGACCATGAGTCAGCGGTAATATGCACCTTACCGCTGACCGCCTTGTCCAGCGAGGCCAAGACATTGCCTTCCACATGCCGGTAGTCAGCCGGAATCACCTTCTGTGAGAAAAAGTGGCATTTGGGAACCTGCCATTGAGGAACCGCACATTCACAAACTCACGGAAGGGGGCAGAGTCTACCAACTGAAAAGGCAGCAGTTGATGTGCTAGCAATTTAGCCAAGCTAGCATTCAACCGCTGGGCATGTGGATGGCTGGGAGCGAACTTCTTTCGGTGGTACAGCAGCTGAGGCAGGAAAATTTGCCTGGTACAATCTGACGTTGGTGTACCAATAGCAGATTGCCCGCAAGTACTTGGCTGTGACACACCTAATTCTACACCTTCATTCCTCTCAGTGCAGGTTTCAGAGAGGACTGAAGGTATAGTGGGGTTGGAGATCCCAGCTGATGAGGAGCAATGAGAGGTCCGCTTTGTTCTTTGATGTGGGTCTTTTAGGTACGCTTGCCAACGAACTGCATGGCAGGTCGACATATGCCTGGTCAAGCATATGGTGCCCAAGCGGGTGATGTTTTGCCCACGCAAGATACACTTGAGACATATGTTGCAAATAGCAGTGGTGGGATCTGATGCACTCTTCTCAAAAAAGGCCCACACCAAAGAACTTTTGGAATAATGCGCAGAGACAGCAGCACCCTGCACATGCAGAGCTCTGCGGTGTGATGCAGTCGGTGTACTGCCCTTAAGCTGGCCCCTGGAGGACATCCTGCCTCATTGGAGATGGGCCTCCTCCTCCTCTCTCCTATCAGGCACCCACATGGAGTCAGTGACCTCATCATCCCCTCCCTCCTAATCACTGGAGCAAAGCTGGCAGTATGCTGCAACTGGGGGAACATGACTGCCAGATTGCTTTCCTTCTTGGGCACCCCCTCTCTCTGGGCTCACATTACTGCCTTCCTCTAGCTGGGTACCACCATTGGAGCCTTCAAAACGCTGGGCATCCTCCTGGAGCATGTACCCAACACTGTGGTCAAACAGTTCGGGGGACTCCTCAGGAGGACATGGTGGGGCTAGGAAAGGAGTGACTGATGCCATTGAGCCGAGGGAAGAAGCCACGTTTGCAGCTGCTTTGCCAGACAAAGTACCCTGAGCCTGGAGGAGAGAGGATGAGGAGGATGAGGACGGCTTGGTCATCCATTCTACCAAGTCTTCCGCATGTTGCTGCTCAACACGGCCAGCTGCCGAAAAAAAGGACAAGCGTGTCCCACGTCTACGTGCTGATGAGGATGCACTGTCTCCACGACCAGCACTGTTGCCTCTAGACACAGAGCCTGCTTGCCCTCTTTTATTGGCTTGCGACTGTCTGCCTCTCCTTGTTGGCCTTCCAGACATACTAATGGCCTGCAGTGAGGTGTAGCTGCTATATATATACTGATACGGCAGCTAGCAGAATCAACTGCCTGCCTGTGGTACTAATAGGATCAGAAGAACACCACCAATTTTCTTCAGGTAGCTTTAGGTGCACACTGTGCAGAGGACACAGTACGCTAACTGTAAATACTGTAGCTGCCTGCCTGTGGTATTAATAGGAGCAGAACAACAGCAATTGTCTTCAGGTAGCTTTAGGTGCACACTGTGCAGAGGACACAGTACACTAACTGTAAATACTGCAGCTGCCTGCAGTACTAATAGGATCAGAAGAACACCACCAATTTTCCTCAGGTAGCTTTAGGTGCACACTGTGTAGAGGACGCACTACACTAACTTGTAAATACTGCAGCTGCCTGCGGTACTAATAGGATCAGAAGAACACCTCCAATTTTCTTCAGGTAGCTTTAGGTGCACACTGTACAGAGGACACAGTACATTAACTGTAAATACTGTAGCTGCCTGCCTGTGGTATTAATAGGATTAGAACAGCAAGTGTCTTCAGGTAGCTTTAGGTGCACACTGTGCAGAGGACACAGTACACTAACTGTAAATACTGCAACTGCCTGCGGTACTAATAGGATCAGAAGAACACCACCAATTTTCTTCAGGTAGCTTTAGGTGCACACTGTGCAGAGGACGCAGTACACTAACTTGTAAATACTGCAGCTGCCTGTGTGTGGTATTAATAGGATTAGAACAACAGCAATTGTCTTCAGGTAGCTTTAGGTGCACACTGTGCAGAGGACACAGTACACTGTAAATACTGCAGCTGCCTGCAGTACTAATAGGATCAGAAGAACACCACCAATTTTCTTCAGGTAGCTTTAGGTGCACACCATGCAGAGGACGCAGTACACTAGCTTGTAAATACTACTGCTGCCTGCGGTACTAATCATATCAGAAGAACACCACCAATTTTCTTCAGGTAGCTTTAGGTGCACACTGTGCAGAGGACGCACTACACTAACTTGTAAATACTGCAGCTGCCTGCGGTACTAATAGGATCAGAAGAACACCACCAATTTTCTTCAGGTAG
Organism: Aquarana catesbeiana; assembly: GCF_042186555.1. Taxonomy (NCBI): domain Eukaryota; kingdom Metazoa; phylum Chordata; class Amphibia; order Anura; family Ranidae; genus Aquarana; species Aquarana catesbeiana. Next base: position 156,009,647 of record NC_133330.1, on the reverse strand, counting down.
CTTTAGGTGCACTCTGTGCAGAGGATGCACTACACTAACTTGTAAATACTGCAGCTGCCTGTGGTACTAATAGGATCAGAAGAACACCAATTTTCTTCAGGTAGCTTTAGGTGCACACTGTGCAGAGGACGCACTACACTAACTTGTAAATACTGCAGCTGCCTGTGGTACTAATAGGATCAGAAGAACACCGCCAATTTTCTTCGGGTAGCTTTAGGTGCACACTGTGCAGAAGACGCACTACACTAACTTGTAAATACTGCAGCTGCCTGCGGTACTAATAGGATCAGAAGAACACCACCAATTTTCTTCAGGTAGCTTTAGGTGCACACTGTGCAGAGGGCACACTACACTAACTGTAAATACTGTAGCTAATAGGACTAATAGGATCAGAAGAACACCACCAATTTTCTTCAGATAGCTTTAGGTGCACACTGTGCAGAGAACGCACTACACTAACTTGTAAATACTGCATTTGCCTGCGATACTAATAGGATCAGAACACCACCAATTTTCTTCTGGTAGCTTTAGGTGCACACTGTGCAGAGGACACACTACACTAACTGTAAATACTGTAGCTAATAGGACTAATAGGATCAGAAGAACACCAGCAATTTTCTTCAGGTAGCTGTAAATACTGTAAAAACACCTGCCTGCCTGTCAGTAGGAAGAGAATAACAGGAACGGATCTAGCTAAACTGAATACAGTGTATGTGTATATATATATATATATATATATATATATATATATATATATATATACACAACACCTAGGATGCACATATATATATACACAATACACTGTAAGTGCAGCTAACTGACTCGCCTACCTACTCTATCTAACTTAAATCAAATGACACTGTCTCTGTCACTTTCTCTCTCTCAACGCCGGAACACACTACACAGGGCTGACGTGCAGGCGGCCTTATATAGTGTGGAGCCATAATTGGCCAAAGCTACCCTGGCTTTGGCCAATTATGGCTCTCTGTACAGACAGCGCTGTGATTGGCCAAGCATGTGGGTCATAGTGCATGCTTGGCCAATCATCAGCCAGCAATGCACTGTGATGCAGCAGTGAATTATGGGCCGTAATGCACCACACTAATTTGGCGCGAACGGCCCATATCCTTCGCAATTCGATGAACAGTCGAACATGGGTTCGACTCAAACTCGAAGCTCATCCCTACTGGCAGCATGCTGAGAGATAAACAGCTGTCATTTTGTGGGTTTAGGCTTGGTAAGAGGCTGCAATTACTGGTGGTGGGGAAATGTTAAGGTTGATTATAGTCCTTGCCCATGGAAAACATATGACACAATTTGCAATAGTGGTGGAACCCTCCTACACATAAATACTACATTTAAACATAATTCATATAAGGCCCATTGTCAGGAGTTATGTTTAACAACATAGGGAGAACATACAACTTCTCTACATGAAGTGGCATGTTTAGGATTTGAACCCAAAACCTCAGTGCTGCTAAGCAGAAGTGCTAACCTGTTGCACTGTGCTGCCACATGTGAAACCCTCCTACACATAAATACACATATACTGCATTTCTTTGGACAGGTGGTGGAATTACATTATTCAGGAGTTATTCTTCTTGATTTATTCTGTGATATTTAGTGGTTCTTGGTGTGTGTGTGTAGAATAGTGATCTGATTTTTGGGAATGTCATTTTTATTTCTGTTGATGGTACACATATCACATTTTTTGGGCTCAAATTAGGATCATTTGGAAATAATACAAAACACACAAGATTGTGATTCATTTTAAATTTGCATCAGCAGTGGTATTGTTTGTGGTTTGTAAAGACACCTGTGAGTTTGGGTAAAGATTTCTGTTGTTAGATGGACAGCAACAAGTGAAAGTGACAGAGAAAAATACATTTTATCAAAACATTCCACATTCTAGCATTCTTTAAAAAAAAATAGATGATAAAGAAGCAACATTGTTGCAAGGACAATTTCTTTGAGAGAAAGATACATTCATCTCAACATGAAAAGTATTTGGGGAAGTTACAATTGTACCATTAGCATCAATGGCTGAAACTTGCATTGGGCTACATAACTCATTTTCACACCTCAAAAAATGCTTTTTAACCCAGCGCTCATTTTGGTATTTACTATAACTCTTGGTAAAAAAGGCATGGGAGTTAAAATGAAAGTAGTTTGCTTGTCTGAGCATGCTCAGTTGTGCTGGCACCTAGTTGTAAAGAGACGGGGAATATATCTCTTCTCAGACTTTTAACCATTTGCCGCCCACCATATAGCAAAATGACAGCGGCAAAGAGGTTTCAATATCCTGACCCGACGTCATATGATGTCCAGCAGGATAACAGGCGCCGCACTCCCGTGGGGGCGCGCATCGAGGCGATCGGTGGTGTGGTGTGTCAGTCTGACACACCGCAACACCGATCTCGGTAAAGAGTCTCCGTCAGAGTGATCAGCCGTGTCCAATCATAGCTGATCACAGTGTAAACAGGAAGAGCCAGTTGTTCCCGGGAGAATGGTTCCTTCACCCCGATATCTTCCTGTCAATATGTCAAAGATGGGGGATCCCAGACGTAGATCTGTTTGCGTCCAGGTTCAACAAAGAAATGGACAACTTTGTGTCAAGAACAAAGGATCCGCTAGCATGCAGAACAGATGCCTTGATGTTCCCGTGGAGTCAGTTTTCACTGATTTATGAATTCCCTCCTATTCTGCCTGAGTCCATGACTTCTTTGCAGGATCAAGCAGGAAGGGAAGTCGGTGATTCTTGTGGCCCCCAGCGTGGCCCAGGAGATCTTGGTATGCAGAGATCATAAGGATGGCGGTAGGGGTCCCTTGGATCCTACCACCACGTCCAGACCTTCTCTCGCAAGGTCCGGTATTCCATCCTACCTTTACAAACACTAAATTTAATGGTTTGGCTATTGAGACCCACATTCTGAAGAAATGTGGGCTCTTAAGTTCAGTGGTATCTACCTTGGTTAATGCAAGGAAGCTGGCCTCCAGAATCACATATAATAGAGTCTGGAAGGCATATGTCTCCTGGGATGAATCCAGGGGTTGGCACCCCAGGAAGTGGGTCATAGGTAGAATCCTTGACTTTCTGCAGATGGGGTTAGAAATTAAGCTGGCCTTGATTACTTTCAAAGGCCAGGTCTTGGCCTTATCGGTATTGTTCCAACGACCACTTTCTTAGTTTTTTCAAGGGGTAACGCGGCTTAATCCCCCGGTTAGGTCACCCCTGAACCCTTGGGACTTGAATTTCTATCGGCGTTACAGAAACAGCCTTTTTGAGGTGATACGACATACTCCCTTGTTTCTTTTGACAAGGAAATTATTTTTTCTGGTAACCATATCTTCTGCAAGAAGGGTATCAGAGTTGGCTGCTCTTTCTTGTAAAAAGCTATATTATTATTCACAAGGATAAGGTAGTATTGCGTCCTCATCCTAACTTTCTACCGAAGGTAGTATAAGGTTTTTATCTAAACCAGGATATTGTTCTACCTTCATTTTTTTTCCAGAACTCTGTTCTATGGAAGAAAAATCACTACATTCTCTTGATGTGGTGAGAGCAGTCAAGGTCTACTTAAAGGCGACTGCTCAGATTAGAAAAATGGATGTTTTGTTTGTATTGCCTGAAGTTCCTAAAAGAGGACAGGCAGCATCAAAATCTACTATTTCTAAATGGATTCATCAAGTAATCATTCTAGCTTATGGTTTAAAGAGGTAGATTCCACCCTCTCAAATCAAAGCGCACTCCTCCAGAGCTGTTAGTGCTTCACGGGCAGTGCATCACCAAGCCTCCATGGCTCAAATCTGCAAGGCTACAACTTGGTCTTCAGTCTATACATTTACCAGATTCTATCAGGTGGATGTAAAAAGACATGAGGATGTCACCTTTGGGCGCAGTGTGCTGCAGGCAGCAGTATAAGTCTTCTGATCTCATGTTGCCCTACTTTTGTTGTGTCTCCCTCCCCTCAGTTGGCATTGCTCTGGGACATCTCACATAGTAATTACTATGGCTCTGTGTCCCGTGATGTACGATTAAGAAAATAGGATTTTTATAACAGCTTACCTGTAAAATTATTTTCTTTGAAGTATATCACGGGACACAGAGGTCCCTCCCCTCTTTCTGGTATACATGTGTATTACTTTGCTACAAAAACTGAGGTACTCCCAGTAGTGGGAGGGGTTATATAAGGAGGCAACTTCCTGTTTAGGGTTTGCCAGTGTCCATCACCTGAAGGTGGCCTATAACCCACATAGTAATCACTATGGCTCTGTGTCCCATGATATACTTCAAAGAAAAGGATTTTACAGGTAAGCTGTTATAAAAATCCTATTTTTCACACACTTTAAAAGCAGATTATCTTTAAACAATATACCGCATATTTCAGTACCATTTAGGCGATCATGCTGTAAACATTATTTCCCTGTGCAATTCCCCAGGTCCTAACAAGAGTAAGGGTTTGGGCGCTATCTGTTTTCTGGGAGCTATAGTAAATTCGATTTTGGGAGTATTTTTTCACCAGCGCTATAGTGAATTCCGTTCTAGCGCTAATTGCCGCAATCACTGTAATTTGATTGTGGTAATTTGAGCACTAATTAGCAGTAATTAGCACATGGCACTATAGTAAATGACCCCCACGGTATATAAATACATAAGTGGTCCATATAGTGAACTTAGTGTTATGTTATTCACTTCCAGGTCATTACAGAAGACAAGGGGGCACTCTTTACATTGGGAGGAAATTAGATTTAACCTTACGAAAAGGCTTCTTCACATTAAAGGGGTTGTAAACCTACGTGTTTTTTCACCTTAATGCATCCTATGCATTAAGGTGAAAAAACACCTGCTAGTGACTGGCCCCCAGCCCCCTGTTTTACTTGCCTGAGCCTTGGAACTTGACCCACGGGGACGCGATGATTCTCTGCCCGTGGTTCTCGGCTCTTGATTGGATAGATTGATAGCAGCGCAGCTATTGGCTCCCGCTGCTGTCAATCAAATACAATGCCTCGGGCGCCAGGTGGCGGGGCCGAGTCCTGCATTTGGCCTCTATGGACACCGAATGCTGCACTCAGGAGCACACCCACAAGGTAATCCCCTGGGAGAGCGCTTCTCCCAGGGGGTTATCTGATGTGGGGAGGAGCCGCGAGAGCTGCCGGGGGACCCCAGAAGAGCAGGCTCAGGGCCACTCTGTGCAAAACGAGCTGCACAGTGGAGGTAAGTATGATATGTTTGTTACTTTTAAAAAAAAAACCTTATAATCACTTTAGGAGCTGTGATAAAGTGAAAGAGACTCCTTCAAGAACTAGTTCTGGCCATCTCAATAGATTGTTTTTAAAAAAAGAGCTGGATGCTTTATTTCAATCTTGAGACCCTTAGGGCTAGGGGAGTTTAAATTATAAATACACTGCGTTTCCCCTTTGAAATATCTCAAATTCTGTTAGAACCCCTCCAGTATGGGAAGACCCTATCTATACCCCAGAATTGTAGTAGCAATGAATCACTATTGTGGGCTTTCCCTACAATGTAGGGATACACTTTGTTGTCTATATCCCTTCTCAATATTTTGTATATGCTCCGGCGCACACCTTTTAGGAGTCTTTTCAAGCTGCCTACATATAACCCACATGAACATTGGAGAACATATACACAACATGTTTCCTATCACAAGAGAAAAATCTTAATTATATAATCCCTCCCAGTGCTTTCAGATATAAATCTTTCTCTCCTTCTACTGTTTAATATACTGGTTCTACAACCTCTACATCTTCCACATATCACATATAAAAAAGAAAAAGAGAGGAAGGATGGAAAAAAGACAGGAAGGGGATTCTTCCCCTCCTTTTTTTTCTTTTTTTTTATTTCTTTTTTTTTTTTATGGAGATTAGGGCACATACACAGGGGGTATGGAAGGAAGTAATTATGGGTAGACTTCTGATCAACTACGAAGGTATAAGGGGTAAGGCAGAGGGGAAAAGAAATTTCCCCTACCTTTTGCCCTTTTTTTTTTTTTTCCTTTCTTTTTCTCTCTTTTTCGGGAAGGGTAATGTTTGTAAGATTGTGGAATGAATGTAATATGTATGTATAGTCTTTGCTGAGGTCTACGGAGTATAAAGTTGTATAGTGATGTATTTATAAAAGGAAAATAAAATTTTGATTACATATTCCACATGAGAAAAACCCACTGTGATCCAGAGAAGTAACTTGGCCCGTGTGGGGTTCAGTATGTGAGCAGCACAATCAGATCTTTTCTGCTCTTTTGTCATATCTGGTTTATACATATGGATGAGAAAGGAGGAAAAATAACAACTTTATGAATGGGGAGCCTACCTTATTGACTATCTACTGATTTAAAGCGCTTTTTGCCAAACTTTGACTAGAGAGGCATGCTCCTGTGGTGAGTGGCAGTCTCATGAGAGGTGGAGGCACTTGAGCATTAATTATGGGCACTTTTGTGTGATTTTTTCAAACAAAAAATGGATATGGATTATACTTTGTGTAGCTGTCTTCTGTAAACCATGAATTGTCCTGTGCCTGATGTAATGGAGATAAAGAGATCTAAGAATGTTTGTTGTCCATACCAGTAAAGCAGTCCAGGGTGACAACCATGGCATCCTCCATAGATACAATGGGGGAGTGACAAAACCACACAGGGGCAGGAAGTGTGTTATTTGCTCAATCATCAGGTGAAAATAAAGCAAATGAAGCATGAAAAAGAAAACAAATGTAGCAACCACACCAAGCACTAGTAATCTTCCATATTTAACATTTTGGGTTTTGGTTTTAGATACACAGTTTCTATTCTATTCATTTAGATTTTTTGCTCTGAGGGCTCTCACACCCATTAGTATTTAAATAAGGTTAAAGACTGGTTGTCTAATAATGGTTAGGGGTGTTAAATTTAAGCCTCCTTTTACATGCTAGGTCTCTGAAGTCAGGGTTGTTAAATATTCTAGTTCTGTTTTTTGTTTTGGTTTTGTTTTTTTTAAGTCTGCGAGCCAGAGAATGTAGTGTAAATAGGTGGAAGAGCTGCCCAAGAATGTTGTGTAGCTGGTGCTAGTTGGGGAAACCTTTTTTTTTTCTTTGCTTCCTTCAGCCTACTAATTAAGGGGAGTGGTTAATTGGTCACAGGTGCTTGAGGCCTATATAACCTTGTGTAGAACTCATTGTGAGCCTGCTCATCTTTGAGCCTGCTGGAACTATAGACCAAGTGAAACTGGACTAAGTGATGAGTTAAAAACCAGAGTTTAAAACAGGAGGTTATAACAGGGGTCATAGTACCTATATAGTGTGTGTACCTGAGTGTTGCATGAGTAGTGTGTGTGAATCGTTAGTACTTGTGTATTGTGTACTGTGTACTTGTGTATTGCGGGTGCACGTAGGTCTGCGAGTGCATGTAGATTTGCGAGTGCACGTAGGTCTGCCTGTAGGTCTGCAAGTGCACGTAGGTCTTCACGTAGGTCTGTGAGTGCGCATAGGTCTGCGAGTGCACGTAGGTCTGCATGTAGGTCTGTGAGTGCGCGTAGGTCTGCGAGTGCAAGTAGGTCTGCGGGTGCATGTAGGTCTGCGAGTACCTGTGTATTGTTTTATTGAGTACCTGTGTATTGTCTTGTTGAGTACCCGTGTATTGTCTTGTTGAGTTTTAGTGTCAGGAAGCTAGTTGTTAGGTAATTTGGACAGGGTATAACCCCCAATCTTCACTAAATTAATAGGTACGATGCCATGCGGGTGTGGAGAGGTGACTCGTTGTACATCTTGTGGCATGTATGCGTTCCTTGATCATCCGATCGAGGGTGAATACTGCTGTGCAAAATGTAAGCACATTGTGTCCCTGGAAGCCCAGGTTCTGAATCTGGGGAAGCAACTGTCAGCACTGAGAAGTCCCTCCATACTAAAGGAGAGCCAGGAATGTACGCGGCAGGTGCAGGCAGGGGCCAGCACAGAGGTGGGTGGAGACAAAGAGGTGCAGGCACTAGGAAAGATTAGATGGGTGACAGTCAGGAAGGGAAGAGGGAGAAGTGCCAGGGAGGCCAATCCAGGGCTAGAGAATCCCAATAAGTACGCTCCATTGCGTGACATTGGTGAAACCAGTCAGGGACCAGCACTGCTGGAGCTGAGGGACTCTCCTAGCTGCCATGGGAAAAACTCCTCCAGTGAGAGTGGGGGGGGAAGCAAAGGGAAAGGAAAGACAGATTCTGGTGGTAGGGGACTCAATTCTTAGGACAGAGAGGCCAATCTGTAACAAAGACCTGAAGCGCCGAACTGTATGTTGTCTACTGGGCGCTCGGGTTCGACACATCATGAATCTTGTGGACAGATTACTGGGAGGGTAAGTTGTCATGGTGCATGTTGGCACCAGTGACAAAGTCAGAGGCAGATGGAATGTCCTAAAGAACGATTTTAGGGACTTGGGAGATAAATTGAGTGAAAGGACCTTCAAGGTAGTATTCTCAGGAATACTACCGGTACATTGAGCCACACCAGAAATGCAGAGGGAGATCAGAGAAGTAAACAAGTGGCTGAAGAGCTGATGTAGTAAGGAGGGGTTTGGGTTCCTGAAGGACTGGGCCGACTTCTCAGTTGATAACCAGTACTATAGAAGGGATGGACTGCACCTAAATGAGGAGGGTGCAGATCAGCTGGGAATGAAGATGGTTAAAAGTTAGAGGGGTTTTTAAACTAGGCGACAGAGGGGGAGGGTCCACAGGTAGAGATAGTCAGCGCAGAACATATTCCCAAGGGTAGTATTGGGGGGCATTAGTGATAGATTGACCAAAGCACATAAACCCAAGGTAAGTATAGTAGCAAGTCCTAGTTGCAATCTCGGAACACCAAATAAGAGGATAACGTGACCGGTCTAAACTACGTGGCATGTTCACCAATGCCAGGAGCCTGGTGGACAAGATGGGTGAATTAGAGATTCTGTTGTATAAGGAGGATTTGGATTTTGTGGGAATTTCAGAGACTTTGTTCAACAGCTCTCATGATTGGCTGGCAACCATTCAAGGCTATACCCTTTATCGCAAGGATAGAGAGGGTAAAAAAGGGGGATGGGTATGCCTATATAACAATAATAATGTACAAGTGAATGTGAGAGATGACATCACTAAGGGAGCTAGGGAGGAGGTGGAATCCTTATGGGTAGAGCTCCAAAGGGATGAAGCTAAGGGGAAAATAATACTGGGAGTATGCTATAGGCCCCCTAACCTGAGGAAGGAAGGGGAGACAGATCTCCTATCGTAAATTGGATTAGCAGCAAGGATGGGAAGTGTTATCATAACGGGGGATTTTAATTATCCAGACATAGACTAGGCGGAGGGAACCACACATTCATCTAAGGCTCGCCAGTTCCTAAATGTCTTGCAGGACAATTTTATGGGTCAGATGGTAGATGCACCAAATAGAAATAAAGCGTTACTGGATCTACTGATTACCAGCAATACAGACCTGATCACGGATGTGGATATACGGGGCAATTTAGGTAACAGCGATCACAGGTCAATTGGCTTCAGTATAAATCATACAAATAGGAAACATAAGGGAAAATAAAAGACACTGAATTTCAAGAGCCAACTTCCCAAACCTACGAACCTTGCTAGAAGGTATAAATTGGGATAAAATATGCTGCGTACACACGATCGGAATTTTTGACGGAAATACCTTGGATGTTTTTTCCGACGGAATTCCGCTCAAGCTTGGCTTGCATACACACGGTCACACAAAAGTTCTCTGAACTTTCGACCGTCAAGAACGCGGTGACCTACAACACGTACGACGGCACTAGTAAAGGGAAGTTTCATGCGAAGCGCGCCACCCTTTGGGCTCCTTCTGCTAATCTCGTGTTTATCTCATTTTATCAGACTGAGCGCTTTCGTCTCGTACTTGATTCTGAGCATGCGTGGTTTTTTGTGCATCAGAATTGCATACAGACGAACGGAATTTCCGACAGGAACTTTTTCCGACGGAAAATAGAGAACCTGCTCTCAATCTTTTTGCTGGCGGAATTTCCGCCAGCAAAAGTCCGATGGAGCATACACACGGTCGGAATTTCCGACCAACAGCTCACATCGGACTTTTGCTGGTGGCATTTCCAATCGTGTGTATGCGGCATTAGGGACAAAGAACATGGAGGAGAGATGGGTTTGCTTTAAGAGCATATTAAATAAGGGCATTAGCCAATTCATCCCATTGGGTAATAAATTTAAAAGGGCTAACAAAAGTGCTGGATGGCTTAACTCCAATGTAAAAATGCATATAAAAGCAAAGGAGAAGGCCTTCATAAGTACAAGGTTGAGGGATCATCATCAGCATTCAGACTTTATAAAGAATGCAACAAGAAATGTAAGGGTGCAATAAGGACGGCTAAGATAGAACATGAAAGACAAATAGCGGAAGAGAGCAAAAAAAATCCCAAGAAATTCTTTAAGTATGTAAACAGTAAAAAAGGGAGGACAGACCATATTGGCCCCATAAATAATGAGGAAGGACATCTGGTTACAAAGGATGGGGAGATGGCGAAGGTATTGAATTTATTCTTCTCCTCAGTCTTCACAAGGGAATCAGGGGGCTTCAGTAACCAAAACTGCAGTTTTTATCCTCATGACCCGTCACAGGAAGCACCTCCATGGTTAACAGAGGACAGAATTAAAATTAGACTTGGGAAACTTAACATTAATAAATCACAGGGACCAGATGGCTTGCACCCAGAAGTACTTAGGGAACTCAGTCAAGTAATTGCCAGACCATTGTTCCTAATTTTTACTGACAGTCTACTGACTGGAATGGTACCAGCTGATTGGAGAAAAGCCAATGTAGCACCAATATTTAAAAAGGGCCCAAAATACATCCCTGGGAATTACAGACCAGTTAGCCTAACATCAATAGTATGTAAACTCTTGGAGGGGATGATAAGGGACTATATACAAGATTTTAGTAATGAGAATGGTATCATTAGCAGTAATCAGCCAAACCAATCTATTAACCTTCTATGAGGAGGTGAGTTGCCATCTAGATAAAGGAAGGCCCGTAGACGTGGTGTATCTGGATTTTGCAAAAGCATTTGACACAGTTCCCCATAAAAGATGTTTACTGGACAAAATAAGGTCTGTTGGCATGTACCATAGGGTGAGTACATGGATTGAAAACTAGCTTCAAGGGAGAGTTCAGAGGGTAGTGATAAATGGGGAGTACTCGGAATGATCAGAGGTGGGTAGTGGGGTCCCCCAGGGTTCTGTGGTGGGACCAATCCTGTTTAATTTGTTCATAAACGACCTGGAGGATGGGGTAAACAGTTCAATCTCTGTATTTGCAGACAATACTAAGCTAAGCAGGGCAATAACTTCTCCGCAGGATGTGGAAACCTTGCAAAAAGATCTGAACAAATTAATGGGGTGGGCAACTACATGGCAAATGAGGTTCAATGTAGAAAAATGTAAAATAATGCATTTGGGTGGCAAAAATATGAATGCAATCTATACATTGGGAGGAGAACCTCTGGGGGAATCTAGGATGGAAAAGGACCTGGTGGTCCTAGTTAGATGATGGAATGCCAAGCTGCTGCTAACAAAGCAAACCCAATATTGGCATGCATTTAAAAAGGGGATTAATTCCAGAGATAAAATGATAATTCTCCCGCTCTACAAGAATCTGGTCCGGCCGCACCTACAGTATGCTGCCCAGTCCTGGGCACCAGTCCTCAGGAAGGATGTACTGGAAATGGAGCGAGTACAATGAAGGGTAAGAAAGCTAATAAAGGGTCTGGAGGATATTAGTTACGAGGAAAGGAAAGTTTGCGAGCACTGAACTTATTCTCTCTGGAGAAGAGACGCTTGAGAGGGGATATGATTTCAATTTACAAATACTGTACTGGTGACCCCACAATAGGGATAAAACTTTTTCGCGGAAGGGAGTTTAACAAAATACAATAACAAGACTCGTGGCCACTCATTAATATTAGAGGAAAGGAGGTTTACCCTTAAACTATGTAGAGGGTTCTTTACTGTTAGACCCCTCTCACATTGGGGCGATGCAGGGCACCGGCGGCGCCGCTTCTGCGGCGGTATACAGCCACTAGCAGGGGGGTTTTACCCCCCTGGTAGCGGCCGAGAAAGGGTTAAAACCACCGCAAAGCGCTGCTGCAGCGGGCACTTTGCCGGCGGAATAGTCGCGCTGCCCCATTCATTTCAATGGGCAGGAGCGGTGAAGGAGCGGTATACACATCGCTCCTTCACCGCTCCAAAGTTGCTGCTAGTAGGACTTTTTTTACCGTCCTGCCAGCACACCGATCCAGTGTGAAAGCCCTCGGGCTTTCACACTGAAGTGTGAGGAGCGGCTCTTTCAGGACGCTTTGCAGGCGCTATTTTTAGCGCTGTAGTGCCTGCAAAGCGCCCCAGTGTGAAAGGGGTCTGAGAGCGGCAAGGATGTGGAATTCCCTTCCACATGCGGTGGTCTCAATGGGGAGCATCGATAGTTTCAAGAAACTATTAGATAAGCACCTGAACGACCACAACATACAGGGATATACAAGGTAATACTGACATACAGTCACACACATAGGTTGGACTTGTGTCTTTTTTAGACCTCACCTACTATGTAACTATAGTATAGAGGTAACATAATGTGAATTGATGATGTCAGAGAATTTAGTGCTGATAGTGGGAAAGCTGTGAGGCATGCTACAGAAGTGTGGGAAGATCTACAACAGAAACAAGTACAGAAAAAGCCTAGTTGAATTTAAATAACAACTACTAGCTATGTGCTAAAAATATTTGGGAAATAGAAAAATAATTGAATGGCCCTGGACTTCCAAGTGAGACATGAGTTATTGGAGAACTGCAGAAGAAAAAAAAATCCTTTGAAGGTGTAGGGGTAAAAGTAATTACTTTGTTGATGATCTCCTCATGAGGGCGCTTTCTGAAGGGAGCTACAGTGTAGCATACAAGTGACCCTAGTGTTCCCTTGGAGTGTGACTTAAATCTTCAACGGAATGTACTGGCCAAGTGAGACATCTCCCCTCTATCTTTAGGAGGGAAGCTTTTCCTGTTTCCTCAAACCAAACAGGATCTGTTCTGGCTTCAGTCACCCATGGTTTAGAGGTCGCTCTCTCCTTTCCCTGCATTGGAAGATCCTTACCACAGACCCAAGCCTCTCTGGTTGTTATGGAGTCCTTAGAACATTATAGATGCAGGGTTGCTGGATACTAGAGAAATCCATTCTGCTGTTTCACATATTGGTTATCAGGGATATTTACTTGTCTATTTTTACACTGGAGAGGACATGAGGATGGTTGACTTCCTAAGTTGTCAACAGCTGGGCCCCTGTAAATGGACTTTGCACCAAGACATGTCTTCCTATAGGGACCTATTCTGCATCCAGCTTCTCTGTCTCTGTAACTTAAAGTGGATGTAAAATGTACCCGATGTAAAATGTACCCAAATTTATTTATTTTTTTTTTTTTTATATCATACTGTAGAGTATAACATTTCCTATCATTTGAGCCCAGTTTTGCCACACAGAGTTAATCCATCTCTGAGCAATCCTCTTTTATGGTTCAGTGAGATAAATCTTGACAAACCGAGAAAAACTTTGTCAAATCCTCCCCCTTGCTGTGAGTGACAGGTGATTTATATATGTTGTGCATTAGCCTAAGAGACATGCGGAATTTTTTAATTCCCTCCCACTCCTTTCTTCAGCAGCTCTGCAAGGATTGGCTGTTTCACAACTCAGCATGATTTGGCATGCTGAAGTCATGTGGTTACTTTCCTGTCTTTTCACTGGATGTTAGAGATCATAGCAGAATTTCAGTGTTAGAAATCCACAGGAGAAAATGCATATTGACAAGGGGAGTGTAGAGGTGGGCGGGGAGTCTACTGACATCACGACTCCACCCACCGAGCTCCAGACAACAGACCCACCCACACAATATGGAGTTTTTCGGGTCTCATAACAGACAGAGGGAAGACGTTAGAGGTGAGACATTTGACAGGTAAAGATACATGCAGGAGGCATGTATATCCTTATAGATAACCCCTATGGCAGTAGTTTAGAAAGGATGACATTGGGTTTACATCCACTTTAAGCAGCATCGTAATTGAAACCCAGGATCTGATGGAACACTGTTTATCTGAAGCTGTCAATCCACAAGGTCTTTCACATGTAAAAACCTTTCAGTGTACACAATGTTGATTCTCTTTGAGGTTTCTGAGACATATTAATTTGGTAACATATAATCTCTAAGGCCTCATGCACACGAGACGCTGTTAAACTCGTGTTCAGAGGCAGTTGGACGCTTTTTCCAACTGCCCCTGAACCCATTCAATGTTATCCTATGTGTCCATGTACACGGTCTCGTTTTTTTGGGCGTTTTTAGGCTGTTGGGTTTAACCTCGTTTTTGCAGAAGCAAAAAAATGGGTTCAGACGCAAAAGTTTTCCACATTTCAGACGCTAAACGCCGCGTTTGCGTTTATAAGTGTTTTTTACAACCCGAATTTGGGGCCCCATATCTCGGGACCACTTGGTGCTAGGAACCCCAAATTTGGTATGCAAACACAGTGGAACTAGCATATACAAATTTGGGGTTCCTAGCACCAAGTGGCCCCGAGATATGGGACCCCAAAGTCGGGCCACAAAATGTCATTCTCTGCTGCAGAAGTGCTTGACATTTTGCGACCCGACTTTGGGGCCCCATATCTCGGGGCCACTTGGTGCTAGGAACCCCAAATTTGGTGTGCTAACACAGTGGAACTAGCACTACAACATATCTGAGATATGGGGCCCCAAAGTCAGGTCGCAAAATGTCAAGCACTTCTGCAGCAGAGAATGACATTTTGTGGCCCGACTTTGGGGTCCCATATCTCGGGGCCACTTAGTGCTAGGAACCCCAAATTTGGATTTGTTGTAGTGCTAGTTCCACTGTGTTAGCACACCAAATTTGGTGTGCTATCACAATTGGACTAACACTATAACATATCCAAATTTGAGGTTTCTAGCACAAGATATGGGGCCCCAAAGTTGGGTCACAAAATGTCATTCTCTGCTGCAGAAAAGTACTTGATGTTTTGTGACCCGACTTTGGGGCCCCATATCCCGTGGTAACTTAATGCTAGGAACCCCAAATTTGGTGTGCTATCACAATTGGACTAACACTATAACATATCCAAATTTGAGGTTCCTAGCACCAAGTGGCCCCGAGATATGGGGCCCCAAAGTCGGGCCACAAAATGTCATTCTCTGCTGCAGAAGTGCTTGACATTTTGCGACCCGACTTTGGGGCCCCATATCTCGGGGCCACTTGGTGCTAGGAACCCCAAATTTGGTGTGCTAACACAGTGGAACTAGCACTACAACATATCTGAGATATGGGGCCCCAAAGTCAGGTTGCAAAATGTCAAGCACTTCTGCAGCAGAGAATGACATTTTGTGGCCCGACTTTGGGGCCCCATATCTCGGGGCCACTTAGTGCTAGGAACCCCAAATTTGGATATGTTGTAGTTCCACTGTGTTAGCACACCAAATTTGGGGTTCCTAGTGGTACCGAGATACGGGGGCCCAAAGTTGGGTCGCAAAATGTCATTCTCTGCTCTGCAGATGCTTCTAGACGCAAACGCAGCTAAACGCGGCATGCAAGCGTGGCAAAACGGGCGTTTCTAAACGCCAGTTTCAGCTTATAAAAACACGTGTTCAGCAGAGTTTGCATCGGCGTCTCGTGTGCATGAGGCCTAATTGTTTTTGGTTTCCCAGAAACAGCTCTTGGTTGTGGATAAAGTAAATTTTTTTTAAAACTTCTTTTAGAAACACTATCTAAAAAGTGTTTATAAACCTTGCTAAGTATGTCTCCATTAGTGATAGTAATATACAGAACAGGATTATTTATTTTCAATGTCTCTCTCTTTAGGAGTAATTTAAAATGCTCCATAACCTCTCTATATGCTTTCCTTGCTACCTGTGGTTTGTATATTATTTCACAGAACATTTGTTTTAATATTTGTTTGTCCTTTATACTCATAGATTTTTTTCTGCTACTACATGATCAATGCACTTTTTATGCAGTGCAAGATTATTCAATTTCATGCAGGTGAAAATATAGTTTGCAGGCAAAAAGCAGAGTTGCCAACCCACGACAACTTTTTTTTTTTTTTACTGACAAAACATTGAAGATTTACTGACAGCACAATTTTGACCCAAAATATTACAACAAACTTCTATTAGAAGCTAATACAAACATTACCTATAATGGCTCTTGCACACGAGCCGGCTGAGTCCATTTAGCGTAACGCCCAGGATGCCTAGTTACAACATACATTTTGTCATTGACATCAATGGATTTACACTGCTGTGCTCATGTATGTGGGGGTGCTATCATAAACACTAGTACAGTGTATGGGTATGTGTAAAAATCAGAAAGTTAACCCGAAGAAATTCACTAGCAGTTATGCTAAATGGGCTCAGCTGTCCCATGTGCAAAAGCCCTAACAAGTAATCTGCCTGCCTTTACAATGGTAAAATCACAACAGCGTGACAAATGTGATCATGACTAGGGTTAGAAAAGCCTGGGATAGAGCAGAAAAGCAAATCCTATCTGCCAGCAAACGGTGGTCATGATTAGGTTGTGCCTAACCATTGAGGTAGGGATAGAGAAGATGAGAGGGAGAGAGAGATGGGGTAGAGAGGAGGAAAGAAGAGAGAGGGGCAAAGAGAATGGGGATGGAAATAGGAGTAGGGAAGAAGGGGACGGGGGAGGGGGGAGAAGAGAGGAGGGAGTTCAGTGTACAGAATGCTTACTAAAACCTTGTACACACAGCCTGGCCCATGTGTACAGCTGTCTGTTCTACAGAAGCCGATCTCATGACCAGCTTCTGTCGTATGGCATGCTGAAAAACCAACATCCAATGATCTGCCCTGGCAGCCAGTGGCTCATTTTGATCAGTGCGTTATCAGTGGTGCAGTCCCCTGTCGTAATACAATAGCACAGCAGGGGAGATCGCCACAAAAACACCTCTTCTGTTAGTACTGTGATCTCTCAGTCTTTTTTACTCAGCTTAATGGGTTGAATGAAAAAAAACTTCTACTATGTACCCAGCTTTACGCAAGATGTAAATCTGAAAGCACAGCACTGTACATCGGATGTTGGAGTGTGGGAGGACACAGGGAATAGTATGGGAGACACAGCAGATCCAGCATTCGTCCTCTCCCCTCAATGTCACAGAGTGTCACAGCTTGAACTGTCAGTCACAGCCAGCCATTGTATTTTCACAGACAGTTCCTAATGTCCAGATGGATGAGAGAAAGTTGAGGTTTTTTCTACAAACTGTTCCTGAAAGTATGTACAATTGTCAACCCCGGTAGGAAGGTTTATAATGCCTTTAAATAAACCTACCCCCTGTTTTTTTGCACACTAATCTGCCCTGTGCTGTATACTCTGTGTGAGAGATTCTTTTTTCTGCACCCAAACAGACCAGTACTGGAGTAATTTGCTTAACCGCTTGCCGACCAGCCACCGCAGTTGTACTGCGGCAACATGGCTCGGCTGCGCGAATTGCCGTCATGTTGCGTCGCTTTTATGTTTGGCCACTAGGGGCATGCGCCACCAGAGGCGCCTGCCCCCCGCTCGCCCACGGAGCTGATGCGAGTGCCCAGTGGTCGCGATCACCGCCGGGCTCCCGCGATCGCTCAAGGCACACAGAGAACCGGGATCTGTGTGTGTAAACACACAGATCCCGGTTCTCTGAGGGAGAACAGATTGTCTGTTCATACAGAGTATGAACAGAGATCTGTCATCTCCCCTACACAGTCCCCTCCCCCCTTCAGTTAGAACACACAATAGGGAACATAACCCCTTGATTGCCCCCTAGTGGTTAACCCCTTCACTGCCAGTGACATTTTTACCATAATCGATGCATTTTTATAGCACTGATCGCTGTAAAAATGACAATGGTCCCCAAAAATGTGTCAAAATTATCTGACATGTCCGCCATAATGTCGCAGTCCCAATAAAAATCGCAGATCGCTGCCATTACTAGTAGAAAAAAAATGCCATAAAACTATCCCCTATTTTGTAGAAGCTATAACTTTTGTGCAAACCAATCAATATACGCTTATTGCGATTTTTTTTTTTTTACCAAAAATATCTAGAAGAATACATATCGGCCTAAACTGAGGTAAAAAATAGTTTTTTTATATATATTTTTGGGGGATATTTATTATAGCAAAAAGTAAAAAATATTGCGTTTTTTTCAAAATTGTCGCTCTTTTTTTGTTTATAGCGCAAAAAATAAAAACCGCAGAGGTGATCAAATACCACCTTTTAAAAGAAAGCTCTATTTGTGGGAAAAAAAGGACGTCGATTTTGTTTGGGTGCAACGTCGCACAACCGCGCAATTGTCAGTTAAAGCAACGCAGTGCCGAATCACAAAAAGTGCTCTGGTCAGGAAGGGGGTAAAATCTTCTGGGGCTGAAGTGGTTAAACAGCACTCAGCCAGCAGCCCTGGTCTCCCTTACTAGTACAGAGGCTGCCTGCCACAGACACAGTTCCATGCACACTAACAACACAGGCTCAGTCATGGGGATGTCTTTAGAATTTTTTGCTGAGTAACGTTAAACAGGAGAGGGGTCCAGGGATCAGAATACTCCAAACAATAGCAGAAATAACAGATGAACATCTTCTCACTAATCTTTTCTAAGTAGCCTTTCCTGCAGGTAACATAGGATGGCCAGTACATGTAGGACTGTATAAGAGCCGTCCCAGTTCATATATCAACCTCTGACACTTAACTGTCTTCTAGCACTTGCACACCCAAGAGTCTACAGCAGGGTCTTTACAATGTCTCAGAAGCTGACTGCCACCCAGCATCCACAGGTAGTTCCTCAGTAGAACTGCATGAATAACCGTTAAAAAATCACTTGCTCAATTCAACACCCTTTACGATCTTAATCCGGCAATTCCACAGTTTATTCATGTAACAAGTGCTGAGCCATTCCCTGCTCACTCACAGCTGTCAAAAAAAAAATAACAACCATCTGGCAAATTTTTATCAACATTGCTCAGTGCTAAGATAAAAGGAAACATTGTAACATTTTGTTCTTTTAGATCAAAGGGATGAACTTTGGTCTGTAAATGAGGTCAGTTTAACCACTTAGAGACTAATGCCCCGTACACATGATCGGCTTTTCCGACAACAAATGTTGGATGTGAGCTTGTTGGCGGAAAGTCCAACCGTGTGTATGCTCCATCGAACATTTGTTGTCGGACTTTCCACCAACAAATGTTGGTTAGCAGGTTCTCAAATTTTCCGCCAACAAATGTTTGTTGTTAGACTTTCCGATCGTGTGTACACAAGTCCGTCGGACAAAAGTCCACGCATGCTCGGAATCAAGTATGAGCCGGAGATATAACTAGCGTTCGTAATGGAGATAACACCTATGTCTTGTACATCACTACATTCGTAATTGTTGGCCAACATTTTTGTGATCGTGTGTATGCAAGACAAGTTGGAGCCAACATCCTTCGAACAAAAATCCATGTTTTTGTTGTCAGAAAGTGTACTGGGCATTAGCCTTTTTCTGACACTTGTTGCTTACAAGTTAAAATCAATATTTCTGCTAGAAAATTACTTAGGACCCCCAAACATTATATATATATTTTTAGCAGAGACCCTAGAGAATAAAATAGTTATTGTTGCAATATTTTATATCACACTGTATTTGAGCAGCGGTCTTTCAAATGCATTTTTTGGAAAAAATTACACTTCAATTAATAAAAAAAAAAAAAAAAAAAAACAGTAAAGTTAGCCCAATTTTTTCATATAATGTGAAAGATAATGTTATGCCATGAATCGTGAGAGAATCGCGATCTTTATTCTAAGCAAAAAAATTGTGATTCTATTTTTTTACAGACTCGCACAGCTCTATTCCTCAGTGAGGGAGACAAAAGATCCTTCTCCAGACCAGGACTCCAGGATGATGCCTTCCAGCAAAAAAAAAAAAAAAAATCATTTAGCAATCTTCTCCAGTTCCCCAGCCCAGCACATGCTGAGGCGCAAACTGCAGTTTCTTGTTTCACTAGCTATCTTCCAGGGGCAGCAGCCCCAGGAGAACACCCTGTCCAGACAAAAACAATAGATTAATGCTCCACTGTCTGCAGTAAAGCCAGAAAGTACACGTGGACAAAACACAGCAAAGTGCGCAGACTAAATGTAGTGGGTATTAGAACATGTATTTAAAAATGTATTAAAAAGACAATTACACTACACTTCGTCTTTGCGCTCTGTGTTTTGTCTGCTATCATAGAGAATCCTTCAGTCTCCCAGAGGTGCTGCAGAGAGTGTGTAGGATTGGATCTAGCAGTGGAATAACAAAGCCTAAAGACTTGTCCTGAGGACTTTTATACCACAGACTTTTGCAGTCCAATAATCCACATATTACTGAGTACTTTTTGACCCAGGTTATGGCTATGTGCAGCATATCACCTATGTCAAAAACTAGATTTAGCCTAGCATCCTAACTAGAAGAGGGCGCTACACTTAGATACCATTATCTAAGTAAATTCTTGTATATTTAAACATTTTTATGATGACAAGTGTTCATTAATAAATTGGTACTGATACAGAATATTAGCCATTATGATATGCTTTTCAACTATCAGGAACTTAGAGAAATTCTCTATAAAGTGAAATGAATTTCCTTCTTACACAATTCTAACTGGAACAGGTGTTCCAGATGACAGGTTTACTAATTGTTCTAATGACAGCTAAAATGTTGGATTTCCCATTATTTTTTGTCTTAGTGACAATGATCACCATTCTATAATAAACTAAGATTTGAAGGCTTTGTTTTTATTTTTTTTGCTTTTTTTTCTAGGTTGCACGAAGGCTCTGCCCACACCATGTTGGACATTATCTTGGCATGGATGTGCATGATACTCCTGATGTATCTCGATCTCTGTCCCTACAGCCGGGTATGGTGATTACAATAGAACCAGGTAAAAATGTCCTCCTTCCAAACACTGGAGAACTGGTTTGAGCAGACTGCATAGTTTTATGTTTATGTTTAAATACACACAATAACAAAGACCAAATGGCTGTACTGCCAAACCTTTGATTCTCAGCTGAAGATACCGATAATACTCCTTCATATGCATGTGTTTCAAAAGGCGATGACCACGCATAGATTTGCCCAATGCATATTAAAGGGTGGAATCCACCTCTTTAACCATGAGCTTGAACGATTACTTGTCGAATCTATTTAGAATAGTAGATTTCGATGCTGCCTGTCCTCCTTTAGGACTTTCAGGCAACACGAATAAAAACATCAGTTTTCTGAATCTGAGCAATCACCTTTAAGCAGACGTTGACTGCTGTCACCACATCAAAAAAATGTAGTGATTTTTCTTCCAAAAAATAGGGTTCTGGAAAAAAGACAGTAGAACAATATCCTGGTTTATATAAAAACCTGACACTACCTTTAGTAAAAAGTTAGGATGAGGACGCAATACTACTTCATCTTTGTGAACAACAAAAATATGGCTCTTTACAAGAAAGAGCAGCCAATACTGATACCCTTCTTGCAGCAAATATGGTTACCAGAAAAAATAGTTTCCTTGTCAAAAAAATGACCAAGGGAATAAGTCGTATCGGCCCAAAAAAAGCCTGTTTTGTAATGCAGACAAAACTAAATTCAAGTCCCAAGGGTTCAGGGGTTGCTTAACCAGAGATTAAGCCGAATTACTCCCTGAATAAAGTTATGGACCAAAGAATGCGAAGCACGTGGTCGTTTAAATCATACCGAATAGGCTGAGACCTGTCCTTAGAAAGCACTCAAGGCCAGCTTTATTTCTCACCCCATCTGCAGAAGAAATCAAGGGCTCTACCTAGACTTATTTCCTGGGGTGCAGCTCCTGGTTTCACACCAGGAGACATATGTTTCCCAGACTCCATAATATATAACTATGAAGGCTGGCCCTGCATAAACCAAGGTAGAAAACTCCTGAACCTGAAAGCCCACGCTTCTTCAGAGTTGTGTGGGCCTCGATAGCCAAACCATTAAATTTATCGTTTATAAGGTAGGATGGAACTTTGGACCTTGCGAGAGAAGGTCTGACCGTGAAGGTAGGGTCCATGGGTTCCCTACTGCCATCTCTACGATCTCTGCATATCAAGATTTCCTGGACCCCGCTGGGGGTCACAAGAATCAACGACTTCCCTTCCTGCTTGATCCTGTGAAGAAGTTGTGGATGCAGGCAAAATAGGAGGGAATGCACAAATCAGTGAGAACCGATTCCACGGGAATAGCAAGGCATCCGTTCTGCATTCTAGCAGATCCTTTGTTCTTGACACAAAGTTTTCAATCTTTTTTGTTGATCCTGGACGCAAACAGATCTATGTCTGGGATCCCTCATCCTTGACATTTTGACAGGAAGATATTGGGGTGAAGGAACCATTCTCCCAGGAAAAACTGCTGACGACTCAAGTAGTCCGCCTGCCAATTTTCTATTCCTAGAATGAAAACTGCCGATAGGCAAAGTACATTGTTTTCTTCCCAAGATAGGAAAAGATTCACCTTTCTCTGGGCCGCACAACTTCTTGTGCCCCCTTGGTGATTAATATAGGCCATTGCTGTGGCTTAAACGGATTGACTCCTTGCAGGACAATACCTTAAACTGAACGTTCAGGCCCTCAGAACCAAGTGTTCTGCCTGAATTTTTAAAATGTTAATGGGCAAGGCCATTTCTGATCTAGGCCACTTCTGGACAGCTGCCTCTTTCAGGACTGTCCCCCAACTTAAACAAAAAAAAAGGTTGGCATATGTTGATACTATTTCCCAGGTAACTGAAAGAAGGATTTTCCCCTTCGCAGATTTTTGGATGTTAACCATAAACTGAGGCTCCGGCGCACTCAGCCTACAGCACCTGGTATTTCCAGGTGGTCTTTGATCCGGGTACTAACCAGGCCCGACCCTGCTTAGCCTCCAAGATTGGACGAGATCGAGCGCTATCAGGGTGATGTGGCCGTAGGCTTTGGAGTCTGACACATTGGGAATATAGAGCTTGAATTCTTTGTTTCAAGTCGATAGGATACTGCTTTGCAGTATTCTAGAATGAGATTGAGCATAAAGAACTGCCTCGAATGAAACCACCATCTTTCCCGACAACCTCACGCAAAGTTGCATAGGAGAAAAACATCTTGCTTCGACTACCTAGATCAGTCTTTTATGGCGCTGATCTTAGCCTGGAGTACGAATACCCTTTTCTGGGTGTACCTATGATCAGACCCAAGTATTTTCTTCATGTTTTAAAGAAGATTCCTCCTAGATTGAGAATCCGACCTAGATATTCCAGGTAGTCGAATGTGGTGACCATACTTTTGGTCTAAGTGGGCTACCGACTGCTCTAACAAGAACAGATCGACTAGGTAAACCATAATCGTTATACCTTGGGCCCTCAATCTGACTAGAAAAGGAGCCAGAACCTTGTATTCGAGGTGTAGCAGCTAGATCGGAAAGCAGAGATACACACTGAAAAAGAAGATTTTCCACTTTGAAAGAAAATATTACTAGTAAGTGAGGAAATAGGCATATGGAGATATGCATCTTCATGCAAAAAGGGGCAGATTATATTCAGCAATTGAATTTTAGATTTTTGAGATCTAGAATGTCCAGTTGGATTTAACCAAATCACAATCTCTGCTCTTACATCGGGGCCACCATGAACACTTTTTACCAAAAGATGGACCAATGCTAGAGAGAAAGATTTCTTTTTCTCTGGATCCTTAGGAACGTTTGATCTTGAGAAAACGAGGAGACAGAAACTCTTGGAACTCCAGTTTGTACGTTGGAGCTATTGAGGAAGTCCCCCATTCATCTTGACATTCCTTCTGCCAGATCCCTGAGAACTGTAGAAGAATTCTCCCTATTGAGCAAGGGGGGGCGGCACCTCATAAGGAGGCTACAGTATCTTGTAGGCTTCTTCCCTCAAGACCTCTTTTGTCCCTGGGGTTAACCCTGAGGATTATCCTTTGAACCTGACGGCGGAGGCTGTCGTGACTGTCTGGAGGCTGATGCCCCTGGCACAGAAGAAGGAGCTTTGAAAAAAAAACACATTTACTCCTTCACTTAAAAGGCAAAAGGGTATCTTTCTTTTGCTAGAAATTCTTTGAATATATCCAAAATATCCCCAGTTAGCTGTCTTACCGCAAAAGGGAAGACTAGCCAGGAGTTTTTTGCATGACGCTTAGTGAAGGCGCAATCTGTCATAGCAACTATTGCAAACATAAAGCTGCCTCCTGGACCTGCTGAGCTGGATAACCTTAAACACCTGTTAAAACTGGTTTCTCAACGATTAACCAATTACTGTCAGTGCAGGCTGAGACACTCAACCTGCCAGAGAAAAAAGTGTTTTTTGTTTTTTTTGTTTTTTTTAACTACCTGGCATCCGCGCTATAGCCGAATGATGGCTACAGCGCAGACCTACATTCCCGGGAGGCCGTCCTATGACGTCCTCCCCTGTGCACGCTCCCTGCGCGCTCCCTGCACTGAGACTCGGCTGATCACCGATCTGTGTAAGGGGCCGGTCCCGGCCCCTTACCATGTGATCAGCTGTCAGCCAATGACAACTGATCACATGATGTAAACAAAAGATCGGTAATCGTTTTTTTTTTTTACTCACGTTGACAGCGCGAGTAGAAAAAAAAGCCGATCACTGGATCGGATGTGAGGGACATCGGTCCCCAAGTGGAAGAGGCACATCTGCCTCATCAGTGCCCAATAAAAGTGCCACCTAATAGTGCCCACAGTGCCACCTAATAGTGCCCACAGTGCCACCTAATAGTGCCCACAGTGCCACCTAACAGTGCCCACAGTGCCACCTAACAGTGCCCACAAGTGCCACCTAACAGTGCCCACAAGTGCCACCTATCAATGCCCACCTGTAGTGCCAATCAGTGCCACCTGCCAGTGCTGCCCATCACTGCCACCCATCAGTGCCCATCACTGCCACGCATCAGTGCCCATCACTGCCGCCTATCAGTGCCCATCACTGCCGCCTCATCAGCGTACATCAATGAAGGAGAAAAATTACCCGTTTAAAATTTTTTATAACAAAATGTAAAAAAATAAACTTTTTTTTAAAAAAAAAATCAGTTTTTTACATTTTTTTAATAAAAAGTAAAAACCGCAGAGGTGATCAAATACCACCAAAAGAAAGCTCTATTTGTGGTGAAAAAATGATAAAAATTTCATTTGGGTACAGTGTTGTATGACCGCGCAATTGTCATTCAAAGTGCGTCAGCGCCGAAAGCTGAAAATTGGTCTGGATAGGAGGGGGGTTTAAGTGCCCTGTAAGCAAGTGGTTAAATAGGAATTCCAAACTTTTATCCATTGGTTCCCTAAGTATTTGAGTAATATCTGCCAGACAAGTCAAATTTACTCACAAAGGATATAGTAGCATTAGTTGCTGGTATACCCCGCTTAGTGAATTTTCTCTACCATAGGATAAAGTGTGAAAACTTTTTAAAATGGAAAATAATGCTTATCTGGGTGATCCTCCAGTGACAAAAACATTTCCCAACAAAGAATGGACAGGAAAAAGCATGCACAGCTTGAGGAGGCTTTAGCGAACCCAAACACAGCTAAGGGTACATATATGTGGAGCGGATCATTCTGCAAGAAATTGTACCATCAATTTTACAGATTGACTCACCCACAATTGACACCTCAGAAGAGGAGTCATCAGCCTCACCACGGTCCCCTGAGGGACTCGTCTTCTCCTGCCCCTAGTTCCTCAGTCTGAGGGTTTTAGGAAAATGGAAGAGAACCTGTCACATCTTGACCACACTGGGATGCAATTAACCACTCTGGGATGCGATTAAAGTCACTAAACTTCTTTTAAAAACCTACCATGGCTGAGGAAAAAGAGTAAAATGAACAGGGGCTGCAGTGTTGAAAACAGTTGCAAACATTTCATGGCCCCGATGCTCACTCTGACCAACCACCCCCTCTCAGGGGAGGATGCCATTTGAAGAGTAGAATTTCCAGAGCTTGAGGGAGACCCTTTTAGCTCAATTTTAGGGGGGTGTTTCAGCCCCCTCTTCTGAATATAGCCCGATACACAAAGCAGAGGTACTACCAGAAGAAATCGCATCCATTGCTTGAGCAATAGTCGGCCTCTTCTATTAACGCTCAGCCTGATGCAATAGTAAATGTGTCAAAAAGAATGCTTGTGTCACTAACCTCTTTCATGCCCCTCTATGCTCTTGTGTCCCTCCGCAGCTTGCAGCAATAACACTAGTGCTTTTAAAAACACTCTTTCCTGTGCTGGG
Source organism: Aquarana catesbeiana (assembly GCF_042186555.1). Classification (NCBI taxonomy): domain Eukaryota; kingdom Metazoa; phylum Chordata; class Amphibia; order Anura; family Ranidae; genus Aquarana; species Aquarana catesbeiana. The sequence continues at coordinate 155,983,342 of NC_133330.1, read as the reverse complement.
CGTTGAAGGACGTCAACGCCGTGCTAAGCCCCACCCCCCCTCCGTGGCCTACGGCCCCCCTCCTCTCTTTAAAAAAAAAAAAAACAGTTTTCCTGCACGAGCGCGGGCCTCTGATCCTATGGGGAGAAAATGGCGAGGAGAGCCTGGAAGCTGCCGAGCAGTGTGGCGTGCAATTCGTGTTTTTATTTAAGTGCTTCTTCCTCTTGAAGAGGGGTAGCAAATAGCACAGGTGGGGGCGTCTGGTGGGGAGGAAACCCCCCCCCGACTTTCTGCTGCTGGCTGGAGGAAATGGAAGCTGCTGCTCTGGACACATTGTGAGCTCTCTGAGGAAGCGTGAGAAGGTATGTGCTCTATACAGCCCCCAGTGGTGACACATAAGCAGGACAACATTTACTAACTTAAAGGAGACATTCATAAGAAAATTCAAAAATTTCTTAGAAAAACTCCACTTACCTTTCCCGCTGCAGGGTTTACTGTGCTAAAACCAACAGACCCAATCTTCACCCTTCACGGTGGGTTCCATTAAACCTTCAGGAGCTGGGGGTCCTCGAGGAAACCCACAATCCTGGACCTGTTATAGCACCACCGCCAGTAAAACTTTATGGCCTTACTACCAAAAGTACTGGATCCCGGGGTCCAGCTCTATAAAAGAGAAGCGTTTACAGGCAAGACCTCGTTTCTTTGGACACGAGGCCCGGGTACCATTCAATTCGGCCTAAAAGACACTTTGAATGGATCCGGCTGCATGGCTAGCCCCAGCAAGGATTGCTCCAGTGGAGCACAGCACAGCACATCTTTACTCATGACCATCACCTTAGACACTGGCGAAAAAACTGAGATACTCCCAGTAGTAGGAGGGGTTATACACTTTTTATCTTAGGGCATGCCAGTGTCCATCACCTGAGGTGGCCTATAACCCACATAGTAACTACTATGGCTCTGTGTCCTGTGATGTAGGATAAGAAAACATATTGTCCCTGTCTAACAATCCACGGTAAAAATGAGTGTTTAGTTTGTACACATTTGCAAATATATGTGTAAGCCGTAGAAAACAGAGGAGCTTTGATGTAAGCAAAGCTCCTCTGTATAGGGCAGTGATGGTGAACCTTGGCACCCCAGATGTTTTGGAACTACATTTCCCATGATGCTCCACTACACTGCAGAGTTAGTGAGCATAATGGAAAATGTAGTTCCAAAACATCTAGGGTGCCAAGGTTCGCCATCACTCGTATAGGGTGTTACGTACCCATGTGTTCTCTTAGTAACGTGTACATTTAAAACCATACTTTAAAAACAAGTGTATATTTAGCTAATACAGAAAAATATGAAGCGTATACAGTGTTATTCTTTCCCATTAAACTGATAACAGTTTTGTGCTTTAAAAAAAAACAAAACAGTAAAGTTAGCCCAATGTTTTTGCATAATGTGAAAGATGAAGTTACGTCGAGTAAATAGATACCCAACATGTCACCTTTCAAAATTGCAAACGCTTGTGGAATGGCGCCAAACTTCGCTACTTAAAAATCCCCATAGGTGACACTTTTAAATTTTTTACTGGTTACATGTTTTGAGTTACAGAGGAGGTCTAGGGCCAAAATTATTGCTCTCGCTCTACCGATCGCAGCAATACCTCACATGTGTGGTTTGAACACCATTTTCATATGTGGGCGGGACTTACGTATGCGTTCGCTTCTGCATGCGAACACACGGGGACAGGGACGCTTAAAATTTTTTTGTTCATTTTACTTTATTCATTTTAGTTTGACGCTTTTTTCCCCCAAAAAAAATTTTTGATCACTTTTATTCCTATTGCAAGGAATGTAAACATCCCTTGTAATAGGAATATGGCATGACAGGTCCTCTTTACAGTGAGATATGGGGCCAATAAGACCCCACATCTCATCTCTAGGCTGGGAAGCCTGAAAAAAAAAAAAAAAAAAAAAAAAAAAGATCCTGGCTTCGATCGTAGCTGTGAGTCGGTAGAAGCACCGGAGGGCAGCGGGAGGGGGGACGTCCCCTCTCGCCTTCCGTAAGAACGCTTTTTTTTTTACACAAAGTTGTCCATTTATACAATATTTCTAACACACAGCATGTACATACCAAAAATGACATCCCGAAATAGATTCTCCTACTCCTCCTGAGTACGGCGATACCACATGTATGAGACTTCCACAGCCTGGCCACATACAGAGGCCGAGTACAGCTGAGTATGGCTGGGCATGGCTGGGTATGGCAGGGTATCGCCGAGTATGACTGGTTATGGCAGAGTATGGCTGGGTATCACCGAGTATTGCAGAGTATGGCTGGGTATTGCAGAGTATGACTGGGTATGGCAGAGTATTGCAGAGTTTTGCGGGGTATTGCAGAGTATGGCAGGGTATTGCAGAGTATGGCAGGGTATTGCCGAGTATGGCTGAGTATGGCTGAGTATGGCAGAGTATTGCGGGGTATGGCAGAGTATTGCGGGGTATGGCAGAGTATTGCGGGGTATGGCAGAGTATTGCAGGGTATTGCGGGGTATTGCAGGGTATTGCAGAGTATTGCGGGGTATTGCAGAGTATTGCGGGGTATTGCAGACTATTGCGGGGTATTGCAGATTGTGGGGTATTGCAGAGTATTGCAGACTATTTTGGGGTATTGCAGACTATTTTGGGGTATTGCAGAGTATTTTGGGGTATTGCACAGTATTGTGGGGTATTACAGAGTATTGCCGGGTATTGCAGAGTATTGCGGGGTATTGCAGAGCATTGCGGGGTATTGCAGAGTATTGCAGAGTATTTGGGGTATTGCACAGTATTGTGGGGTATTGCAGAGTTTGTCAAATCCTCCCCCTTGCTGTGAGTGACAGGTGATTTACATATCTCGTGCACTAGCCTAAGACACATGCACTCCTTTCTTCAGCAGCTCTGCCAGGATTGGATGTTCCACACCTCAGCATAATTGGGCATGCTGAAGTCATGTGGTTACTTTCCTGTCTTTTCACTGGATGTTAGAGATCATAGCAGATGTTCAGTGTAAGAAATACACAGGAGAGAAATGCATATTGACACGGGGAGTGTAGAGGTGGGCGGGGAGTCTACTGACATCACGACTCCACCCACCGAGCTCCAGACAACAGACCCACCCACAGAATATGGAGTTTTTCGGGTCTCATAACAGACAGAGGGAAGACGTTAGAGGTGAGACATTTGACAGGTAAAGATACATGCAGGAGGCATGTATATCCTTATAGATAACCCCTATGGCAGTAGTTTAGAAAGGATGACATTGGGTTTACATCCACTTTAATGTAAAGAATGCATTGAGGTAAAGAAAAAAACCTTCTACCCTTACAACCACTTAAAATCTCTTCTGGATATTCATAGTGACCACATGATAACAAAGTAAACAACCTGTCATGAATGACTTTCCGGGTATGAACAGCTTCCCTTCTGTTGTGATCTGTGATTGGCTCAAAGTAATCACATGGTACCTGGCTATCTGTACCATGTGATTAGCTTAGCCAATCACAATCAAAGGCAAGCTTTTCATGAATGGGAAACCCATTCATGACAGCTAAACCTATTGCTTATACAGTGATCAACACTAAATAAGCAATAACAGTGTTAACCCCCCCCACCCAGAGTAGTAAAGTTTCACTATGATGACAATGAACTATGATGACAGAATGTAAAAAAAAATGTAAACAAAATTGATTTAAAAAATTATAATTTTTTTTTTTTGAACATACTTACAGCAGTCAGTATCCCTGAACATCGCCACACCAGTCCTATAGTGACGCTGTACTGCACTGGTGACAGTATGTAAAATAAAAACAAAATTGTGAAAAAAACCTAAATTTTATTTAACCGCTTGCCGACCATCCGCTGCAGTTGTACTGCGGCAGAATGGCACAGGCAGGCGAATCGCCGTTATGCTACGTCTGGAGCTCGGCCGGAGGGAGGCGCGCGCTCCCCCGCTGGCTGCGACGATCGGATTCGATCAGGAACCGATCAATCGCCAGGCCCAGGCCAATGAAATCTGGTCCTGGACCTTGTGATCGCTCCTGATGAATGATATCCTTCCCCTGTCTGTGTAACTGTAAACACTGACAGGGGAAGTGATGTCATCTCTCCTTGTGTCAGTCTTTTCGTTCCAGACCGAGAGGAGAGAGCATCAGAACAGTGAGTTGCACAACACTACACTAACACCAGGTCACGTAGGCACACATTCACCCCCCGATCACCCCCCCAATTAACCCCTTCACCACTTGTCACTGTGTCACCCAGTACAGCAATCCGATTTTTTTTTGATCGCTGTACTAGTGTCATTAGTGACACGAATCAGTGTTAGGGTAATTAGTATTAGGCCCAAATAGGTATAGGGACCCCCCCAAATAAAGGTTTAACTCCTTGATTACTCCCTGTCACCTGTGATCACAGTATAAGTGTCACGGGTGACGCAGTTTAGCTAGATTTATTTTTATAGCGCCAGGGTACCCGCCGTATTTTACCCAATAAAGGTTTAACCCCCTGATCACCCGGCGGGTGATCAAAGTTCGGTTTTAGCGTCAGATAGGGTCTGCGTCGCCCCAGGCAGCGTCAGATCAGTGCCAGTACCGCTAACACCCACGCACGCACCATACGCCTCCCTTAGTAGTATAGTGTCTGAACGGATCGATATCTGATCTGATCAGAACTATATTAGCGTCCCCAGCAGTTTAGGGTTCCCAAAAATGCAATGTTAGCGGGATCAGCCCAGATACCTGCTAGCACCTGCTTTTAGCCCCTCTGCCCAGCCCACCCAAGTGCAGTATCGATTGATCACTGTCACTTACAAAACACAACACACATAACTGCAGCATTCGCAGAGTCAGGCCTGATCCCTGTGAACGCTAACAGTTTTTTGGTAGCGTTTGAATCAGTCGCTAACAGTCAGGAGCTTTTTTACCTGTGAGTCTAACTACTGTACCAGTAAATTTAGAGACCAAAATGTCAAATCGAAGGTACAGTAGTGAAGAAGCCTACACGTTTCTGAGCATGACAGATAGTGAAGAGGAAGTCACTCATCTGTCAGATTCAGGCTCAGAATATGAACCTGTAGACAGCAGCGGCACCCTGACAGATAGCTCTGACGACGGAGTTGTGGTTCCTGCCAAGGTTAGGCGTACCAGACCCCGATCTTCTTCTGCTGTCGTTGAGGTGCAAGAACCGCAGGTCCCTCGTATGGAGCAGAGAGCCAATACTAGCGCCGCTTTTCCTTCTGGTGAACTGGCAAGCACCAGCGACCTAGTACATCCTGGTCATACATCCAGCACTGCAGTAACATTTGGTGACGTGGCGAGTCCCATAAATGCAGTTCAAGATGGCGAGGTGGCAGGCACCAGTAGTGTCCCGCTGTCACTGAGAAGACAAAGACAGGCCCGTTGAGCCCATAGTGCCCTTCCTACTGCATTCGTCAATCCTAATTGGGAACCCACCACTTCTGCAGCACCCGTACTTCCCCCATTCACTGGCCAACCCGGAATTCAGGTGGAAACTGTTGATTTTACGTCACTTGATTTTTATTCGCTGTTTTTCAGCGAAGATCTCTATAGATCTATTGTGGACCAAAGCAATTTATATGCTTGTCAATTCATCGCCGCTAATCCCCAGCTGACCCTTGCCAGAGATTGGAGACCAATTACGGTCTCCGAATTTAAGACCTTCCTGGGCCTATCCCTCCTCATGGGCGTAACTAAAAAGAGTGAGTTGCGGTCATACAGTGGGGACAGAAAGTATTCAGACCCCCTTAAATTTTTCACTCTTTGTTATATTGCAGCCATTTGCTAAAATCATTTAAGTTAATTTTTTTCCTCATTAATGTACACACAGCACCCCATATTGACAGAAAAACACAGAATTGTTGACATTTTTGCAGATTTATTAAAAAAGAAAAACTGAAATATCACATGGTCCTAAGTATTCAGACCCTTTGCTGTGACACTCATATATTAAACTCAGGTGCTGTCCATTTCTTCTGATCGTCCTTGAGATGGTTCTACACCTTCATTTGAGTCCAGCTGTGTTTGATTATACTGATTGGACTTGATTAGGAAAGCCACAAACCTGTCTATATAAGACCTTACAGCTCACAGTGCATGTCAGAACAAATGAGAATCATGAGGTCAAAGGAACTGCCTGGAGAGCTCAGAGACAGAATTGTGAGAAGGCACAGATCTGGAAAAGGTTACAAAAAAATTTCTACTGCACTTAAGGTTCCTAAGAGCACAGTGGCCTCCACAATCCTTAAATGAAAGACGTTTGGGATGACCAGAACCCTTCCTAGAGCTGGCCATCCGGCCAAACTGAGCTATCGGGGGAGAAGAGCCTTGGTGAGAGAGGTAAAGAAGAACCCAAAGATCACTGTGGCTAAGCTCCAGAGATGCAGTCGGGAGATGGGAGAAAGTTGTAGAAAGTCAACCATCACTGCAGCCCTCCACCAGTCGGGGCTTTATGGCAGAGTGGCCCGACGGAAGCCTCTCCTCAGTGCAAGACACATGAAAGCCCGCATGGAGTTTGCTAAAAAAAACACCTGAAGGACTCCAAGATGGTGAGAAATAAGATTCTCTAGTCTGATGAGACCAAGATAGAACTTTTTGGCCTTAATTCTAAGCGGTATGTGTGGAGAAAACCAGGCACTGCTCATCACCTGTCCAATACAGTCCCAACAGTGAAGCATGGTGGTGGCAGCATCATGCTGTGGGGGTGTTTTTCAGCTGCAGGGACAGGACGACTGGTTGCAATGGAGGGAAAGATGAATGCAGCCAAGTACAGGGATATCCTGGACAAAAACTTTCTCCAGAGTGCTCAGGACCTCAGGCTGGGCCGAAGGTTTACCCTCCAACAAGACAATGACCCTAAGCACACAGCTAAAATAATGAAGAAGTGGCTTCACAACTCCGTGACTGTTCTTGAATGGCCCAGCCAGAGCCCTGACTTAAACCCAATTGAGCATCTCTGGAGAGACCTAAAAATGGCTGTCCACCAACGTTTACCATCCGACCTGACAGAACTGGAGAGGATCTGCAAGAAGGAATGGCAGAGGATCCCCAAATCCAGGTGTGAAAAACTTGTTGCATCTTTCCCAAAAAGACTCATGGCTGTATTAGATCAAAAGGGTGCTTCTACTAAATACTAAGCAAAGGGTCTGAATACTTAGGACCATGTGATATTTCAGTTTTTCTTTTTTAATAAATCTGCAAAAATGTCAACAATTCTGTGTTTTTCTGTCAATATGGGGTGCTGTGTGTACATTAATGAGGAAATAAAATGAACTTACATGATTTTAGCAAATGGCTGCAATATAACAAAGAGTGAAAATTTTAAGGGGGTCTGAATACTTTCGGTCCCCACTGTATTGGTCCATTTCACCATACGCCCGTGTTCTCTGCCTCCATGACCAGGACACGATACGAGCAGATCTTGCGGTTCATGCACTTCAGTGACAATGAACTCTGTCGTCCTTGGGGTTACCCTGAATTTGATCTGCTCTACAAAATTTGGCCCCTCGTAAACCACTTCAACCAAAGTTTTGCAGACTTGTTTACTCCCCATCAAGTTGACTGCATTGATGAGTACCTGATTAAGTTTTCTGGCCGCTTGCCATTTAAACAGTACCTTCCCAGCAAGCGTGCCAGATACGGGGTCAAGATGTATAAGCTCTGTGACAGGGCCACAGGCTATACATATAGTTTTATGTTTTACGAGGGAAGAGATAGTTACGTAGAGCCGGAGAACTGCCCTGACTACATAGGGAGCGCTGGTAAGATTGTGTGGGACTTGGTGTCACCCTTATTCGGAAAGGGGTACCACTTGTATGTGGACAATTATTACACAAGCGTGCCACTTTTTAGTCACTTGTTTTGATCATCAAATTGGCACATGTGGCACCGTGCGATGGAGAGAGCCTGCTTGAGATGTAATAATTTGCTCGCTGTAAAGTGGAGGGATAACAAGAATGTTTTCGTTCTTACCTCCCATCACGCAGACATGACTGTCCAAATTACTACGGCAACTGGTGTTGTGGAGAAACCCCTCTGTGTCCATGAATATAACCTCAATATTTAATTAATTGCCTGTAAGGCCAGACGCTGGTATAAAAAAATGTCTATACTTATTTCAATTGGCTTTGCTGAACGTTCATGTGCTATACAGAGCTTCAGGACGAACTGGATTCTTCCTTAAATTCCAGGAAGAGATCATCAGAGCCCTTCTGTTTCCAGACGGTGCTCTGGCCCAACTTCCCAACGCAAATGCAGTAAGCCGGCTGCGTGAGAGGCATTTTCTGCATGTCCTCTCTGGTACCCCTACCCAAAGAAACCCCCAAAGAAGATATCGTGTCTGTAGAAAGCGCAGGTTTAGGCGAGACACCCGCTTTTATTGTCCCTCCTGTCTTGACCAACCCGGTCTTTGCATTGGTGACTGTTTTGAACGCTATCACACACTTGTTGAGTATTAGCATAGGGTACAGCACCACACAGTCATAGGCACACATACACAGGGTCTCGAAAGATGTGATCACATTTTGAGAGACCCCAATCTGCAACATTCAGTTTATAGTTTTTTTTACAGTTTTTATAAAAGTGAAAAAAAAAACCACACAAAAACACAGAAAAAATAAAAAAGACAAAAATAGTTGTGGTTGTATTTTTCTTTTCTCTCTTTTCTTCTCTCTCTTATGTAGGCTCTCTACGTTCCACTCTACTGTTCGCTCACTATTGTTCTATATCTATCATTCTCTCTCAGTTTTATTTTTACTATGTTTTATTGTATTTGCTTTGCAGGTATGGTATGTTATACTGTAATGTTTGTTTTATTGTTTGCTTAGCAGGTACACCATTCAGCTGCAGCGTGTATTTATTTATCTTGACAGCAACAGCGTTTGCTCCCACGATACATAAAGCTGTGACTCCAGCGCTGTAGGAGGTGATTTCACCACCAGAGTTAAAAAAAAGAGCATATATGCTGAAGCATGGGGGCAGCAGGGGTGGAGGAGCGATTTGCTCCTAACTTTTGGGGCGGATGCCCCCATGCTTTGATATATATTTTTTAGGCCATTCAGCTGCAGCACTGATTTATTTATCTTGACAGCAACAGCGTTTGCTCCCACGCTACATAAAGCCGTGACTCCAGCGCTGTAGGAGGTGATTTTACCACAACAGTTAAAAACAAAATGGTGCATGTATACCCATCATTAGAAGTGGGTGGATGAAGGGAGGTATTCTAATGGTGGGCATACCCACCGATCAATCTTATTTTTTCGTTCAGCCCACAGGCTGCATGAAAAAAAGATTGCAATATATGCCCGACAAGGACCAGCAACGTACTGGTATGTTGCTGGATTTTGAGTGGTTATACCAGAATGATGCCTGCGGGTTTAGGTATCATCTTGGTATCATTCTTTTCAGCCAGTGGTCGGCTTTCATGTAAAAGCAATCCTAGCGGCTAATTAGCCTCTAGACTGCTTTTACAAGCAGTGGGAGGGAATGTCCCCCCCCTCTCCCACTGTCTTCCATGGTTTTCTCTGGCTCTCCTGTCCCAACAGGGAACCTCAGAATGCAGCTGGTGGTTCCGCCAGCTGACCATAGAGCTGATCAGAGACCAGAATGGCTCCAATCATCTCTATGGCCTAAGAAACTGGAAGGTACGAGCATTTCATGACTTTGATTTCAGCTGTAAACAGCGCCATTGGGAAACTGGGAAAGCATTTTATCACACCGATCTTGGTGTGGTCAGATGCTTTGAGGGCAGAGGAGAGATCTAGGGTCTAATAGACCCCAATTTTTTCAAAAAAAGAGTACCTGTCACTACCTATTGCTATCATAGGGAATATTTACATTCCCTGAGATAACAAAAAAAAATAATAAAAAAATATATGAAAGGAACAGTTTAAAAATAAGATAAAAAAGCAAAAAAATAAATAAATAAAAAAAAAAGCACCCCTTTCCCCCCTGCTCTCGCGCAAAGGCGAACGCAAGCGTCAAATGTAAACAGCAGTTGCACCATGCATGTGAGGTATCACCGCGAAGGTCAGATCGAGGGCAGTAATTTTAGCAGTAGACCTCCTCTGTAAATTTAAAGTGGTAACCTGTAAAGGCTTTTAAAGCTTTTAAAAATATATGTAGTTTGTCACCGCTGCACGTTTGTGCGTAATTTTAAAGCATGTCATGCTTGGTATCCATGTACTCGGCCTAAGATCATCTTTTTTATTTCATCAAACATTTGGGCAATATAGTGTGTTTTAGTGCATTAAAATTCTTAAAAAAGTGTGTTTTTTCCCAAAAAAATGGGTTTGAAAAATCGCTGCGCAAATACTGTGTGAAAAAAAAAATTAAACACCAACCATTTTAATCTGTAGGGCCTTTTCTTTAAAAAATATATAGTGTTTGAGGGTTCAAAGTAATTTTCTTGCAAAAAAAATATTTTTTCATGTAAACAAAAAGTGTCAGAAAGGGCTTTGTCTTCAAGTGGTTAGAAGAGCGGGTGATATGTGACATAAGCTTCTTATAACAAAAAGTAGAAAATATAATTTTTTTTCAAAATATTCGGGGTTTTTCCATTTATTTCGCAAAATATAAAAATCGCAGAGACAATCGAATACCATCAAAAGAAAGCTCTATTTGTGGGGAAAAAAGGACACAAATTTCGTTTGGGTACAACATTGCATGACCGCGCAATTACCAGTTAAAGCAGCACAGTGCCAAATTGTAAAAAGTCCTCTGGTCTTTAGGCAGCCAAAAGGTCCGGGGCTTAAGTGGTTCATTTTTTCATTTTCCAAAAAATTGCAATTGTAAAAAAACTTGCCATGAGTCTTACTAAATGCCTAATGCCCCGTACACACGGTTGGATTTTCCGACGGAAAATGTGTGATAGGACCTTGGTGTCGGAAATTCCGACCGTGTGTAGGCTCCATCACACATTTTCCATCGGATTTTCACACACAAAGTTTGAGAGCAGGCTATAAAATTTTCCAACAACAAAATCCGTTGTCGGAATTTCCGATCGTGCGTATACAAATCCGACGCACAAAGTGCCAGGCATGCTCAGAATAAATAAAGAGATGAAAGCTATTGGCTACTGCCCCGTTTATAGTCCCGACGTACGTGTTTTACGTCATCCCGTTCAGAATGATCAGATTTTCCGACAACTTTGTGTGACCGTGTGTATGCAAGACAAGTTTGAGCCAATATCCGTTGGAAAAAATCCTAGGATTTTGTTGTCGGAATGTCCAATCAATGTCCGACCGTGTGTACGGGGCATTAGACTGTCTATTTTCCAAAAAGGGATCATTTGAGTGATAATTGTACTGTTAAGGCGTTTTAGGGCCTCAAGAAATTAGGCCGTCAGTACATCAGGATTGATCAGTTTTCAAATATATACTGTATACCATAGTTTGTTGACGCTATAACTTTCACAGAAACCAATTAATATACACTTATTGGAATTTTTTACCAAAGACATATAGCAGAATACATTTTGGCCTAAATGTATGAAGAAATTTGACTTTTAGATATACTTTATATTGTTTTCTTTTTCAAAATATTTGGTCTTTTTTTATTTATAGCAAGAAATAAAAAACCCAGTGGTATGCCAATATCACCAAAAGAAACCTATATTTGTATGAAAAAGAAATTATATAAATTTTATTTGCATACAGTGTTGCCTGACCTTGCACTTGCCAGTTAAAGTAGCACAGTGCCGAATAGCAAAAAATGGCCTGGTCATGAAGGGGGTAAATTGGTTAAAGTGACTGTGGCCAGTAAATAAAATTTAAAGGGTTAGTTCAACTTTACCAAAAAAACTGCCTATGCAGATAAGAGGCATCTGTAGATAAAAACAAACCGTGCACCTTTGATTCAAGTTTAATCATGCCCTTGCTATTAGTGTAGGCCATTTACTCACCTCATGAAGCCTGACTGAAATACTCCCAGGGTGTTGCTGGGACTTTGCTAAGAGAGGTCTGTCAATACTGTTCACCTCAGCCATCACAAATGTGAGCTCTCAAGGACTGAACTCGGAGATCTTGTATCAGGGAAGAGAAAGAGCCCATGAGGTGGTTTGGATCAGAGAAAGAACATTATGGGAGTATTACAGTCAGGCTTCACGAGGTACCTAAATGGCCTACATCTATGACAAGGGCATTATTCAACTTTAGTCAGAGCTGTTTTTTTGGTAAAGGTGAATGAACCCTTTAAAATACAGCTACCTTATAGAAGAGGAAGCTTTATATTTGCCTTTTCAGCAGACAGTGTGCTAAATATTTACTCTCTTCCAGAGCTACAGGCTTTGCTGCTTTTCAAAACTTTCAGGTGTGTCTTATAGCATTTACTCCACTGGGCGCTGTGGTTATTTCTACTTACTCCTATGTAATCACTGTGTTCTGAGAGAAAAGGATGACAGGGTTCCTGTGGAAAATGGGAACAGGTGACTTACAGAATAGCACTGCCTGGTCTGACATCCTCCAAGCCAGCCCAAAATACTACCCTCTGTAGGAAGGTCATTAAAGGCATTTCACTTAGGCTCGGTTCACATAGGGGCGACTTGTCAGGCGACCTAGTCGCCTGACAAGTCGCCTCCCGTTCTGTGCTACGGAACCGTTCTAATAGGAGCGACGCAAGTCGCTCCGACTTAGAAAAAGGTTCCTGTACTACTTTGGGGGCGACTTGGGGCGACTTGCATAGACTTCTATACAGAAGTCGTTTTGCAAGTCGCCTCAGAAGTCGTTTGCAGGTCGCCTCGCTGAGGCCCCTGTGTGAACCGGCACTACGGGGCTCAAAAGTAGGGCCCTGAAAGACCGAAAAATCTGGGACCATAGGAATGTTGGCAGGGTGGACTATTTGGGTAATAACCCCTGCCCATCGTCCTATACAAACATTCAGGCCAAATTTACACTTATCCGTTCCGGTGATGTTCATTTTGGATGGCACACAAATGCAAAAAGGCAATGCCCTTTAGATACACATGCATTGCAGCACACCACAATGGACAGTAACGCACTACTATTGATGTGTGTTACTTCAGAAAAAAATGCATGTCAGTTTTTTGCCTGCTGTGGTGGGTTGACAGATCTATCAAATGTGCTTCCTTAAATAGCTATACAACTAATATACATGTGTAGCACAAACGCCCTAAATAATCAGAACATATATCTTGTGATACAAAGGTAATTAATAAGTGTCCAAAAACAATAATAATATAATAAAGCGCTCCTGCTCTGTGTATTGCACAAATATCCTTAATAATGTAGTATCCTGTGATACAAGGGTAAAGTGTCCAAAAAAATATAAATAAAGTGCATGTGCTCCGTGTATTGCACAAAAATCCTTAATGATAATATATCAAAAATTCATTATGAAAACATAAAACGTGATAATATCTTCATGCCGTGTGCACACACCCTCCACCAGATGTACCCTCACCTTAAGGGCTTTACATAAAAGCCTGTGATAAATATTATTATCAGCTTGAAAAGATCCCCCTGTGTTTCATCTTTCCTGTGGTGGCTAATTTTGACTTAAATGCTGATACAAGGATCACTCCATCCTCCTGATTAAAGTGCAGATTAAAAGCCACTGCCTCCTCCTGGCTATCAGCAGTCTCCTCATATATAACACATGTGGAAAACAATAGGCGCTTGCAATTTGCATGCGATTTGGCATGCAATTTGAAATAGGCAATTGTCGCCAATTTGTCAAATCGCATGCCATATCGGCCAAATTGCCGACAATGGCAGCGTCTGAATCGTTGCAACGCCGCATTCGTGGTGCCGCACCAATTCCCAAAAGTAGTTTCTGTACTACTTTTGGTGATTTCGGGGTGTGATTTCCATTGACATATGTGCAGAAACCCACACAGATGCCACTGAAATCGCCCCGAAATCGGGACTGACATGCGGAATTGAATTTCATTCCCGCAGTCAGTGTGAACCTAGGCTAAAGGATGGAAATAGATCTGTGTATCTGGCCTTGGTGTTTATTGTGTTGCAAGCGTACAACATAATAAATACATCACTGAATGACTTTGTTTCCTAAATTCTGCTTTTAAAAGGAAAAACAAAACAAAAACAGATTAAGTTGAAAAAAGAAAAATGTCAGCAACAAGAAATTCAATTAAATGTACAGTCCATGTACAGTGAATTAACTCATAAATATTTTTTTCATTTTAGGTATTTACATTCCTTTGAATGACACTGAAATTCCTGTAAAATACAGAGGTATAGGAATTCGCATTGAAGATGATGTAGTAATCACAGAAGGGGCTCCAATTATTCTCTCTGCTCAGTGTCCTAAAGAAATCTACGAAATACAACAAATTTGTGGGCAAGGCCGATGATACAAGTAATAAGATACAGAACTTTAAACCTAAACAAGAGTTGTGACGTACGTGTTAACTATACATAAACACACGCTTTATATATACTCTCAAACTTGAAAAATGCCTATGAAATAGAAAACCTGTATGATATGTATTTTAAACTGTAACTCCAGTTTTGTTTAGAAAATTTTACTTACAAAAACTTTGTTACAGATGCCTACTTTTTGTTATTCTGAAGAAACAGCAGTTTGTTTGTCTGTGTCCATGTGAATTTCTATGAAAGTGAATCAACCAGCTATTGCACCTGCAGGGTTCTAATGAGTAAAGTGGCAGGGTCTACATCCCTTTAGATGTGATTTCCCTGTGGGAGTATCATACAAAAATTATATTTTTGTTGCAGGGGATGCCCAAAATGTGACTTGTATCTTAGAGCCGACTTCTGGGAAAATTAGTAAGCCAATCACACAAGCAGGACATTTCTGGTGGGTGTATTCTACACTATTTCTGTACCGAACCCCTCCAGGTTGCCATATTGCATTGCATTTCACAGAAACTTACAGTGCTGCAATTGAAAAGGAAAGGTAATTTTTAACAACATTCAACTACAGTATGACTTTTATTGCAGTTGTATACGCTATATTATTTTTGTCCTATTTGCTATTTCTTTTTTTCATGAAAGCAGAGTTATCCTTTAACATATTTGACATTCATTTTTTAAAAAAGTGTTATAGTAAGAAACAAATTCTGGTAACGTTGATTTGCTTCAATTGTATCCAAAAATAAATCACTGGATTAACATGACATACTAGATTGTCAATTTTTTAACTCATCCCAGACCCCCTTTCAACACATTTTTTTACACCAGTATGGTATGACCTCCTGTTACCTAACAAACGTTTTCAGTGCAATAACAAACATTTACCTCTCAGTGTTGCAGTGCGCTAGCAGCCCATTTAAAATAAAATATCTGCCAACACATCCTAATGTGCATAAAATCACACATTACCTTATTTTAATGCAACTCACCATCATGTATTTTAGTGCATTACAACACAAATGCATGGGGAATCATTCAATGAATAGCACTGCAATTTATGTTATGTGTATTTCCATGAATTGTGCTAACACACACAGCAATGAGTGCATTATCTCAACGCGAAAGTGTGAATCTGGCCTAAATTTACATAAAACAGGTATTCCACTACAATAAAAGTTAAATTTCTCTGTTCATTAAATCACGCTATACTTTACCTTAGTGTATAAAATATACCTATCGGGAAAAAATGTAGACTTACATTGTTGACCACATTCTGAAAAGGCTAGTTGCCTGGCTGTGTAACCATTCTCTCCTGAGAATACCTATTTGCATATTTAATAACTGGAGGTGATAATAGATAGGAATAGGGGTGTGTTTTAGTAGTTTTAGGGTTTATGAGGTAGTCCTTTATGGAGTGCTGTTACATTATTGTACTATAGTTCAATGTATTTTTGGGACAGATTTTTCTCCTTTTTTATGTTTCATTGGTATGATAATAAAGCTTTTCATACTGTGATATCCCTTTATTTGTACATATATTTCTGTTCACTGAGTTTTTCTTCTTTTTCCTGTTGTTTATTTATACATTACCTAGTCTGCATTTTCAATGGTGCTGGCCAGCAGGTTGCTGGAACCTAGGAACCACTATTGTTATAGGGTCATCATCATCAGAGTCTTCCCCAGACCCATCAAGTACCATGTCCTCCACAATGTCTACAAGAAACTTCATATCGATGTAGGTCTGGCTGTACTCAGCCACCTGTGAATTCTGCCTGCAGCAGTTTTAAGCATGCTCTGGTGCCATCCCTTGCAGATATTGTACCTTCTCTGACTTTCCCTTTCCACTTAATCAGGACAGTGCTTTGGGCCCTGTCACCACCTCTGACTTCCAAAATTCTACCTCTAAATCTAGAGTCCCAGAAATCTACCTCTGAAGACACTGTTTTTGAGGCACCAAAGTCTCCAGCAATCACCTCAGTTTTACAGAAGGTTGTGTCAGACCTTATTGATGTGTCACATCCTACCCTGCATCTGGAGGATCAGCCTGCTGTTCCAGGCCTTATGTCGTTTAGGATCTGTACAGTTGCAAAGAACTTCCTAACACATCCACTGTTCGATACATACAGTCAGGTCCATAAATGTTGGGACAGCAACACAATTCTAATCTTTTTGGCTCTATACACCACCACAATGGATTTGAAATAAAATGAACAAGATGTGCTTTAACTCTAGACTTTCACCTTTAATTTGAGGGTATTTACATCCAAATCAGGTGAATGGTGTAGGAATTACAACAGTTTGTATATGTGCCTCCCGCTTTCTAAGGGACCAAAAGCAATGGGACAATTGGCTGCTCAGCTGTTCCATGGCCAAGTGTGTGTTATTCCCTCATTATCCCATTTACAAGGAGCAGATAAAAGGTCCAGAGTTCATTTCAAGTGTGCTGCTATTTGCATTTGGAATCTGCTGCTGTCAACTCTCAATATGAGATCCAAAGAGCTGTCCCTATCAGTGAAGCAAGCCATCATTAGGCTGAAAAAAACAAAACAAACCCATCAGAGAGATAGCAAAAACATTAGGTGTGGCCAAATCAACTGTTCGGAAAATCCTTAAAAAGAAAGAATGCATTGGTGAGCTCAGCAACACCAAAAGACCCGGAAGACCACAGAAAACAACTGTGGTGGATGACCGAAGAATTCTTTCCCTGGTGAAGAAAACACCCTTCACAACAGTTGGCCAGATCAAGAACACTCTCCAGGAGGTAGGTGTATGTGTATCATAGTCAACAATCAAGAGAAGACTTCACCAGAGTGAATACAGAGGGTTCACCACAAGATGTAAACCATTGGTGAGCCTCAAAAACAGGAAGGCCAGATTAGAGTTTGCCAAACAACATCTAAAAAAGCCTTCACAGTTCTGGAACAACATCCTATGGACAGATGAGACCAAGATCAACTTGTACCAGAGTGATGGGAAGAGAAGAGTATGGAGAAGGAAAGGAACTGCTCATGATCCAAAGCATACTACCTCATCCATGAAGCATGGTGGTGGTATTGTCATGGCATGGGCATGTATGTCTGCCAATGGAACTGGTTCTCTTGTATTTATTGATGATGTGACTGCTGACAAAAGCAGCAGGATGAATTCTGTGTGTTTCGGGCAATATTATCTGCTCATATTCAGCAAAATGCTTCAGAACTCATTGGACGGCGCTTCACAGTGCAGATGGACAATGACCCACAGCATACTGCGAAAGCAACCAAAGAGTTTTTTAAGGGAAAGAAGTGGAATGTTATGCAATGGCCAAGTCAATCACCTGACCTGAATCAGATTGAGCATGCATTTCACTTGCTGAAGACAAAACTGAAGGAAAAATGCCCCAAGAACAAGCAGAAACTGAAGACAGTTGCAGTAGAGGCCTGGCAGAGCATCACCAGGGATGAAACCCAGCGTCTGGTGATGTCTATGCATTCCAGACTTTGCACGGTGTCACCTTGTGCATCAACCCAACAGTTCCAGATTTGATCAAATTTGTGTGGGCAGTACCTACTAGCATATGTCAATTAATACAGGGGAAGAGTATCATTAATAGCCTTTTCTATCCGCTCACAGTGGGGGTAAGGAAGACTTCCAATACAGAAGAATTTCCCTATGTGCATAATATGCCTTGTAGAACACAAAAAGTCATGTTTACCAGGCACCACTCCTTCCTCCAAGCCCAATAACCAAATGGTTGGATCCAATGGATGCTTGCCATTTGTTGTAAAGATCAGTAATTTTGGGCAAGGTTAAGGGAATCAATTGAGAATAAAGTGCCGACAGTGGCTTAGAGAGATATACTGAAGACAACAGCTGTTCTAAGGGGTCAGAGGTCAGTATGTTATGAAGGAATTGTGCAGCAGCCGCACGTGACAATTGGGAAAATCGGAAAAACATATGATTGGGCAATCGATAGCAGTTTCACAGTTTTTTAAAGGACAGAAGGGAGAACTGTGGCATAATATGCTTGAGTAGCGTAATTCCGTGAGAGTATGTGTCATCTGCCACATATTGAGCTCTAGCTTGCTTCCAAACATTGATATTGATATTTTTTATATATATTTGATATGATAGAGATATTGTTTTTATTGGAGTAGTAAGAGCAGGGCTAGCCTGGGGTCCTCTAAAGGGCAAATTACTGAGGGTTGCATAGGAGCCAAGTAACACGACCTCAAGTGTAACAGCAATGTTGTCCCTGGGTTGTGCAAACCACCATCGAATCGTCGAACCATCGAATCGAAGGATGGCCGCTCAGTAATATAGCACAGAATTCGGGAGAGCTAAGTCATCACAGTCAAGAGGAAGGTACAAAGTCAACTTGGCTGTTCTAGAAAGGCGTCTGGCCCATAGTAAGGTGGTAATTGTTTTTTTCCAATTTAGTGAAAAATGACTTGGGTATAGGGACCGGGGATTGAGGAAAAAAGTTCAGAAATTTAGATAAAAATAAAATTTTTATAAGATTTGCCTGACTAATTGTACTAAGAGGAAGAGATGTAGAGCATTTTCTAACAAAATTGTGAAGCAGTGGGAGAAGATTATCTGTTATATAGCAGGAAAGAGTATGTTGAACCTACGCCCAGGTAAGGAAATTTAGTCATAACCTTAAGTGGAGCAAAAAAGATCGCAGTTATGGGCCACGGAGTAATGGGAAACACTAGGGACTTATTCCAGTTAACCTGAAAGCCTGAAAAAGTGCAGAAGGTGTCAATAATCGCCAGGGCAGAGCGTAGGGAAGGGCCCAAATCTCGTAGATATAGCAGGGTGTCGTCAGCCTACAGTGAAATTCTTTCTTCCCAGGTACTCACAGGTAGTCCCCGCAGTAGTACCCTGCGTAGTAGCCCTAAGCAGTGGAAAGGGAGGTGACAGCGTAGAATTGAGGCAGACATGGGCATAAAGATCTTATTTTTACAGGTTTTCTTTATGAAAATCTAAATATTTTAATTAGAAAATCCTTACTATTACATAATCCTTACTATTACATAGGTGTGTAAAGAGGGAAAAAACATACTTTTTATTCTAATCTGTTCTAAAACACCTAATTAGGGTTCATCTCAAGACACTATACAAACTATCTGCTGTTACTGAAATGTCTATTCAGACCTCTGAAATTGTTAGCTTGCCACCAATAGGAATGTTTATTTATTTATTACAGGCACTTACAGTGCCTTGAAAAAGTATTCATATTCCTTAACGTAATCCCATAACGTAAATGTAATTTATGTGATAGACCAACACAAAGTGGCACATAATTGTGAAGTGGGAGAAAAATGACAAATGGTTTTCCAAATTTTTTACAAATAGATATCTGAAAAGTGTGGCGTGCATTTGTATTCAGCCCCCTTTACTCTGATACCCCTAACTAAAATCTAGTGGAACCAGTTGCCTTCAGAAGTGACCTAATTAGTAAATTGAGTCTATCTGTGTGTAATTAAATCTCAGTATAAATACAGCTGTTCTGTGAGGCCCTCAGAGGTTTGTTAGAGAACCTTAATGGACAAACAGCATTATGAAGGCCAGGGAACACAATAGACAGGTCTGGGATAAAATTGGGAAGAAGGGGGGGGGCGTGGCTTGCCTGGAGAGAAGATGGCTGCTTGATCCACTAGCTCCCTCTCACCTCAGCCTAAATTGAGCCTTGAACGGGGTCTAACACAGCCTTACATCCCTCAATTATGGGAACATCCTCCCGCGGACCTTCGCAGAGCAGATCCCGGTCCCCAAGAGGAACCACCAGCAATAACAGCCACACGATCCCGGAGATCTTCCGGACGCAACGGACCACAATGGCGTCCTCTCCTCCCGCCTCAAACACCTCTCAGTCTCACACTGAGATCACCCTCACCCCCACGGATATCAGTAACACTCCGCTACCCCAGCCGCTACCGTCGCACTGGCAGCCCAGCTTGCAGGACTTACAAACAGTGGCGGGGGATATCAAAGATACCTTATTCTCGGCCATCACTGACCTGCGCCATGAACTACAGGCCATCACAGGCCGCATACAAAGGGTGGAGGATGACGCTGTGAGGCAAAGCTCACATGTGAAGAAAATACAACATAATGTTGATCACCACACAATGCAGCTAAGGGATCTCCAAAGACATGTCGAAGATCTCGACAATCGGGGCCGCAGACACAACCTAAGGATAAGAGGAATACCCGAATCTGTGGAACAAGATAGGATTTCCCCCGTTGTGACAGGCCTTTTCAACCACCTTCTAGACCGCCCCGAACACACACAGATCAGCATGGACCGCATACACAGGGCTCTCCGCCCTAAAGGGAGAGAATCAGACCCCCCAAGGGACATAATATGCTTTATTAACGAATTCGCTATCAAAGAAGAACTGTTGCAAAAAGCCCGCGAAAAATCTATACTGGAATACAACGGACACCCCATCCACATATACCAGGATCTATCTGCTATCACACTACGCCACCGCAAAGATTTACGCTCCCTACTGGACGTCCTGAAGATGAGAGGAATAAGATACCGCTGGAAGTTTCCCTTCGGTCTATTTGCCACTCACCAAAGCCGCTCTGCTCTTCTCAGAGTACCGGAGGATCTGGATGCCTTCTGCCGTACACTGGATATCCCGTACACTCCGGTCCCGAACTGGTATGCAGAGTTCAACATACAACCATCCGACCGATCCCCATACAGAGAAGAACCCATGGATGCTCAAAATACAAGCTTCCGCAGAAGACGATCTCCATCCACTAACAGAACCACCTCTTCCCCTGATCCGCGTTACCCACCATCCAGCCCCATGACGGCTCCCCTTCCTCGCAGAGCCCGCAGAGATCGCTGACGACCCGGATCTAT
This sequence comes from Aquarana catesbeiana, assembly GCF_042186555.1. Taxonomy (NCBI): domain Eukaryota; kingdom Metazoa; phylum Chordata; class Amphibia; order Anura; family Ranidae; genus Aquarana; species Aquarana catesbeiana. The sequence goes on along the minus strand of NC_133330.1, from coordinate 155,962,107 downwards.
ACAGGAGGCACCTACGTTCAGTATCCCTCCTGCTTCCTCTATTGCTACCTATCATATCAGGAGACTGCCTGACCCACCGACGATCCCTCCAGCATCAAGAAGACTAAAGACAGGAATAACCTACATCTACCGCGAAAACCCAAGACAGCCGACTCCTACAACCTCTGCAAAACCTGTCCTCTCATAGACCTATTTGACTTTTCCTCAGCTCACTAAAGCGCACTCGCCAAGACATCGTCACCCTGCTCCTTACCTCCGATCAACTGCTTTCCATCTGACTGCTCATCGCCGACACCGACAATCACCGTAGGGATACCGAAGCTCGACGAACAGTGACATCAACTCTTCACATTCCCTCTCATCGGAACACCGCGAGACAATTCCTGCGACCATCTACTCCAGCTCCTACCTGACGACTCATCGGACCGCAACCGGAACGGCAACCATACACCCTGTAAATGTCTCCTGATGTGTAGGTAAAATGTACTATGCCTACAAAATATATATTACTTCCTAATTTGTTTTACCTCCTGGTAAAGATCGCTCCATAGAACCTACATTCCCCCCCGGGGGATATAGCTAGAACCCCTCCTAGTATGTGCCTGATAAATCCTAGGCTGGCGGAGTTCTCTAATACACTGCTCCCTCCTAACCCTGAAATCGCGGTAAGGCGACAGGGGACAAAGATACATTTGCCTTAACATGTACAAACTTTCCCTCACTTAGTTGAACCCTTTATGGACAGCATTAGCGGTGACATCCTATCCGCTTGATCGGGGAGGTTGACAATGATCCTCTATTGCATCTCCATGATGCTTACCACATTACATCCCCCACACTTAAGACAACCAACTACATTGATGTCCGACCACTACCCCCCACTTCCCACAACATTATGACCCCCTAGAGCAGCTATGCTTAACAATCTAAACAACCCTCATGTACCCACACAATGATCAAACAGATTCCCCTTTACAGGCTGCTCAGTTTTAAACCTCAGATTCCCCCCAATCTACACTCCGAGCACGACACCTCTACATACACTTAAATTGTTATAAGGCAGACTCCTTTACCTATGGAAATCACCTTACACTGCCCTATTCCCACCACCGCCTCAAGCCTGTATTCTACGGTATCACTGCTGTCATACTAGTTATGCATTTTTCCGTTCTATGTTTGATGTTTTGTTCTTACTTGCAGTTATATTCTTGTTTACATTTTAGGAATGTTGTAAGAGAACCTCCATTTTAGATTCTGCGGTTAATGCACTTATCCGTTAAGCAATTAATACTTTATTGCTGATATACCTTATGTACACAGACACCAAATGCTACTAGCTAAAAACATACTTCCCTCACTCTGCACCCCAATACCCTACCTAACCCCTCCCACTTTACACGCAGCATCAATCTGCCATACCGGTTTAGACACCAATGTAACATACATACATTCTCCTACATGCATATCTTTGGCTTTCCACAAGCCCTCCGCTAACCCTTGGTAACAGTTCCCTACTGACCTCAGTTCCCATAACCTCTTGCTGCACCCCCATCACACCCCTCACTTACTAAGGCTGTAGGTGAGATGGACCTCTCGGGTTCCTATCACATTTCCCAGACTTCTCAAAAGACAAACCAACCCCCATACAGTGGTAAACACAAGCTATCCTACTTTAGCACTCAGACACCAATTAAATCCACTGACTTCAACTGGCAAATATAATTTTTGTGGCATAGAACACCAGATTGGGTGTTCTGATCGCCACCTATTGCCAGTTCCTTCTATCCCTCCCCTCTGATACTCCCCCCGTACCCCATTACCCTTTCCTCTACCCCCCCCTCTGGTGTTTTTACCCTCCCTACCTCCCTCCCGGCCTAGATCCACGCTTCTTAACGAGACACACATAAAGCACCTCACCATGGTATCGCTGACAAAAGACACGAATATACCCACACTTAAAATAGTCTCACTCAATACAAAGGGACTCAACACCCCAGAAAAACGCTCTAAATTACTCCTTACTATGCACAGACTCCATGCGAACATAGTACTTTTACAAGAAACACACTTCCGTTCTGACAATACGCCTAAATTATCCAATGCCTACTTCCCAACCGCTCTACATGCAACCAACCCCAAAACCAAAACTAAAGGGGTATCGATCCTAATTGCAAAAAACTGCCCTTTCACCATCACGGACTCTATCACAGACCCAGACGGAAGATACCTATTCTTAAAAGGCTCTATCCACAACAAAACTGTAACACTGGCAAATATTTACGCCCCAAACAAGCACCAAGTCCCATTTTTCCGATCCATCACCGAGGCCCTCACGACTTTTCAAGAAGGGACTCTCATACTAGGCGGTGACTTTAACGTAACCCTAAACCCCATCCAAGATACATCCACAAACTCAACGACGCTACCATACAAAGCCCTCAAGACGATCAAATCACTATTCCAACGTCTACTACTACATGACACATGGCGCACACTAAACCCAGATACTAAGGACTATACCTTCTACTCAAAGCCCCACAACCGCTATTCCAGGATAGACTATCTTTTTTTAACACAAAATGACCTACCTCTACTCTACCGAACTTCCATAGAACCCATGACAATCTCGGACCATCATCCCATATCCATGACACTACAGATCCCTGATACCACTCCTCACACCCGCATATGGAGATTAGACTCTTCATTACTTACCGATCCCACCATTGCGAAGGAAGTGGATGCCACCCTGCGTCATTCTTCCTAGAAAATAACCCCGAAGACACGTCTCACATCAACAACTGGGAAGCTCACAAAAGTGTAATCAGGGGCACCTTCCTTGCAGCAGCAGCTAAACGTAACAAAGAAAGAAGGAAACACCACTCAGACCTGCTAGAAAAGATCCGCAAACTGGAAGGATTACATAAACAATCCCAAGCACTCACAACCCTCACAGACCTCATACAAGCTAGAAAAGACTTACTAGACCTATTGGATAAACAGATACAACGAAAGTACATACTCTCAAAGAAAAAATTTTACGAATTTGGTAATAAGGCAAGTAAAATGTTAGCAAAAGCTCTACAAGTATCCCGCTCTAATAAGACAATACATCATATCACTGACCCCTCAGGACGAAAACTAACCAAGACCCTGGACATTGCTCGCCAATTCGTACAATACTATAGTAAACTATACAACCTTGCCTCCCCCACTACTGCCACTGATAGCTCTACACGCCCCCAAATGATATCTGAATTTTTAAAACAATACAGCCCAAATCCCATATCAGAATCCATAGCTCAAGAATTAAACACCCCTCTTACGCTCACCGAAGTCAAGAACGCTCTAAAACAAATGAAAGCGGGTAAAAGCCCTGGTCCCGACGGCCTTACCGCCGGCTACTATAAAACCTACGCAAATCTACTTACACCCCATTTTTTGAAAGCCTTCAACTCTTTCGCTCAACCAATCAACCCCCCACGAGACCTCCTCACGGCCCACATAACAGTAATCCCCAAACCAGACAAAGTCCCTCCCTAGTCACCAACTACAGACCCATCTCACTGCTCAATGTTGACCTTAAATGGTACGCAAAAACTTTAGCTAACAGAATCCTACCACTGATACCCCATCTTATTAATCTTGACCAGGTGGGCTTTGTCCCTGGTAGGGAAGCGAGAGACAATACTCTCAAGACGATTAACATCCACCATTGGCTTACATCTACCAAAAACAAAGGTTTCTTGCTTTCGCTCGATGCGGAGAAGGCATTCGACCGGGTGGCATGGGACTACATGAGAGAGACCCTCAAAGCCATAGGCCTTCCCCAACTAATGCTAAATTATATATCAGCTCTATACTCCAACCCCACTGCAAAAGTCCACGTCAACGGCCGCCTGTCGGATGCCTTCTCCGTGTCGAACGGAACGAGACAAGGATGCCCCACTCTCCCCTTTAATCTTCATTCTTACCCTAGAACCTTTTCTCAGACGTATTAATGCCAACCCAGACATTAAAGGGATACAAATCAAACATCACACTTATAAATTAGCTGCGTTTGCTGACGACATTCTCCTATTCCTTACAGAACCGCTTACAACAATCCCAAACCTACTTAAAGACTTCCAGACCTTCCATACCCTCTCAAATCTCCAAATTAATTTTTCAAAATCCACTGCCCTAAACATTTCCTTATCAGCAGAAATCTGTCAACAATGCAAAAATAATTTTCCATTTACCTGGAATTCACATGCAATTTCATATTTAGGCATTCAGGTGCCAACCTCCCTATCGGAACTATACGCTCGAAACCATGCCGCTCTACTCCAAAAAATTCAAACGGACCTAACAAAATGGTCGCCGGGACAATTTTCATGGTTCGGCAGAGCCGCAATCATCAAAATGAACATCTTACCTAGAATTTTATATCTTCTGCAAACAATACCAATTAGGCTACCAAACACATTCTTTTCTATATACCAGAAAGCATGCACGACATTCATATGGGGTAAGACACGCCCGAGACTTAGTTACAAGAGACTGACCACACCCAAACAGTTAGGAGGTATAGGGCTCCCAGACATACGTAAGTACCAACAAGCATGTCACCTAGCTAGGATTATCGACTGGAATGTTAACACCAAACATAAAGACTGGATACAATTGGAACAATCTTTATCACAAACACCTATTCAAGATCTCCCGTGGATCGACCACACTTTCCTACCCCCTGCTTACTCTCAACACCCACTGATCAACCCTACACTAATATCATTCCGTAACACATGTAATAAACATAATATCTCTTCAATTAAAGGCCCAATGACCCCTTTACGCCTAAACCCAGAATTCTTACCGGGCATGCACGCATCCTTCTTAACAGATATATGGCCTCATCAGCATATCAGAGCTAATCAATTTTTTGAAAGGGATTGCCTCCTGCCCCAAACCACCTTGGCCTCCAGACTGCAAATCGAAGAGTTTCCTTTCTGGTCATATATACAATTACGAAGCTTCTTCAATAAATTTTCTCCTACACCAGAATGGTCCAGACCTACCACACCATTCGAAAACCTCTGCTTACACGAGGGCACGCTCACACACCTGATCTCGCAAACCTATACCCTCCTGTTTAACGACCAAACCCCTTCAAATCACTGGTCCAACCGACAATGGGAAAGAGACCTCTCCATTCAATTGACCGACCAAGAATGGGCTAACGTATACACTTTAATTCATAAGGGTTCGATGAACGTGCAAGTCCAAGAAAACGCGTACAAATTGCTTTCCAGGTGGTACAGGACGCCACTCCTTCTACACCAATTCAACTGAATGACCCCTTCAACATGCTGGAAATGTAACGCGGATACAGGCTCCATGTTGCATATCTGGTGGTCTTGCACCAAAATCCAACCTTTTTGGATGAAAGTCCACAAATTGATCACAGAAATCACCACTTATTCACTAGACTATGCACCTCAAATGTTCCTACTACATCACTCTAAGACACATATACCGACCTACAAACACTCTTTAGCAATGCACCTAGTAAACGCTGCAAAAATGTGTGTTCCCTATAAATGGCGATCCACAGAACCGCCTACCATAAAAGAATGGTTTCATCGCATCCAACAGACAAAGAACATGGAAGACCTCATACATCAATCCAAAGATTCACAGACAAAATTCACCAAAACATGGGCATGCTGGATACACTTTACTACCACAAACGAATACAAAACAATCATAACCTGATTGACTTCCATAGATAATAACAAACTCTACAGATGAGTCCTTCTAACCCTGCCCCAATGTACTCACTCTCTTCCCCCCCCCCACTCTTTCTACGTACTCATGTGCACCAAACCTCCCCTCCAGCCCAATAATAAGCACTTTAAGCCCGGAAATATCGAGCAGACTACAAAAACGCATGTCACCCTATAGGCGCACCATCCGATCTTTCCCACAAATACCCACCACCCCTTTTTCATACCCACAACACACCCCCCCCCCCCTTTTAGTGACTGAGATACAATATACCTGCACATATTGACTCAACCTGCATCACATATCTAAAAACACAAAGACCTAAATATACCGATACCCTGCAAAAAAGATACAACAATTTACTTTATATTTATAAATTTGACTATTATATCCAAGGTACAATAAAAGTTATATCACCATTATGCTCTTCACCTCAAGCATGCAAACATGACTGTATCGTATTGTTAACTTTTAACATTTATTGCGGCTACGCCCGCATTCCCGCATCTATATGTGATATTATTTACTCCTCTTTGTACCTGTTAAAATTTCAATAAAAACTTGTTAATAAAAAAAAAAAAACACAAAAAAATATAAAATAAAAAAAAAAAAAATAAAAAAAATTGGAAGAAGTTTAAAGCAGGGTTAGGTTATAAAAAAATATTCTAAGCTCTGAACATCTCACAGAGCACTGTTCAATCCATTGTCCAAAAATGGAAAGAGTATGGCACAACTGCAAACCTATCAAGACATGGCCGTTCACCTAAACTGACAGGCCGGGCAAGGAGAGCATTAATCAGAGAAGCAGCCAAGAGGCCCATGGTAACTCTGGAGGAGCTGCAGAGATCCACAGCTCAGGTGGGAGAATCTGTCTACAGGACAACTATTAATCGTGCACCCCACAAATCTGGCTTTTATGGAAGAGTGACAAGAAGAAAGCCATTGTTGAAAGAGCCATAAGAAGTCCTGTTTGCAGTTTGCGAGAAGCCATTTGGGGGACACTGCAAATGTATGGAAGAAACAGATGGGGCCAAAATTTTACTTTTGGCCTAAAAATGCTAAGTGTGATGGAAAACTAACACTGCACATCACCCTGAACACACCATGCCCACCGTGAAACATGGTGGTGGCAGCATCATGTTGTGGGGATGCTTTTCTTCAACAGGGACAGGAAGCTGGTCACAGTTGATTGGAAGATGGATCCAGCCAAATACTGTGGAATCTTAGAAGAAAACCTATTAGAGTCTGCAAAAGATTTGAGACTGGGGCAGAGGTTCACCTTCCAGCAGGACAGCGATCCTAAACATACAGCCAGAGCTACAATGGAATGGTTTAGATCAAAGCATATTGATGTGTTAGAATGGCCCAGTCAAAGTCCAGACCTAAATCCAATTGAGAATCTGTGGCAAGACTTAAAAATTGCTGTTCACAGATTCTCTCCATCTAATCTGACAGAGCTTGAGCTATTTTGCAAAGAAAAATGGGCAACAATGTCACTCTCTAGATGTGCAAAGCTGGTAGAGACATACACAAAAAAACTTTCAGCTGTAATTGCAGCGAAAGGTGGCTCTGCAAAGTATTAACGTAGGGGAGCTGAATACAAATGCACGCCACACTTTTCACATATTTATTTGTGAAAAAAATTTAAATCCATTTATCATTTTCCTTCCACTTCACAATTATGTGCCACTTTGTGTTGGTCTATCACATAAAATCCCAATAAAATACATTTATTTTTGGTTGCACCATGATAAAATGTGGAAAATTTCAAGGGGTATGAAATTTGAAGTTTAGACAGGATCCAATTAACCTGCCAGCATGTCTTTGGAGTGTGGGAGGAAACCCATGCAGGCAGGAGAACATGCAAACTCTAGGCAGTTAATGTCATGGTTGGGATTGTTTTTTCTTTTACGAATAACTGATTGATATGTATTGATAGAGGGAAACAGTGGGGAAAATAATTATTTGATCCCCTGCAGTTTTTGTAAGTTTGTAAGCCTCGCTCTGAAGAAACTAGCTTGACTAGTTTGAAACATGTCAGCGTGACATTATTATCACAGAGGGTGTGATGCTTTGATCCAGACTACGGCCACTTGTATGCTCGAACTACCAAGCAGGGACTTCAGCTGGCATAACAGGAGGAGTGTGGACACGGTGCCTGACGTACTGTGGAGACAGATCCCGAAGTTAACCGGTTGATCTTTGGGTGCTATCGTGGACTGGTGGGACTTATTGGACTACCTGCACCTGCTTAAACCCAACAACACCCCATTCCCCTGTGACACATTACTTCCATCCACAGAAATCCACTGCCTGTCTGCTTTGATATGTACCAGCTAGACTTTCCATCTATTTTGCACTGAGTTTGCTGCCTTCAATGTGATCTTCATTTAAATATGGCCGAGGATCTAACCCAGTACTTTCTACCTGCTTCAGTACAGAGCTGAATGTTCTTTCTTTTTCACACACACTTCCCCCAAGTTGCTAAATAACTTCATCTTTGATTTCTGGACAGTGTTATCACTATACTGACAGAAAAGAACGTTTTGGGTAGTGAAAAAACGAAAAAGGCACCAAATTAATCCGGTCCACCCCTCAGCGTCACAGGACGGGTTGGGAAAAAGCAGACAATACGGAGAACACTTTGCAAGATGGAAAAATTTCCCCACAAACAGGCGTTAGCTGACAACTAATAGGGCTCGAGTTTTGTCAAAGATGATTGGTCAAACATCTTGGAAAATAGTGGCCGGGGCGTCCGTATGGTTGCTAATGCCAAGACCCAGCAACTTAAATCAGTCTTTACATATCGTTTCTCAATAGTTACATGGAACTCCATACAGGGTCCAATCATAAATTCATTGAAAGAAGGGGGGGGGGGGCATTTTCGTCTCGGCCTGAAATGTACATAAAATGAAATCAAAAGCAATGCAAGAGTCAATATAATAGAAGTAACATAGAATAGAAAAAAAAACAATTGTTTGTTTTTATAACTATTTAGCCTGGACAAATTCAAATTTGTCTGTTAGAATTAATAAAGCAAATGGAGTCATGTGGAATCAGAGAGCAAACCATTTAAATAAATGGCTTATAACTGAAAGCATCATTTAATACAGGCGGTTTTGGGGCTGACAGGCTGTGAATCCAGTGGGCTTCTCACTGCAGTAATAGCCCCTCGTTATCCCCATTGTTTCATTTAATGATAGACATTCTAAACCAAAAAAATGCATTTTAGACAGAGCAAATCTTCGCGCTGTGCGTATGATGTCACATCCACCATCTTGGACACACGCATGCGCAGTGGCACGATCAATACGTCCATGCCCCGCCGATGACATCAGACGTCAGCAGGATGGGGAGAGTTGAAATGTATGGCATTTTGTCATCATTTCTGACAGAGGATTAGCGAGAGAGAGAGGTTGTTAGCCTCTTCTCTCCCTCCTTACCATCTCTTGAGAAACCATCTCTTTTTGCTTCCAGACTTGTATGTACAAATTATTTAAGCATTTTTGCTTCACTATGGGGACTAATATGGACATAGAGGCCTCGGTTTTCAGTTGAAGAGGGCTGCAATTGTCAGCACCGGACAGGCTTTTTGTCGTTCCTGGGGGAGGATGGATTGTCGGTCTGGCTCCTTATTGAATAACTTGTGGTTTGTTTGTGCCTTATGAAAGGATTATCTTTATCAGAATATTACACAATACACAGACTATATACATTCTTTTTTCTGCTTCTTTGTAGGACTATTTGCTGGAGGGTTGCTTTTTGAGCCAGTGAATTTACACAATAGTGGGATTCCCGACTGTTGGATACTTTTCCCCTCTTTTGCGGGCGGCCACCTGAAATTCAGGAAAAACCAACTGCTGGTTGGCTCTAATGCATTCCAGCTTGACTTGTTTCTATTAAAATGAGGAAACTTATTGGTCATATTCAAATATCCAGATGAATAAGGTAAATCCTAACATTTGGGTAAATTGGATATGTGCATATTAGGTATTTATGATATTTTATTTAATACAGAAAATCCGTGGAATGTTGGTGTCACAGACCTAGCCAGGACAGAGGCTGTTGGAGAGGACTGTATGCAAGCCTGTTGCCCACCGATTATGGGCCCCAGCATTTGGGGGAATGGTGCTCTCTGTGAGCTGTATGCCTGGGGACCCTGGGGTTGGTGTTACTTTGGATTCAGCTCCATGTCCCCCCAAAACACACAGACTCTGGAACCCGTTATATGCCATATTAGAATGATAAGACTGAATTATACTGTTGGGACACATCCTGTGAGGAGATGCTAATGTCATCATCTCCATTCACCTGTCTGATGTCAGCTATAATGGGTTTAATGTAAATAAGTTTAGTCTAGGTTCTAAAGGTATTCAACTCATTGTTGTTTGTTCTAATTAACCCTGTGTTGATGTTTATGGTAATGTGTGTTAGTTGAATGAGCTGATCACATTGTCCTCTATACAATGTAGGAGACGGGATGACTCCTATTGGAGCTCATGTTAATTAGGTTAATTAGGTTATGTTTGTATTGTTAGAGTAATCTTCTCCTGTGTATATAAGACTGTATTCTGGTTCTGAATAAAGTGAGTTCATGGTAGCAGTGAAGCAAGTGTCGCCTTGTCTTGATGCTCAGAGAGCTTGGAATATCTGTTATCTGTATACAGACTGGAGGAAGTGGTATATGACGGAAGCACTCAAGCGAAGTGTGGGACGTTCCGTGACAGTTGGAGAGGATGCAAAGTTAAGGGAACAATGGCCCACATTTGGTGAGAATGTCCTATCATCAAAGTATTCTGGAAGAAAATCGTACAGCTAATAAAGGTAGTAACTAATAAAGACATATTGAAAGACCCATGGACGTGTCTGTTCCATGGGACAGCGGAGTCCGTCTCACAATATCAATCATCTGTCGTTCCTATTCTACTGAATGTAGCAAAAGGTCAGATACCAAAGAGATGGCAGGAAATGGAAAGCCCCAAAATACGGGGACTGGATATTTTGTGTCAACGAAATCTGTAATATAGAGAGTGTCGATGGGGTTGAAGTAGAACTAGAAGACGGGATAGAGCGTAAAGACAAATGGGAAGGGTGGAGGTTGTTCAAAAAGACGTGGAGATTTGTTGAGGAGATTACAAGTTAAATAATAAAGGGGGAAAAGGGTTCGTTTTTTTTTTTTCTGAGTGGGCAAAATAAATGGGGGGGGGGGGGGGGGGAAGCATTAGTTTAAGGGGTTAGTTTTATGGGGGTAGACAATGCTGTTTTCTTTTTAAGCTGTATGTCGATTATACTGTTTGTATGTATTTATAAAATATAAATAAAGATTTAAAAAAAAAATAATATAGAAAATACTTTCTTCATATAGTTTTAAAGAGTTCCCTCTCCCTATGGTTGCAACCTTATGCCTTGACCCAAGTTTTGGAAGATTTATCTGATCGTCTCAAGAATTGATTATAGATTAATTGGTAGGTTTTCCTCTCAGCCTGACAATAATTTGCATGTGATATATATTTTTTTGATATATAAAAAGAACAACTAGTGTAATAAAACTTTAATAATATTTCCAATGTTATGGATGATGTTAATATTATGTATTCTCGTTGCAGTATTAAACTTCATGCAGCACTATAAATCTCCTAAAGAAGCTCTTTCAGAGCGAAACATGTTGATTACAAGTGGCTGCATTGTTGTATGAAATTTATACAATTGATTACTGAATGTAAAAAGCTTTTAAAAATATTGTTATTGTAATAAAATGTATATTTTTTTTAAATATATTGTTTATTTAATTGGCACCTTAAAAGTCCCATTTCCTGTATCCTTAAAGGTCTATATGTATAGCCTGTTGCCCTTATACATCTTGACCCCATATCTGGCATGCTTGCTGGGGAGATACTGATTGAAAGACAAGCGGCCAGGAAATGTAATCAGTGACAGTAACTAGCTAACTGGCTAACTAGCGTCACCCGTGACACTAAATACAGTGATCCGAAAATAGATCTGTACACTATATTAGTGATACCCATGACAGCGGGTGAAAGGCTTAAACTGGGGGGTTAACAGAGAGTTAGACCTTTATTAGGGGGGTTAATGGGGGGTACCCTAGACCTACCTGGGCCTACTACTAACTGCCCTAACGCTGATTAGTGTCACAAATGACACCAGTACAGCGATCAGTGAAAAAACTGTATTTGGTGACAGTGTGACAGGGAGTGAAGGGGCTAACTGGGGGCGATGGGGGGGGGGGGGTGAAATGTGTGCCTACTTGTACTGTGTCAGTGTAGTGTTGGTGCAACTCTGCAACGTTTGGATGTCCCCTCTCTGGAACCGAAAAGGATTCCACGAGGGGAGAAGACATCACTTCCTCTGCCTGTGTTTACAATTCACAGGCAGAGGAGGCATTTCATTTGCCAGAACTGATCACCAGGTCCAGGCCAGAAATCAATTGGCCTGGTCCTGGAGACTGATCGGTTCAGGAACTAGTCCGTTCGCCGCAGGGCGGGCACGAGCGCCGTACAACTACGGCGATTCGCGCAGGAGTGCAGTAGTGACACTGTATAACGACGGTGGGTGGTCAGGAAGTTGTTAATTCATTGTCGCATTTTGCATTTATGTTTTGCATATCTCTTTTAGTAGTACAATACAGTGCTGTAATTGCCAATGGTTCCATTGTATCATGGGAAACTCCCTATTGCCTGCCATAGCCCTCCTCCCATCTTCCCCCATTCCACGCTCCATCAGGGTCTGACCCCTGACTGACTTTACTGCCCCATTATATTCTCCTTCCCCCTTTGATCCTAGTTTACGTAATCTTCCAGCCTTTACATAACCCCCCCCCCCCCCCCCAAAACACAACAGACCCTTTTTCATTTATGTGCAAACCATTTTCAGCATGAAGGTTGTCAGCTCAGTGCTCTAGAAACTCAAATCCTTCTTTCCTACACCAGGTCCTTTAGTCATGCATTCAGTTCTCTAAGCTCCCCTTGTCTTTCCTGTGTTGGTGCATGGCACAGGCAATATTCCAGTACATAAAACCTTTAATATCCTTCCTTTCAACTTTCAGACTAGTTTTTTAAACTGATTCTTAAAGTGATAGTAAACTCTGTTTTACCATTCATACCTACAGGTAAGCCTATAATAAGGCTTACTTGTAGGTACTGTGAATAACTTGCACTGTTTAGGAGATATTCAGAGTGCATGCAGCCGGTGATGTCACAGATGTCAATGTAAATTGCAGCCCGAAATCGCAAAAAGTAGAACAGAAACTACTTTTTGAAATCTGTGCGGCGCCGCAAATACAGCATTGCACCAATTAGGAAGGTGCAATTGCCGTCGATTTGACATGTCAAATCGTACCAGTGTTAACCAGGGCTTAGTCACTTCTGGTTTCAGATTCACCATTTCCTGGCTGGTACAGCCAGGGGACACATCTAACCAAGCAGATCTGTGCTCAGTTAGATGACATGAAGAGCAAGGCAGACATTGGGGTCTATTAGATTCCTAATGTCTCCAAAAAGTGTGCCTGTCACCTACCCAATGCTATCGCATGGGGGATTATTAACCCCTTGTGATAGCAATCAAGTAAAAATAAATAAAAGTAAAAAAAAATGTAATTTTAAAATGTATTTAAAAAAAATTTGCTGTAACCCTCCTTGCCCTGCATACATACACAAGAGCAGGCCCAGGGTGCCCACGCGTATCGAAATTGCGATCACACCATACATGTGACATATCGTCGCAAACATCAGAGTGGCAACAATAATTCTAGCACAAGAGCTCCTGGTTAGCTTTAAACCAATGAGCTGTAAAGGCTTTTGAAGCATCACCTATGAAAATTTTTGGGTACCGTTTTTTTTTTGCAATATCACGGGTGCACGCAATTTTAAGACTTGGCATGTTTGGTATCTATTTACTTGATGTAACCACAGTTTTTATATTTTACCAACAAATTGGTATTATATTGTGTGTGTTTGCACTAAAATGTATTCTATTATATTTTTTCCTGAAGATTTGCATTTACTAAACAGTTGCGCAAATATCATGTGACATTAGAAATTGCAACCATCATCTTTTTATTCTACAGGGCTTCTACTTTCAGAAAATGTATAATATTATGGGGGTTTAAGCAATTTTTTATGCCACAAATGACGATTTTTACATGTGTGCAAAAATTACAAATTTTGCTCTAGAATTGAAATGGTTAAAGTGATTGGGGTTTTCAATAGGGTTCAAATATTTATTTCGTATGTAATACCAATATTAACCACTTCACACAAATCGCCGTACCCGTACGTCGGTACTTTGACGCTAAATACTGGGGTTCCATAACCCTGGTATTTTCAAGAACGGCATGCGTTTCTCTTTAAGATAAAAGTGGTCTCCGGCGGATTCGCAGTGAGATCACTTTTATCGGCGGCGGGAGAGGTGCCCTCCTGCCATTTTCCAGTTGTCTGTGCCGCTTACTGGACCCGTAGGTAGAGGCAGAGATGATCGCGTTCTCTCCCGTGGATTCCTGGCTGCCGACTGAGGGGAAGATGGCCCCTGCTCGGCTCCATGGCATGGGAGGGCGGAAGCAACGTCAAACGTCACTTCCGCCCATATCTCTTAAAGGAGAATTTATTTTTTTTCAATTATTTATTTTTTTTATTGCATTTTAGTGTAAATATGAGATCTGAGGTCTTTTTGACCCCAGATCTCATATTTAAGAGGTCCTGTCATTCTTTTTTTCTATTACAAGGGATGTTTACATTCCTTATAATAGGAATAAGGTGACCCACAATTAAAAAAAAAAAAAAAAGTGTCAAAATAAAAAAAACTAAAAGTAAAATAAATAAGAAAATGTTTTTTTTTTTTTTTTAAAGCGCCCCGTCTCTACGAGCTCGCGCACAGAAGCAAACGCATACGAGAGTAGCACCCACATATGAAAACGGTGTTCAAACCACACATGTGAGGTATTGCCGTGATTGTTAGAGCAAGAGCAATAATTCTAGCCCTAGATCTCCTCTGTAACTCAAAACTGGTAACCTGTAAAAATTTTTAAACATCACCTATGGAGATTTTTAAGGGTAAAAGTTAGTCGCCATTCCACGAGCGGGCGCAATTTTGAAGCGTGACATGTTGGGTATCAATTTACTCGGCATAACATTATCTTTCACAGTATAAAAAAAAAAAATTGGACTAACTTTACTGTTGTCTTATTTTTTATTTCAAAAAAGTGTATTACTTCCAAAAAAAGTGCACTTGTAAGACCGCTGCGCAAATACAATGTGACAGAAAGTATTTCAACGACTGCCATTTTATTCTCTAGGGTGTTAGAAAAAAATAAATAAATATATAATTAATTTTATAAGTAATTTTCTAGCAAAAAAAAAAATGATTTTAACTTGTAAACAGCATGTGTAAGAAAAAGGCTCGGCCCTTAGGTGGCCAAGTATGCAGTGTTGGCCAGCATAAACATATAAACAATCTGTAAGTATGAACAGATGAAGCCCCATTCAGGACCTTTAATCACCTTATTCTGTGCTGGTTGCTGGTTGGTAACATTCTGCAGCTGACATGTGCTGGTCAGAATAGAGCACTGATCAGAGTACTGCACGCAAAATCTTGAGAAGCAAGGAAATACAGTTAGGCCATTGTCTTGTATAGCAAAAGTTTGTTTGACGAGCTTTTATGATCTAATGTCAGCTAGCATCAATCAACTTTCCTGAATCCTTTAAGAGCTTGTGTAGATTGGCTTTATTGATGAGGGCTCCATTTTGCATTCGAACGCAGCACTATTCAAGCTCATACTTTCAAATGCAAAACATAGCAATGACACCATATGATCTGCTTTGCCTGCAGTGTAGAAGGATCTCAATAGAACCAGCTGCATCCAAAGAAAAACAAAGCAAATCGGGTCAAATGCAGCCTCAGAATGGTCATCCACACTACACCGGTCATGTCACTCTGCAGATTTGCGCATATAGTATGCTTAAGAAACATGTGAAATGTTGGAAAACAAAACATCATTTACCTACATTATGGAGATGCTAAACACTGATAGTAGTGCTCGCTGCCACTTTAAAATGAAAAACTTGCTCTGCTGAATCATGGAGGCTGGCATAACTGATATCTTTTTTATAAAGACAGTTAAAGTTTGTTTTTTAAGCAATATTGTTCACTGGATGACTTAAAGCCCAACTCAGGGTATTTTTTGGGTACCTGGATTGGCTACAAGATTACCTCAGTTTTATGAGGGTATACTGTGAATAAAAGGGCCTCACCACAGTGCCCTTCACGTACAGTGTATTCACATCCGTGCAGATCTTTGCATCAGCAGAGAACCACATTTAGCTCAGGCATCTGAAAAGGGTATTTATGAAAAAACAGAGCAAAATATACAATTGTGGGGCCCTCCAGGGGGTAGGAGGATAATTGAGAGGGACAGGGCTGAATTTTGACTCGGCCTTTAAAGTTTATCTAAAGGCAAAACTTTTTTAGATTCGATACAGTGGTGAAAGTGGCAGGACCTCTGTTTTTTTTTCATTATATCGAGAGAAGGGGGGAGAAGGGAGTTGGGACTTTATTTGAGGCAATGGGTGGGTAGGGTCATCTGCCTCCATCCCTGGTAATGTATTAAAAGGAGGAGGGTTGTTCCCATGGCGCCCTCAGCTGTCAATATTACTTTTTGAAGATTGTTTACCTGTAGGTAAGAGTAATTTGGGAATTTATGTCCCCCCCTCTTCCTTCTGCCCCCTCGTGCCAGCTATTTGATCCTTTTGCATTCATTTATCTTTTACAGATATTTTTAACTTCAAATTTCTCCTGATGAGTGGATGAACTCCATGAAACGCGTAGAGACGCTATATGCTACACCTTGCAATCATGTGTTTGAGATTCTCCAGGACTTTGCATTTCATCAAAAAAACTTTTATCTTCATTTACTTTAAGATCATTTATGTCTACCTCTTAACAATGTATATGTTTATATCTTATACAATCAATATGTTTATCATTATAATTGTGGATCATGTTGAGATATGTGTATATACAGTATCTCACAAAAGTGAGTACACCCCTCACATTTTTGTAAATATTTTTTTTTTCATGTGATAACACTGAAGAAATTACACTTTGCTACAATGTAAAGTAGTGAGTGTACAGCTTGTATAACAGTGTAAATTTGTTGTCCCCTCAAAATAACTCAACACACAGCCATTAATGTCTAAACCACTGGCAACAAAAGTGAGTACACAAGTATGTGAAAATGTCCAAATTGGGCCCAAGTAGCCATTTTCCCTCCACGGTGTTATGTGACTCGTTAGTGTTACAAGGTCTCAGGTGTGTTAAATTTGGTGTTATCTCTTGCGCTCTCATACTGGTCACTGGAAGTTTAACATGGCACCTCATGGCAAAGAACTCTGAGGATCTGAAAAAAAGAATTGTTGCTCTACATAAAGATGGCCTAGGCCAGTGATGGCGAACCTTGGCACCCCAGATGTTTTGGAACTACATTTCCCATGATGCTCAAGTACACTGCAGAGTGCATGAGCATTATGGGAAATGTAGTTCCAAAACATTGGGGGTTTGCCAACACTGGCCTAGGATATAAGAAGATTGCCCAGACCCTGAAACTGAGCTGCAGAATGGTGGCCAAGACCATACAGCGGTTTGACAGGACAGGTTTCACTCAGAACAGGCCTCGCTATGGTCGACCAAAGGAGTTGAGTGCACGCGCTCAGCGTCATATCCAGAGGTTGTCTTTGGAAAATAGAAGTATGAGTGCTGCCAGCATTGCTGCAGAGGTTGAAGGAGTGGGGGGTCAGCCTGTCAGTGCTCAGACCATATGCCGGAACACTGCATCAAACTGGTCTGCATGGCTGTCGTCCCAGAAGGAAGCCTCTTCTAAAGATGATGCACAAGAAAGCCCGCAAACGGTTTGCTGAAGACAAGCGGACTAAGGATATGCATTACTGGAACCATGTCCTGTGGTTCAGATGGTGTCATGCGTGTGTGGCGGCAACCAGGTAAGGAGTGCAAAGAGAAGTGTTATTTGTCTACAGTCAAGCATGGTGGTAGGAGTGTCATGGTCTGGGGCCGCATGAGTGCTGCCGGCACTGGGGAGCTACAGTTCATTGAGCGAACCATGAATACCAACAAGTACTGTGACATACTGAAACAGAGCATGATCCCCTTTCTTTGGAGACTGGGCCGCAGGGCAGTATTCCAATATGATAACGACCCCAAACATACCTCCAAGACAACCACTGCCTTGCTAAAGAAGCTGAGGGTAAAGGCGATGGACTGGCCAAGCATGTCTCCAGACCTAAATCCTATTGAGCATTTGTGGGGCATCCTCAAAGGGAAGGCGGAGGAGCGCAAGGTCTCTAACATCCACCAGCTCCGGGATGTCGTCATTGAGGGGTGGAAGGGGACTCCAGTGGCAACCTGTAAAACTCTAGTGAAATCCATGCCCAAGAGGGTTAAGGCAGAGCTCGAAAATAATGGTGGCCACACTAAATATTGACACTTTAGGCCCAATTTGGACATTTTCACAAGGGTGTACTCACTTTTGTTGCCAGCGGTTTAGACATTACTGGCTGTGTGTTGAGTTGTTTTGAGGGGACAGCAAATTTTCACTGTTATACAAGCTGAACACTCACTACTTTACATTGTAGAAAAGTGTCATTTCTTCAGTGTTGTCACATGAAAAGATATAATAAAATATTTACAAAAATGTGAGTGGTTTACTCACTTTTGTGTGATACTGTACATTGTTGGAGTAGATTGTTAGATGTTATGGGGCCACAGTGTCCAGACTGGTCATAAAAGAAAATGTTGATTTGTAAAACTAGCAATAGCAACAAAAATGTGAGGGGTGTACTCACCTTTGTGTGTGAGATACTGTATATATGAAATATAAAATATTATGTTGATATCTATTGTTACCAATATCACATTATTTAATATGAATCTCTGTATATGGACGAGGAATCATTTGCATACTTACCTTGCAGTTATGCTTCATATAAAGTCCCACAACCTTTTCTCCTTTTAATATTTTTCTTTGTATCACCACTAGGGAGACCTCTCTATTTGCCCTGATGACCATTGTCACTGTGACTCAATGTAAGGGAAAATCTAAAAATGTTGTGGTCACAAAAACAAGTATAGAAGTAATTTTTGAAAAGAGACTTATTATGGTGAAATTTGTTTGGGAGGGGATTTTCCTCATTTTGAGGATATTATCTTTCACTTCTGGTGTATAGGACATGGACAAATGAGGGACATTTCCCAAATAAAGATAAAAACATCCCCAATGGAGAAAAAATAAATTCAAATCTGGTGTTCTATGGAATACCACTGAATTCTGCCCACCTATTTCAAGTAAATGTTTGATACCTAAATCTGATTGTGTAGACATTTTAAACTCATGTTATGTAACAGCTGATAACATGAAATCCACGTATTTTATATGAAATCGCTATGCAGTGCAGACAGGTTAGGAAACATAATGTATGTACCCATTTTAAATATGATGACCTCTTAAAGGAAAGGCGGTGGCTGGGTGGGTGTCTACCGTCAATAACATACACTCGCTGGCCACTTTATTAGGTACACCTGTTCAATTGCTTGGTAACACAAATTGCTGATCAGCCAATCACATGGCAGAAACTCAATGCATTTAGGCATCTAGACGTGGTGAAGACAACTTGCTGAAGTTCAATTTTCGAGCATCAGAATGGGGAAGAAAGGGGATTTAAGTGACTTTTAACACGGCATGGTTGTTGGTGCCAGCCAGACTGGTCTAAGTATTTTTCAAAAACTCCTGATCTACTGGGATTTTCACGCACAACCATCTTTAGGGTTTACAGAGAATGGTCCGAAAAAGAGAAAATATGCAGTGAGCGGCAGTTGTGTGGACGAAAATGCCTTGTTGATGTTAGAGGTCAGAGCAGAATGGGCAGACTGGTTCAAGATGATAGAAAGGCAACAGTAACTCAAATAGCCACTCAGTTCAACCAAGGTATGCAGAATACCATCTCTGAATGCACAACACATCGAACCTTGAAGCAGATGGGCTACAGCAGCAGAAGACCACACCGGGTGCCACTCCTGTCAGCTAAGAACAGGAAACTGAGGCTACAGTTCTCACAGGCTCACCAAAATTGGTCTGATGAGTCAGCTTTAAGAGTAGCATTAAGATGCTAGGTTCAGAATTTGGCATAAACAACATGAAAGCATGGATCCATCCTTCCTTGTATCAATGGTTCAGACTGGTGGAGTAACTGCCTGTCTCCTGGAATCTCCTACATGCTCTTCTGGCAATGGCACGTATAGCTGTGCCATCCTGGAGGCACTGGACTGCCTGTGCAACCTTTATAGGGTCCAGGTATCACCTCATGCTACCAGTAGTGCCACTGACCCTAGTTAAATACAAGACTAGTGGGGGGTGTGTCCAAGATGGCCATCTGAGAAGACGTGCATGGACTGAGCTCCGGCTATTTACTCAGCTTTAACAGCCTTTTCCCTGCAGATTGAGCTCTGTAACCTGCCGATCCTGATGGGAGTGAGACCTGGTCTGGGATGACCAAGGGTAAAGGTACCCCAGCCACCCGCAAGTCTACCGCAGCAGGCAAAGCAAAGCCCCGGCCTGATTCGGCTTTCCTCCTGCTCCCAAGCCTCCGGAGCACATGGCATCCCAAACGGATGGCTCTGACCCTGCTCTTTCGGAGCGTTCGAACTTTACAGCACTTATGCAGGCAATACCAACCTGCCAATCCACCCTGACAGGCAAAATCGAGTCAGTGCAACTCGATATCAGCCTCATCTGACGGGGACATGGACTAGTTCCGCGCCAGGCTGACCGAGGCTGAGTGGCGCGTGGGAGACTCGGAAGACACGCTGCAGGACCATTCGGGTTCCATCCGCACCCTGCAGACCAGAGTTAAACTGCTGGAGAGCAGAGCAGAAGATTCTGAGAACCAAAATCGCAGAAATAACCTCTGCATCGTAGGCCTGCCTGCACACTCTCCTACCACGTGCGCAGTTCTCACTTTTCTTTGCAGTGGAGAGTGCACACAGGATGCCTGCTGGCCGGGCAATCCCGGGAGCTCCTCCGTGTACGTTTATCCTCCACCTCTTGAATTTTAGGGACCAGATTCTACCTGAGGCCAGGAAGATGGATGCTCTCAGTTATGAAGGAGCGCGCCACATGATCTTTACGGATTACTCGATCGATACCCAGAAACTCAGTCGGTCCTTCGATCAGGTCAAGCTGAACCTCCGGAACAGACATTAAATACAGTATGCTGTTCCTGGCCAGGATACGAGTCCAGGATGGCGAGACGGTGCGGTTTTCTTTCTTCACCAGAAGATGCATCGCAATGGCTAGACACTCTTCCCAAAGGATGAAGCTACCCGTAACCTACCCCCTAGTGGGGCTTCTGTTTTCTTTCTCACCCATTGTTAGTTGCTGGGTTTCCTGGGGCCATTGAGGAGTCCCCTTACATGGCTTGGTGCTACGGTACAGGTAAACGTTCTAATATTGACCGCTGATTTACACTGACCCTGTAGATGCCTGGGTAGTTGGACTCGTGGCCACCAAGAGGAACCTAATGCCTTTGACAGTTTATTTGGGATGCACTGTTTTTCCCTCCATGTTCCTGTTAGCAACCGGTTCAGTTGAAGATGGTGCCCCCAATCGAGATCGGGAGAACTAACGAATCTGCAGGGCACGTTTATCCTGATGATGAGTCCAGCTGGACTCTATGTGCAAGGACTGTGGTTCTCATGGTGCTCCATTTTACACGCACCCCCATGGTGTTTCCAGGGTGCTGTCGGGGGGGGGGTTTAAGGTGTACATTTCTTCTCTCTAGCTTAACCTTTTATTTTTTTTCATGTTTTTTGGTTTCCCTTGATATGTTGGTTACGATGGTGTAGTGATGCTGTCCCCCCACTAGGTGGTGGGAGAGCTTTACTGGCAGGTATGTTACTAGAGACCATTGTATTACTCCTACTGTGAACACTTTATGTCGGTGTACTAATAATCTGTGATCCCTGGTTATGTTTTAAAAATCTATGATGGCCCCACTAACCATTTTGTGTTGGAACGTTCGCGGATTGAATTCCAAGATTAAAAGGTCGTTGGTCTTTACATATGTCAAGAAATATTCCCCACAGATATATATTCCAGGAGACCCATTTGATAGGGAGCAGGACGCTGGCCCTCCGGAAACCTTGGGTGGGCTCTTATTATCATTCCACCTACTCCGCCTTTTCCAGGGGGGTCAGTGTCCTGGTTCACAAGTCCCTCCAGTTTGTCCTTCTGGATCTGCATTTAGACCCGGAGGGTAGATATGTGGTGCTCCACGCCACCTGTAACAGGCTGGAAATGCTCATTGTGGGACTCTATGTGCCCCCTCCCCCCCGGCTACTATGGTACTCCTGCACAAATTGACCCCAATATTGGCACTTTACCAAGGTGCTGGGGTTTTGCTGGCAGGGGACTTCAATATGACCCCTGACCCATCTATAGATAAATTTTAAAGCAGGCGCAGCTCAAGACTCTCCATTGTCACAGTGGATGGAGGTGTATGGGTTGAAAGATGTATGGAAATGGACATACCTGTGTGTTAAACAATATACATACCATTTGGTCATGTATGCCTCTTTTTCCAGAATTGATTTAATGCTCGCTGGTGACTCGCTGCTCTCCTGCTCTCTGGGGGTGGAAATCTTGCCCCGGGGCATTTCCGACCACGCGCCGGTGCTGTTGAAGCTCGATGTAGGCTTGCCCTCTGGGCCTGCCTTGTGGTGGCTTTCGGGGTACTGGGTGACTGATGAGCGCGTGGCCCCTGAGGTGACGGTAGAGCTGGGAGCCTTCTGGGAGCGCAATCTGGGTACCGCTGAGCCACCTATACTCTGGGACGCCTACAAGGCGTATGTTAGGGGACAATACCAGGGACTCATTGCCAAGGCTAGGAAGGATTCCAGGCTGGCGCTGGAGGCTGCGGAAGGGAGGGCACTGAAGTTGGAGAGTATCTATATGCAGGGAGGGGATGAAGCGACTTATGCTAATCTACGGTCTGTCCACAGGGAGATCTCTCTGCTGAGAACCGAAGCTAGCAGAAAGATATCGTTGAGTCAAACGCAGTGAATATTTGAGCAAGGAGAGAGGACGGGTAGACTACTGGCGTGGTTGGCCAAGGAGAGAGCCTCAATATCCCACGTAGCCAACATTAGGGGGGAACAGGGCGATATGCTCTCTGACCCCCAGCAAATCGACACCCAATTTGCAAGCAACTAGGAGACCCTCTATACATCCAGAGATACCTCCACACCTGCAGCACTGGGTTTGTTTTTTCCCGGTGCTCTCCGACTCGGACCGTGCCACGCTGGATAGCCCTGTAACTCTTAAAGAGGTTCAGGTGGCTGTGGCCCCTCTCCAGACGGCAAAGACCCCGGGCCCGGACAGGATACAGGCAGAATTTTAAAAAACGAATGCTGAGTTGGTCGCCCCGCAGTTCCATGCCTTATTGCTGTCCATGCTGGAGAGGGGGGATCTCCCACCCACGATGTCCGAGGCGGTGATCGTCATGATCCCTAAACCCAATAAGGACCCTGACCTTTGCTCCTCCTACCGCCCAATTTCGTTACTCAACGTTGACGCCAAAATTGTCACTAAAATCCTTGCAAATAGGCTCAACTCGGTCATTTTGACTTTGGTTCAGGGAGACCAGACAGGCTTCATGCCGGGCAAGGGCACTGACATAAACATACGTCGTTTATACACTCATATTTCCTTGGCGGCTACAGAGGGATCACAAAGGGTCGTGGCTTCATTAGATGCAGAGAAAGCATTCAACTCGGTCGAATGGGAATTCCTCTGGCAGGTCCTAGGAAGATTTAACATTGGTCCCAAATTTATTTCTTGGATTAAGCTACTTTATAAGGGGCCCACAGCCAGGGTGCGCACTAATGGCCTCCTTTCTGATAGCTTCTCCCTGGGTAGGGGTACGAGGCAGGGATGTCCTCTTTCCCCAGGCTTGTTTGCCTTGGCCATAGAGCCTTTGGCCATACTCCTGCGGGCATCTGTCGCAGTTGGGGGGCTGCAGGGGGGTCTACTGACTGATAAAATATCCCTCTACGCTGATGATGCTCTCCTATACCTCCCTGACGCATCCTCGTCCTTAGATGAGGCCCTTAGACTTATTGATGAATATGGCTCCTTCTCCAGTGTGCAAATTAACTTGGATAAATCTATACTTTTCCCTCTTTCTCAGACGGCCCCCGCTATATCAACTCAGACATCCCTGAAGTGTGCTACTTAATTTCGCTACCTGGGAATAGAGGTCCAGAGGGATCCCAAGCTGTATCTGGTAGATAATGTCTACCCGGTGCTCCAGAGTCTAATTACTAAATGCCAAACCTGAAAATCCTTGCCCCGACCCCTGTAGGTAGGGTCAACTTACTTAAAATGACGTTCCTTCCCAAGTTTTTATGTCTTTCGAAACACCCCTGTCCCTATTCCCAACTCCTTTTTTAGAAAGGTGGACCAGACAGTGAACACCTTTATATGGACTGGAGCAGCTCCTAGAATTGCACAAACTACCCTCCAATTGCCCCTCTCTCTTGGAAGACTCACACTACCCTGCTTAAAACAGTACTATTGGGTGGCGGTATTGGTGACGGTAAGGTGCTGGTTTACCCAATCCCGCTCCAATCCGTCAGTTAGCCTAGAGGCGGCAATCTTGGGCTCCTATGCTGCACTCAGCAACTTAGTTTTTTAGAGGACCAAAAGCACATCCCGACATTACTACCCCCATACGAACAATGGTTTGCGTGTGGTTGCAGGTTATGGCTAAATCGAACGCACCCGCCACCATCTCGCCATATACGCCACTATGGGGGAACCCAAGACTGAAACATTTATACTCGATCCCTGACCCTGCTCTGTGGGCTAGTTATGGTATTAAAATTGTCCAACATGTAATGCCAAACGGCACACTCCTCACCTTTGACTCCCTACGGGAGGAGTTCCATCTCCCATCCCGAATGCTCTTCCGCTACCTCCAGTTGCGTCATGCGGTACGGGCTCAATTCCCCATTGGGGTTTCCCTTAACTCACATGGAATGGAGAGGTTCTTAATATCGAAGAGTGCTGACTGTATCTTTTCCTTTTTGTACCTACGGATGTCCTCTGAGGAGTCCAGTGGTGGGACCAAAATTTTTCATAAATGGCAGGCAGAATTTCCGGCCCTGGCAAATGATGACTGGGAAGAAGGGATTCAACAGTATATACCCCTAATGATATCGGCTAAGGATAGATTCATCCAGCTTAAATTCATACATAGGGCGTATTATACCCCACAGAGGCTCTCGAGGATTTATCCTACGCAATTAGATAGGTGCCCAAAATGCACCACAGAGCTGGGAGCGTTTCTGCACGTGGTATGGGAATGTCTGGTCATACAACAATTTTGGGAGGGAGTGGTCCGGGAAATTAACTTTTGTTGGGGATCTCTCGCTGGGGCTGGACCCATTGGTCTTGCTCCTGGGTATCTGTGACAGAGTGGCATTGGGTACGCACAGGCAGCTGATCGTGTTCTATGCAGCGTTCTACGCCAGAAAGGTTATCCTCCTGAATTGGAAGAAACTGGATCCCCCCAGGGTCTCTCAATGAAAAGCTCTGATTGAATCCGCCCTCCCCCTCTACAA
This sequence comes from Aquarana catesbeiana, assembly GCF_042186555.1. Lineage (NCBI taxonomy): Eukaryota > Metazoa > Chordata > Amphibia > Anura > Ranidae > Aquarana > Aquarana catesbeiana. The sequence goes on along the minus strand of NC_133330.1, from coordinate 155,936,640 downwards.
ACTCACCTATATGAGTCGCAAATGCCCCTAAAAATTTGACAAGATCTGGGGTAGCAGGGTTAAAGGCTAGCCCACCCCCAGAGAAAGAGTGGTACTGATGTCGCTGCCCCCCCCTCTTCTTTCTTTCCCCCCTTCCTCCCCCTCCCCCCAAGCTTCACCCTCGGATCCGGAATAGTGGATGGCTCTTTCTTTGTTCACCCGGTTTTTCTTTGCAAAAATTGATTATTGACCTGATCTTATTTAAGGTACCTGCTAAATGAACATATCTTTGTTTTTGTGCTTACCACTGTATACTGACCTGACTTTAACCCCTTCCCGCCGACCGTACGCAGATGTGCGTACTCGGCTTTCGGGGGTTATACCGGGATGATGCCCGCAGCTGGGCGATTGGCTATCCGTGTATAACAACCGATGTGGCTAAAAGCCGCTCGGCTGTTATACCGGAGCAGCGGGAGGGGACGTCCCCCCCTCCCGCCCCTCTTACCGGGCCTCCCGGTCGATCCGGAGGCTCGGTGACCAATCCGATGCCTCCGGCAGCTGGGGGCGGGCTGGAACGAAGCTGTGGGCGGCTTCGTTCCAGCCTTCAAATTGTAAACGCGGAAGCGACGTCATGACGTCACTTCCCGTTTACTCGGCTGCCAATGGCACCGGTTTTAAAAAAGTACGCAGTATTCAGAATCGCCGTTTTCGGCAATCTGAATGCTTTGAAGTGTAAAGGAGGGATGACCCCCGATCTCTCCATAAAGAGTACCTGTCACCACCTATTACTGTCACAAGGGATGTTTACATTCCTTGTGACAGCAATAAAAGTCATCAAAACATTTTTTTTTTAAACACAATTTATGAATTTAAAAATAAATAAGAAAAAAAAAATTTTTTTTTAAAGCGCCCCCGTCCCCGCGAGCTCGCGCAGCAAAGAAAACGCATACGGAAATCGCCCACGCATATGTAAACGGTGTTCAAATCACACATGTGAGGTATCGCCGCGATCGTCAGAGTGAGAGCAATAATTCTAGCACTAGACCTCCTCTGTAACTCTAACCTGGTAACCGTAAAAAAAATTTAAAGCGTCGCATATGGAAATTCTTAGGTACCGTAGTTTGTCGCCATTCCACGAGTGCGTGCAATTATAAAGAGTGACATGTTTGGTATCTATTTACTCTGCGTGACATCATCTTTCACATTATACAAAAAAATTGGGGTAACTTTACTGTTTGGATTTTTTAAAATTCATGAAAGTGTCCCTTTTCCAAAAATTTGCGTTTAAAACACCGCTGCACAAATACCTTGTGATATAAAATATTGCAACAATCTCCATTTTATTCTCTAGATTCTCTGCTAAAAAAATATACATAATGTTTGGGGGTTCTAAGTAATTTTCTAGCAAAAAATACGGATTTTAACTTGTAAACACCAAATTTCAAAAAGGGTTAAATCTATGTACTTGATGTAACCGAGAGTCTGATTGTACACTCTTTGTTGTCTGAGTTATGGAAAATGTACGATGCACTGTTGCTCCTTCAGGAGACCAATAAAAATGTATCTGTTAAAAAAAAATACAAGACTAGTGAAAAACAGTCAGAAAAGATGAGTAGGGGGAACAAAATGTCAGTGGCCTCCACTTGTAAAACCTTTCCTGTTTTGAAGGTCGTCTCAATGTTGCCCATCTAGTGCACCTGTTAATTTCATTAACACCAAAGCAGTTGAAACTGATTAACAACCACCTCCCCTACTTAACTGACCAGAACAATATCCCAGGAGTTTAATTGACTTGATGCTATACTTTGATTAAAAAGTGTTCCTTTAATTTGTTTGAGCTGTGTATATGAGACCCCTCTGTACTGTCCATGCTAATTGACCATTCAAGTAGTAACCATTTTTGTCCCTTTTTTTAATTTATTTATTCATTTATTTTTTATAATATTTATTCAAGTTTTTTACAAAACAGAATAAAAGATTTTGGCATTGACTCCGAACAGTACATAGCTTCCATATTCTGAAGAACATACAGTATTAAAATGAAAAGTCGAACAGTGTAATTGCGTAAGCACACTAGGAGGAACATGTTACCACATTTCGCGTGGCAATAGGTCATGCTCAATAGGTCAAGTTGACTAAGTCAACTTGCTTCTAATATGTTATAGACAAGAAATCATAATCTTTAGTAATAACAATTCATTAACTGCAGTTTTGGGTGTTAAGCTTCAAAGTGAGCTGTAAGGCAGACTGCAAGTCTTAAACATCTTAATATGTCCTATTTCATGGTACATTTTTGTCCTTTTTTGAATAAAGAATATTTTTAAGAAAAAAAAAAACTAAAAACTCAACCCACCAAGCAGAGGATAAAATGCATAAAGGTGAAATAAAAAAAAAAAAATTCCCCAATCCCCAAAAAAAAAAAAAGACTGCAAGGGGGACATAGCAACTGAAAAACAGCTGTTTGGTCTCTGAACTATGAACATGGGTGTGGGGGGCAGTGGGGAACAAAAATATGTAGTCCACCATACGGCAGTCCTTAGTAGTTCAGTGCAATTTAGCACAGTATAGCACTGTATAACAGCTAACTCTCCCTACATGTACTGTCAGCTTTCCCAAAGTTACTTCAAGACTTACTGAAATATATCTGCTGGGAACCCACCCTTTTATAATTAGGGTGCTGGCACATAATAAAGCTCCCATTATTAGCCCTTCTAACCAACCTTACCACTGTTCAAAGGCCAGTGAGTACATTATGGTTACCAAGAATTCGGACTGGTGAATTTCCATGTTTTTTAGTAGAATTGTGAATGTCGAACACTCTTATGCCCCGTACACACGGTCGGATTTTCCAATGGAAAATGTCCGATCGGAGCGTGTTGTCGGAAATTCCGACCGTGTGTGGGCTCCATCGGACATTTTCCATCGGATTTTCCGACACACAAAGTTTGAGAGCAGGCTATAAAATTTTCCGACAACAAAATCCGATCGCGTCAATTCTGACCCCGTGTGGCCTGTTCCGACGCACAAAGTGCTACGCAGGCTCAGAAGAAATTCCGACACGGAACAGCTCGGTCTGGTAAACTTAGCGTTCGCAATCGATACAGCACTTTCGTCATGTTGCAATGTCAAAAATGGTTTAATACAGCGCACTCTCTTCTTCTTTATAATGTGAGAAGAATTAAGTAGTTTTGCTGCTCATATTCACACAGACTTCTCACAAACGTATTTCTTTATTATTTATCGGGATTCCCTCAATATATTTTGATTTGTCACATCTGACAACATTATTTTGGTGTTGTTTTTTTATTTATTTTTTTGGTTTTAAGGCAGATTCGTTATTTTTGGTTTATATTTTTTTTCTAGGCTGATTTTTGTTTTTTTGGATTTTTATTTTTACTCCCGAAAATTTTTGTGTGTGTTTTTTGTGTCAAGTTACCACAACACCATTGATATGTTGTTCTATTTAATCTGTAGGAGATTGTTTGGTGTTGTTGTCCCTTGTTAATTTCACATTGTATTTTAGAAATGTACCTGAATCGTCACCAACAAACTGTCCTTTTTGGATGAAAACACACATAGGAGAGTATAATTTCCCAAAAAAAAACATTTATTAAGGGCTCACAACTAAACAAAGAGGGAGGCAACGCTGGAGAAACTGCAGAAATGGGTGAAGCCTTGGACCCCCAGGGCACACATCAACTATTTTCAAGCAAAATTGGTGGCCTGAGGAGTCCTTATCTAAGGGAGTGCAGTCTGGTCCAGAAGCCCCAGAGATCCGGAAAGCAGCAGATGACATCTGTGTCCCCAGGCTGTGGTCATACGAGAGACTGCAGCTTCTGTCAGACCAGACTGAACCCAGGGTCATCACTCTCTTGTCTTCCTTCCACGCGGTGGCTCTGGTAGTGGAGTTGTGGCAGCAGGAGGAGTAGGAGGAGGAGGATGGTCCAACTCAATCACGTCGGTCTTGGGTGTTAGTTCCCCACTCACCCCCTTACTTAGGACTTTATAAAGCAGGTCCTCACATAGCTTGCGTTGACCCTCCTGCATGCCCTGCAGTTTTGTGGCAGCCATGCAGGCAAAGGCCTCTTCAGGAGTGGGTAAGGCTCTGAGGGACGCAGAAGCCTCCTGAATGAGCCTGAGCGCTGAATCCTGAATGGGAGTTGTCTTCCTCGCTCTTTTGTATGGAAGGCGGAGGGGAGGAACCTGCAATTCAGTCAGGCTGCGAATGGTCCCAGGCTTCTCCTGGCTGCCACTTAGCCCCGGCTCCTCCTGGCTGCCACTAATCCCCGCCTCCTCCTGACTGCCACATACACAGGCTGAGGTCTTCCTGTGTATGAAAAAGGGACATAGTTTGAGTTTTTTCTTCATCAATCACACACAATTTTCACCTCCTGACTGTTGCAAATTGAATGTTAACAAATAGAACAGACTATCATTCTGAGCCCAGGATTTTTCATTCTTGTCCCAATTTTGGGTGCCCACTACTGTCTATTGATATGTAAAACACTTTTTTCAATCAGCAATTAGTAATCAATAATAACATCTAATAAACATAATTTATTTATTGACCAGAAATCTGGAGAACAATGCTATACCTGACTCCAGCTGAGCTCCTCCACTTCTTCCTGGCTGGAAGGCCCAGGTTGGACATCGGAATCCTCAGCTGGGGTGGAAGGAAGAGTGGAAGGAAGAATGGAGAGGGATTCCCTGACTTCAGTGTGGTCTGACAGAAATCGCAGTCTCTCATAGTACCACAGCCTGGGGACATAAACGTCATCTGCTGCAGCTCCGGATCTCTGGGAATCTGTGACCTTCTTGCGCTCCCTAAGATAAGTGCTCCTCAGGCCACCAATTTTGTTTTTTAAATAGGGGATGGTTGCTGTGGGGACCACCGGCTTCACCAACTCCAGCAGTTTCTCCAGCGCTGCCTGCCTCTTTTGTTTATTATTATAATGGGGGTGTCTCACCTGCCACAGACAGGGCAGCTCCCTGTATTTGTCTATGAACAGGGGGAGGAAGTTGTGGTCATTGAAGCCATCCATTTTCTCTGCAAGACACAACACAAGACAAACCCTAAGGTCAGGCCAAACTCTCCTAATCTTTTTACAATATAGGCTTCCATTTCGAAGCAGTATAGGCCCAAGTTTAGATCTTACCTTCGTTATCACGATCGGCGCCTCCGATGCTCCTTCCTCCACTCACAGATCGTACGTAATACGCACGCGTGTTATGCTTTATACACACTGCGCATGCGTGTAACTCCGCCCGCCCCTGACGTTCTTTCTAGTCTATTCCCCACCCCTTTTCGTTCGGCGCAGTGGGGGAAGAGCACATGGCGGATACACAGCAGGTGCGTGGTAATTACAGCAACGAGGAGGAGGGGGAGGAAAGCCCGGAGCCAGAAACGTCCCGATCCAGAAGGAGATTTAAGGCCTCAAATATGTCCTTTGGGGAGATGTTGGAGATGGTGGACATCCTGAAGAAGGCCGACTATGACGGGAAGTATGGACCTTACCCCAACCCCAATGTCCGAAAGGCCAAGATCATGGCAAAAGTGGTCAAGAGTCTGCACCGGAATTAAGTAGTTGTGCTGTGTTCCTATTCTTTATGTTTATTACGTTTGTGCTGCTCCATGTGCTTTTCTTACAAGTTTACATTTTTAAATGGCAACTTTCATGTTCATGGGCACATTATTCGTTCGTAGCAAACATTTTTCTTTCGGCCTATAAAACATCATTGTTTAGGCCATATGCATTTGGCCACAATTTTTACGCCCTACTTGTCTGAAACTAATTTGGTTGTGTAGATGGCTTTGTTACTAGAATGAAATGCAAACTAGATTCTGTGTAAGGAGAGGACACTCAGCAGCTGTTTTCACATCTGGACACTGGAGCACTAGTGTGGGACACAAGAACACCCTTTTTATTAGGGGGACCACACAGGTGCTCCAGTGTATACTATAGGGGTGACTCCATCTGTGAAACTTGTACAAGACAGGTAAAGTATTGCAGCTTGACAAAGGACACTGAAAATGCTACATTTTGGAACTCTGCCAAAATAGGCAATTGTACCCACTTCCAAGCAATCTTTCATATTTATAGTTCTGCCATCAAATATCTGTGTGCTAAAAGTATACCATTTTTGTTTAACATAGGGGAGAAAAGACTCGGAGGACACCCCTCATCCGAGGAGACCACAGACCCCCCACCTCTGGAAGAAGGGGAAATCCCCCCCAACCCAAGAAGAGCAGGAGAAAGAAGATGTGGTGGAAATTGTCACCACAACAGGTGAGTGTCTGCGACCACAGGCTCAGGTAAGAGATGGATGCCGGCAGATTTTTGATACCTGTTTTTGTTTGGTTTCTCTCTTTTTAGGTGATCGTGATGTTGTGGATCAAGATCCTTTCACATCAGAAAGTGCCCAGATCCTGATCGGGGAGATCATGGGGTGTAATTTACAATTGGAAAACCTCAAGAAAAACATCAATAATGTTATTAAAAAAAAAAAACATCATTGATGTTTTGGGGCGAGTTTAAAACCCCACAAAATCACTTTCTTATTTTGTGTGCGACAAAGTTAAAAATGTTTGAGCGATTTTGAGAAAAGCATAATTTGGAGGATGCACACAGTGTGCCAACATGTGCTATCTGCCATCACGGGAGATCAATGGACGCGTTTTGTGGGTGCAACCCCTTCCTCAATAATAAAGTTGCTGAGAGGAAGGGGTTTCTCCCCCCAAACACGTCCCTTGATCCCCCGTGATGGCAGCTAGCACATGTTGACATTCGTAAATTGGTGTGCATCTTCCAAATTTGGCTTTTCCTGGGGTGACTTCACCCCATCTGAAAGCAATATCAAACACAGTTCCTAAATACTCATGTCTGATATTGCCTTCAAATTCTACCAAATGTGAACTTTGTAAGTTCAAGATTTGTGTCTTTCTTGTTGGTTTTACACATGCCTGTTTTAGCTTAAATGGACATTTCTATTTTTGAGAATGCCACCCCAAAAAATGATATACAACAAACATGTTGGTTTGTTTTAAAAAACCTTTTCTAAATGCACATGTGATTGTGCAGGTATTAAAAAGATTGTTCATCAAGAATGTGTGGATTATTGTCTCAACTCTACAACACTTTTGTGGGGCTCTAATTGGTGTTTTCTGTGAAAATGGGGGTTATTTCCTAAGGGCAAATCCTCTTTGCACTACAAGTGCAGTTTCAGTGCAGTTTCAAGTACACTTGTAGTGCAAAGTGTCTTTGCCTTTAGTAAATAACACCCAACAGTGCTTTGTATAAGGTTACACAATCACACCATTTTCGGGACTCACCACATTTCTGTCAGAGTCATCTAAAACAAACACAAGCAGTAAATGTCAACAAATATTTTCTTTTTTTTGGTTTTTTATTTGATAAAGGCTTCACAAATTTGCTGGCATATTGATGGCCCCCCTACCCGCAAAGAACTCCAGGTATCGTAACCGGACATCATGGGCACTCAGGGAGGGCAAGCCAGGACGGCCACTTTCAAGCGCCGTCAGTGTTGTTTCATGTATCATTCCGGCCTCAGGCCCAACTGAGCCAGCATAGTTGGCAGAATGTTGACGTAAAAAGTTATGGAGAACACGCCAGGATTATTATTGATTAAGTTTATACTCCTCCATATGGATGGGTGTCAGAAATAGGCGGAACCGGCTGGCCAGGATTCCAAATGTGTTCTCCACCACTCTTCTGGCTCTGGCCAGCCGGTAATTAAAAACCCTCTATTCCGGGGTGAGGGTTCTCATCGGGAACGGCCGCATAAGATGGTCCCCCAGCACAAACGCTTCATCAGCAACGAAGACGAATGGGAGTCCTTCCACATTGTCCTCTGGAGGTGGCAAGTCGAAGCTGCCATTCTGGAGACGCCTGTAAAACTCCGTCTGGGTGATGACTCCACCATCGGACATCCGGCCATTCTTCCCCACGTCCACATACAAGAAGTCGTAATTAGCCGACACCACCGCCAACATCACAATACTATTGAACCCCTTATAGTTGAAATAGTACGAACCCGAGTTGGGTGGTGGGACGATGTGGACGTGTTTCCCATCAATTGCCCCTCCGCAGTTAGGAAAGTCCCACCGCTGGGCAAAGTGGAAGGCCACAGTCTGCCATTCCTGTGGCGTGGAAGGATACTGTTGAGAAAAAAAAAATTAGTATTTTTGCACATAAACATGGCAAGCAGATTAGACACAAAACTTCTTGGCCAACATCCAGATAGCATTTATTAAGTGGAATTTAACAACACCAAAGTATAAGGTACACCTATCATATTCCCCCTCCCCTCCTCTCATGGGCCATTTCTAACATTATAGGGGGGGGGATATTGGACAGGTAACCCTCTCCTCTTCATTGAGAGATAAATGCCTAAATACAGGGTATTACTTGGAACAGCCCCTCCTTAGTTACACTTTTGGCAGCCCACTGGACAGGTAAGAAGTGTCATAATACAAAGATATAAATACACACTGTACACATTTGAGCACATTTGGACATTCTGCTATTACCAATCAAGATAATAATAGAATACAAAAACTTGAAACAGTACCATTTGAAAGTGTACAGGCAGGCCCTTGCACTACATGCTTTGGGTAATTCATCCATACATTTGAGCACTAAAGAGGGATGAGTATAGTGTGTATGGGTTTGGCAAAGTCAGCAGATAGATGATTGAGGATAGATAGAGAATTGGGATCAGCTGACTTAGCAGTTGGGGGGAGGGAGGGTTACTAAAAATGATTTGGGGACACCACAAAAAAAAAAGCCTCTGCCACTCTGCCTGAATTTAAAGCACAAATCACATTTATAAACATTTTAGGGGGTGTTTGGGGTAAAGCACTACTATGGAGCTGATAAAATACATTGTTAAATGACTACATGATGTGAATATAGGGGCAGGAGAGCATGCTGGAGAGGTTATTGAAGGCCAATCTGTATGAAGGACTAAAAAAATAATGACATAAAAATCCAGCATGCATGAGAACAAAGGGGACATTCACAGCATATTCCAATCATGGTAATTAGGGAATGAGGAAAGAAATACAATAGTTACATAGTTACATAGTTACATAGTAGGTGAGGTTGAAAAAAGACACAAGTCCATCAAGTCCAACCTATGTGTGTGATTATGTGTCAGTATTGCATTGTATATCCCTGTATGTTGTGGTCATTCAGGTGCTTATCTAATAGTTTCTTGAAGCTATCAATGCTCCCCGCTGAGACCACCGCCTGTGGAAGGGAATTCCACATCCTTGCCGCTCTTACAGTAAAGAACCCTCTACGTAGTTTAAGATTAAACCTCTTTTCTTCTAATTTTAATGAGTGGCCACGAGTCTTGGTAAACTCTCTTCTGCGAAAAAGTTTTATCCCTATTGAGGGGTCACCAGTCCGGTATTTGTAAATTGAAATCATATCCCCTCTCAAGCGTCTCTTCTCCAGAGAGAATAAGTTCAGTGCTCGCAACCTTTCCTCATAACTAAGATCCTCCAGACCCTTTATTAGCTTTGTTGCCCTTCTTTGAACTCGCTCCATTTCCAGTACATCCTTCCTGAAGACTGGTGCCCAGAACTTGACCGCATACTCTAGGTGCGGCCGGACCAGAGTCTTGTAGAGCGGGAGAATTATCGTTTTATCTCTGGAGTTGATCCCCCTTTTAATGCATGCCAATATTCTGTTTGCTTTGTTAGCAGCAGCTTGGCATTGCCTGCCATTGCTGAGCCTATCATCCACTAGGACCCCCAGGTCCTTTTCCATCCTAGATTCCCCCAGAGGTTCTCCCCCCAGCGTATAGAATGCATTCATATTTTTGCCACCCAAATGCATTATTTTACATTTTTCTACATTGAACCTCATTTGCCATGTAGTCGCCCACCCCATTAATTTGTTCAGGTCTTTTTGCAAGGTTTCCACGTCCTGCGGAGAAGTTATTGCCCTGCTTAGCTTAGTATCATCTGCAAATACAGAGATTGAACTGTTTATCCCATCCTCCAGATCGTTTATGAACAAATTAAATAGGATTGGTCCCAGCACAGAACCCTGGGGCACCCCACTACCCACCCCTGACCATTCTGAGTACTCCCCATTTATCACCACCCTCTGAACTCGCCCTTGTAGCCAGTTTTCAATCCATAAATCCAATATATTAGCAAACATTCAATACAATAAAATGTGATATTAAAGGATAAAAATCTTACCTTCATATACTCCTTCTGCAGGACCTGGATGATGGCAGAACAGGTCTCTGGGATAATGATCCCCAGAGCCTGGGGGGAGATGGCTGTCGAGATCTTCAAGTCCTGCAGGCTTCTCCCTGTCGCCAAGTACCGCAGGGTAGCGACGAGCCTCTGCTCCGGAGTGATGGCTTGCCTCATGCAGGTATCCTGCCTGCTAATATAGGGGGGTCAGCGAAGCCAACAAACGGTGAAATACGGGGTCCGTCATCCTGAGAAAGTTCCTGAAATCATCAGGATTATTCTCACGGATCTCATGGAGCAAAGGCATATGAGAGAACTGGTCACGCTGAAGCAACCAATTCTTGGTCCATGAACTCCTCCCCACCCTGTTCATGAACTGGGCTTGTGTCAAGGTCAGGACCCCAACACCAAGCCCCCGCACAGCACGAACTCTACGAGGAGTACGTATACGCAACATGGCTAGAAAACGGTCGGCTGCTCAGAACGAAGTAACAGAACGCACTGAAGAACAGCAAGGCCTGTGAAGAGCGACCTGAAAAACAGTAACGAACGAACAAGAACACAATGACAAGTCACGCGTAGCTTGCTTGCACGCACTGAAGAGCAGATACAAACCCACAAGCACAAACTGAACAGCAGAAAATGATCTGAAAACCACGAGTCTGAAAAAGCGCGAATCGTCTCTCACCAAACTTTTACTAACACGAGATTAGCAAAAGGAGCCCAAAAGGTGCCGCACTTGGTTCTGAACTGGCCTTTTCTAGTCTCGTTGTACGTGGTTGACGTCACCGCGTTGTTGGCGATCGGAAATTCCGACAACTTTGTGCGACCGTGTGTACGCAAAACAAGTTTGAGCCAACATCCGTCGGAAAAAATCCTAGGATTTTGTTGTCGGAATGTCCGAACAAAGTCCGACCGTGTGTACGGGGCATTAATCCACAGAAAAACGATGGTTAGATTATCCCTAAGGTGTTGGCTAGGATTGAATCTCACCCCCAAAACATACAAAGACATACATGAACTACATGCTCCTTTACCCGATTAATTCCATTGCATTTTTGTCCTGGTACACTTTAGCATTACTATTACTGTTTACCATTTTTGTCATTTTCCTGTATCCTCATTTTTTCATTATTACATATTTACAAAGTTGGTAAGGTTGAAAAAAGACACCGGTCCATCCAGTTCAATCTGTGGTGTGTGAGTGTGCTTGTGTTTATGTCAATAGTACAGTGTATATCCCTGTATGTTGTGATCGTTACGATGCCCATCTAATCGTCTTTTGAAACTATCAACGCTCCATGCTGATGTCACTGCTTGTGGAAGAGAATTCCACATCCTTACCGCTCATTGACCCACCTTGTTGTAAAGCAAGCACTACCTGTGGGATTGATTATTATTATTTCAGTTTGAAAAATGTGTGAATCTTGAACAAGAATATTGATAAAAAAACAACTGTGATGTGCTGTTTAAAAATTCTATAACATGAGGAACTCCGATCTGCGGTCTTCTCTCTCGCCCTCAGGGAAATCTGCTACTGTTGCACCCTTTACATTCTTCACTAAACTTCTCTTGCATTGCACTTATTGCAGATGGGATTTATTTGCTGCGTCTTTGTGAAGGTAACATAATATGGTGGATCATGCTAGGCAAGGTTGATTTTACAGTGCTATTTTAACTGAAAAGCATTAAATTAATATTACTGTTAAACAGTACTACCAGCTTACTTAGCCATGTACCATTCCATAAAAAAACAACAAACAAAAATAACAAACATGTTATACTTACCTGCTCTATGTAATAGATTTGCACAGAGCAGCATGGATCCTCCTCTTCTCAGGTCCCTCATCGGCTCTCCTGGCCCCTCCCTCCTGTTCAGTGCCCCTACAGAAAACAGCTTGCTATGGGGGCACCCGAGCTGATTCGCAGTTTCCTGTGTCCATTCAGATGTGGAGCTGTGGCCTGGCCCAGAGCCTCTCTCTCTCCTGATTGACAGCAGCCAGAGATGGGGCTCAGGTAAGTATTAGAGCGGCTGCTACACACAGAAGGCTTTTTATCTTAATGCACAGAATGCCTTAAGATAAAAAAACCTTCTGCCTTTACAACTCCTTTAAATTGCACCTCTTTTTGCAATGTAAGCCTGAAAAGCACACCCTGCGATTTCCAACAGCAATAATCAACATCCTGAGTGACAAGTGGGTGGATGTTTGTACAGCCAGCCATTATCTGCGGTTTGGGACAGATGATCATAGCTGGTGCACTCTGTGTGCATCAAACCATGATCACCACAGGTAATCACTGGCTGTGAAAACAGTCACAAATAACCTCATCTATTCGCGGTCATTTGTTTTTTATGTTATCTGCAGATTCTTGCCGCTGAAAATTGCAGGGTATGCTAAGCACCCATTTGAATGCAGCTAAAAATTAAACTTTTTTATTACGTATGCCTTTCTCTACACGGTATATAGACTAAAAGGGAACACTTTGTGTAAACCTAACTTAAAGAAGGTCATAAAAATAGCTCTGGGCTTCAGGTTGCTAACTCTTATGCCCTGTACGCTAGATCAGAATTTTCGTCAGAAAAAACGCTCAAGCTTGGCTTGCATACACACGGTCACACAAAAGTTCTCTGAACTTTAGACCGTCAAGAATGCGGTGACGTACAACACGTACAACAGCACTAGAAAAGGGAAGTTCAATACGAAGCAATGATTATGAGCATGCTTGGTTTTTTGCCCATCGGAATTGCATACGACCGGAATTTCTAATAGGAATTTTTACCGACGGAAAAATAGAGAACCTGCTCTCAATCTTTTGCTGGTGGAAATTCCGCCAGCAAAAGTCCGATTGAGCATACACATGGTTGGAATTTCCAACCAAAAGCTCACATCAAACTTTTGCTGGCAGAATTTCCGATCGTGTGTATGGGTCATAACCCTCTGTGAGGGACTTCTTTCTCTTTGGAAATTTCTAACAGATCATATTCTGCCAGTGTGTTAGGGTGCCAGTGTGTTCAGGTGCTCCTAGACTGTCTCAACATGTTTATATTAGGAAGTGCAGTATTGACTGGGATTTTTGTTTAAACATGCTCAGTGTAATCTGGAATTCCCTGAGCAAAGACCTTGCTCACTGTTCCTGCTATTGATTCCATGACCCTATTCCTATATTTTTAGTTTTTGACAACTTGGCTTGCCCCTGCAGTCAGATCCACACTGTGCAACTTACCAAAGGGAACTATGAATTCTCCTGGTCAGTCCTTTTTTCTTTGGCATATATCTAAAGAAAATGATGTAATTGCAATGTAGAGACAGTCTATTAAAGTGGAGTTCCACCCACTTTTACAACTCTTCAGCATCCCTCACTAAACTGTGCACTTGAAACGAATTGGATATTTTTTTTATTTTTTTTTATCAGCACCTACTGTATATCTGCTGTATTCATTTTTCACTTCCTCCTCCCTGGCCGTGGCCCATCGCATCATTTCCTGTTTGCAATGCCTTCTGGGAAAGGGCGGCAACTTCCTCTGACACTGCCGTTGCTATGGAAACCTGACCTGAAAGCTATTACACTGCTTGTGCTGCACTGAGCATGTGCGAGATCTGCAAGGATGAGATGCAGGAAGAAATACAGTCTGGCTTCAGATGCCCACAGTTAAGATGGCCAGGGCCTCCTGTAAGTTTATAAAATAACAAACTACTGCTATAAACTAACAAAACAGACCTTAGTTTACAGACTAACTTTACTAGAATACATTAAGCTTGTGTATTATAGGGGTATTTGTATTTAAAAAGTCTAATTTCGGCCGGAACACCACTTTAAGCATCATAACTCTCTTTAGAAACGAATGGAATTTTTTGGCGCATGTGCAGAAGAAGTAAGAAACTCGGTAGGAGAGTTTTCAGACAAGCAAGTATGAAAATTTGGAAGATGCAAGTTAAAGGATAATGTGCAAAAGTACAAAGGAGTTCCTGACAGATATAATATGCTTTAAAGTGGTTGTAAATCCTCTCATATGTCAGTGAAGTGAACAGCCTCAGGTGATACACAGAGATGAAACAAATCATCATACATAGGTTTTACTTGTTTATCTGCAGTCTTCGCTTCCCTCACCCCTTCAAAAGGGCAAAATTGTGTTAAAATCCTTCTTCGTCTGTCAGGAGCAGAGAGGAGAGGGTGAACAGCTGCAACTAGTGTGTGAGAGCTGATTGGAGGAAAGGCACACATCCCCCTTCACAAGGAAGGCTGCAGAACAGTATTCTGAATAGACTGTGTGCTGAAGTGACTCATGCTGATAGCAGAGGAACAAAGCACCAGAGAGAAACAACACTTTGAACTTTGGAGACAAGTAAACACTACAGATATATGTGCTTTGTTTAGATTTCTTGACTGATGTTTACAACCACTTTAAGTTTGACTTCATGGCCCTTATGTGGATGGAAAAAGTGGTTACCCTTAATCATGTTGGAACAATGAATGCAGTTTGAAAACAGGCACGTCTCTCTTTTTTAATCAAAAATATACATTTTTCTTCTTCTTAGGGGAGCACAAAAACTGCTTTCACCAGTTGTGAAACACCAATTCCTCATGTGTAATGATAAAGGTTGATTCTGAAATTCAGGAACCCCCAAATAACTGTCCCTGAAAGAATGCCAATGTCTTTTATAGTGAAAAATAACATTCAAAGCAGGGGTGATACTGTAAGATGAGTGATATCCAATTATGAACCAAGTGGGAACTCTTAATGAGAAAGTCTGTTCACAGGACAGATAGGAAGATTCCTTTCTAATTATTCTATGTGGAATGTCCTAGAATATTAATTTAGTCCATTTGTTTCAAATGAGTACTTGTGTTTAATCACTAACGTTTTCATAACCCGTGTAAATAAGCTTCTCAAAACTGCCCTGAAAACTTTAGGAGTGTATAGTGTCCTGTAGTCTGGGAGGCAGGGTAGTTGGAGAGTGCAATATTAAAAAGTTCAGACATCCACAAAATAAATTCAGAACTGGAACAAACTGGTACAGCGTATAGAAAATACAGTATTATACTTCTAGCAACTGTAAATAGTGACATCTACAGACCAGAGGTGTAAACACCACATATTCTCCTCACAGTAGAAAAGAGTTTTTTTTTCCCTCCATGTTGAAAAGTACAAATAACAGTGTTATGCATTTTAATGACATCACATAATTGTTAGTCCATACAGCATAGTTGCCAACATTGTAAAAAAATGTATAGGGACACTTTTTTGTCTGTAGGCGGAGTCTTATAATTAGGAGCGGGGCATGCATTTGTAGGCGTGACATGTGCATGGTTTATGTGAAATAGTGGGCGTGGCTTATATGGCCGTGGTTCAAATGTGGTTAGAGTCTGAGATGAATGAGAGATGGCGAAAGAAAGGGGAAAAGAGGGAGGGAGAGAGAAAGAAGGAGGGAAGGAGAGAGAAGGAAGGAAAGAGGGATGGAGGGACAGCAGGCCCAGATCCTACACCACAATAGAAATGTGTATTCCAGAGTTTAACAAATCAGCAGATAAAGATACTCCAAACACATGGTGTTAGTGCTTCAATCATCCCAGCACCATGGTTGTTATGGTGTCAGGATGATTGAAGAGCATTATTTCTATTATTACATTGTAATATAGAATGAAATCATTCAACTCACCATAATCCAGAATCAGTGGGACCCCTGAGCGTGTCACCTGCCACGTCGCCTGCCACCATGTTGCCATCAGGTGCCCCCAGCAGAGTCCGTCCTTACATCAGGTGCCCCCAGCAGAGTCCGTCCTTACATCAGGTGCCCCCCACAGAGTCCGTCCTTACATCAGGTGCCCCCAGCAGCGGAGTCCCTGCTTACATCAGTTGCCCCAGCAGAGTCCCTCCTTACATCAGTTGCCCCAGCAGAGTCCCTCCTTACATCAGGCGTCCCCAGCGGAGTCCCTCCTTACATCAGATGTCTCCCCATTGGAGCCCCCTTACATTTGGCATCCCCCCATTGGAGCCTCCCTTACATCAGGTGTCCCCTCATTGGAGCCCCCCTTAATCAGGCATCCCCTATTGGAGCCCCCCCTTACATCAGGTGTCCCCCATTGGAGCCCCCTTACATCTGGCGTCCCCCCATTGGAGCCCCCCTTACATCGTGTGTCCCTCTATTGGAGACCCCTTACATCAGGCTTCACCCCATTGGAGCCCCCCTTACATCAGTCTTCCCCCCATTGGAGCCCCCTTACATCAGGTATAGCGGTGTCTCCGCTGCCATTATGGTTTCCCCGTTCCCCGAGGGGGAACAAAATAGAGGCGGAGCAGACGCGTGGCTACAATAAAAATTAAGCTGTGGTGCCGCCCACCCCCGCCCCTTTCCATAACAGGTCAGAGACAGACCGGCGGCGTGGTTTGGGTGGGCGGCGCCGCAGCTTAATTTCTATTGTAGCCACCCGTGTTCTTCTTCTGGTCTTCTTAAACATGGCGGCTGGCAGAGACATTGTCTCCGCTGGCCGCGGACCTCTAGCGGTGGGCGGAGGCAGTGAAAAGTCAGGAAGCAACGGATTTCCTGGGACATTTCCCGGGACACAATAAAATCAGGGAAAGGGTCTAAATCCTGGGAATGTCCAAGGAAATTCAAGACAGTTGGCAAGTATGTCTGTAGTTGGCAGTACAATCAGATTTTATGTGTATGGTCAGCATTCTATATCATTAGGGGGGCTCTTGCACTACACAGCTGTTATTAGATTTGCAGGAAGTTGTACAATCAGATTGTATAGTGTATGTCCAGCTGTGACTTGGCTCATGCAATGATTGTGTAGCACAGTAATGTACACATTGGTGTGTGAATGGTATATGAGGAGGAGGTTGGATCTCACCTGTCATCCACACACATCCTTTCCTCCAAACATCATGCTGGTGTCCTGGCTTGTTGCTGGCTGTCACCGTGGTAACCATGCAGCCAGGAAGCGGCAGGCATACATTTTGGTTTTTTACAATTCCCGAGGGCATGGCTGGGAAATAGCATGCACCAGTGAGTGGGGGCGCTTGGTCACATGACATTCCTCCCAGGGGCACGCGCACTCTGTAGTGAAGGTGGAGAGGCGTGCACGTGCAGGCAGGTTTGAGTCTCAGGTGAAGTGTCACCGTGCAGGCCAGGGGAGGAGTCAGCTGACCCCTCTGTCTCCTGGGTGTAGGGCGGCTGATGGGTGTCAGTGAGAGGTGTAGAGTGATTGGTTGGCTCAGGTCCATGGCCGAGATGGAGGGTTGGCTGCAGCTCCATGTGTCTCCTCTCGTTCCTCGTGTTCAGTGGAGAGGGGAGGGGCCGAGCCGTGCAACTAACCCCGGCTTCAGTGTGCAGTAGAATTATGAAGAGAGAAGCCGATTCATCGGCTGCACGGATCAAGCCCCCTCCCCTCTCCACTGAACACAAGGGGAAAGAGATCTTGTGGTGGCGCCAGCGGCCATTTTGTTGGAGCCAGAACTGCTGCAGAGTCAAAAAACATTCCTGATTTCCCTGGACAAAGACAAAATCCTGAATCGGGACGGCCTCCGATCGGGACGAGGGTCCCAAAAACAGGATTGTCCCAGGAAAATCGGGATTGTTGGCAACTATGATACAGTAGGCCTTCTGATTCTTTAATGCAGTATTAAACCCAAAAGCAAACATTTTGTTTATTATATTGAAGTTGACCAATTCTTAGATGTGATGGTTGCATTCATTTTCTTTTTTAGGCCTTCTTTCTTCTATTTTCATCCTTTGATCCAGACAGTAAGTCTATTGTTTTTCAAAAGAACAAGCTCTGCTGCAAATGTATTAGTGTACATGAATGAGACAAACCATTTAACATTGGCAATAGTGTTTACAATAATCAAGTTTTATTTATTCATGTAAAACCTTTTTTTGTAAAAGAAAAAAAAACTGCTGTAACTGTTTATAAAGTATTAGCTGGAGTTTGGCTTTAATTTGTTTGTATATTCAAATCTGCTAGTATACTGTATTTACCACTCCCATCTCTCCAGACTGGCAATGCTGCTACCCAAATGTGCCCCCTGTGCTCATTTTTCCAGAGTGGGGGCACTCTTAATTGAGGATCTGTTATTAGCCAGATCACTAGGTGAAAGCAGAGCCTAAAAAAGAGAACTAATGATTTGTAAGCTGCAATATATTACATTTTTAGTTTTAGGTTTAATACTGTTTTAAATATGTCTGTGGGGTTCAGGCTTATGATGTTTTAGTGCTGTTAAGTTTGCCTGGGCTTCTCTTGCCTTCTGGAAGCTAGTAGAACTCTCAACATAGGTGAGAGTTGGGCAAATGGGCAGCATGAATATGTATGCAGCTCTGGACAATTACAAGCGCAGGAGCCCCTAAGCATGCTGGGGCTGGCATATATATTCTGGGAACACATGGAGTCCTTCCTATAGTGGATTGCACAAGCTGGAGTTGAGGCAGTCTTACCTCCCCTGGCACCTGCTGCCATGCGACCTCAGGTGGGCGACCTGATGGCCTGAAACTGGAATGCAAGAGTGGCCCTGGTTCTTCCTGCTGACTGAGGGGGGAAATTGCTAAGGATTGTAACAACGTGTAGCCTAATTTTTTGGGATTTTTAAGGCAATTCAGACATTATTAAAAATATTTATTTTATTTCATCACATTAAACGACAAGATATAAAAACAATAAGGAATTTTTAAAGATCACAAAAAAAATTTCCACATATAGCAGAGTAGTTTCAACAATTTGATATATTGGGATGCATTAAAACTTTGTGTATTGTAGATGCATTAAAGTGGTATTCCCCAGCTACTTGCTTATGTGAACTGTATATTGTTATAGTGTGTGTGTGTGTGTGTGTATATATATATATATATATATATAGTTATATTGTATAACTGTATATTGAACTGTACTGTAATTGTGCTGTCCCCCCTCTATATTGTATAGCGCTGCGTAAACTGTTGGCGCTATAAATTGTGTATAATAATATGTGGATTCCACCATAGATGGTAAGTTGGTAGATGGTTATCCATAGGTTGGGGTATCTATCCAACTTGTTTCGAAATATGGATGAAAATAATTTCTTCCTCAGGGATTTTTTTACCAGCTATCATACTCTATTCTTGGCTAGAGCACTCCCATAGCCCAAAACAGGACCTCCGTGGGTCCACTGTGTCACCCGTTCATGCTGTACAAAGTCCGGTGGTACATGTCCAAAAATGTTGACTATATTGAAAAGCATGGTGTTATCCTATAAAAATGCAGAGATCCAGCCTGACCCACATGGAAAGCAGCACTCCTCAATACTCCCTCTATGGTTATTGTGGATAAATAAAATGGGAGAAAAATTGCGCAAGGAAAAAACTATATATAGGTGAGCAGCCAACACTCCACTAGACACAAAGTGAAATGACAAAAAATAAAACTATAGTGTAGCACTTAAGGCAGTGAATGAATAAACAAATATTGAAATAAAATAAACTAAACCATATGTGAAATAGAAAACAGAAAAGAACCCAACATATTAGTCCATTTTGGTGGAAAAAATGCTGAAAAAAATTTGCAATAAGCTAAACCATGTGCAAATACAGAACATATTAGTCCATCTTTGTAAGAATCGTTAACTGAAGTGAATGATTATCAACAAGTGCATAGGTGAAAATGGTGAATCCTGAAAGTGCTTGATCATGGAGTGAAGTAAGGTTGGCACGCTTACCGAAGAGGTGGACGCATGTACCCTACAGCACATGGGTCAAACAGGCATGGGGAGGACTCTGCCTCAATGGTGTATGAAGCGGTAAAGTCAGAGGTGGACCTCAAGGATGGATGATGGATAGTCCCACTCTCAAACGAACAAACTCCAAAGCATGTTAAACCATTCCAGCAGCATTAGACATGAAAAACAAATGGATCCACATAGTGTAATACCGTAAGGTCTTTTATTTTAAAAAAGAGGGGTTCACACTTACAGGTTTGTAGATAGTTCTTTAGATAGGTCAATGTTGGATAAAGGGCGGAACTGACGTCATGCGCTCCGCACTTCCCACAACAGCACAACGTACAGCGGATGTGAGGCAATGCGCTCCACGCCTCGCCTGCTTGTTCAAACAATCCCCAGTCTAGATTCAATAGGCAATCAAGGGATTTTAAATGGTCACTCTTCACGTCCTTCTCCATTCAACATCGAGAAATTAAACGCATCTTCAGTAAACACTGGAGGGTACTGAAGAATGACCATATTATCGGGCCTTTGTTACCACATAAGGCTGATGTAATCTACAGGGGGGCTCCATCATTCCAAATGCAGATTGCTCCCAATATTATTAATCCCCCTTCTCGAACTATGTTTTTTCATGACCTGAAGGGCTACTTTCCATGTAAAAAATGTAACATCTTTCTCCAAAATACACTTAGGAGAAAGAAAACTACCTCCTTTATATCAAATGCGTCCACCTCATTCTGTAAGCGAGCCGACCTTACTTTACTCCATGATCAAGTACTTTCAAGATTCACCATTTTCACCTATGCACTAGTGTTGATATTTATTCACTTCAGTTGATGATTCTTACAAAGACGGACTAATATGTTGTGTATTTGAACATGGTTTAACTTATTACACATTATTTTCAGCATTTTTTCCCCCAAAATGGTCTAATATGTTGGGTTATTTTCTGTTTTCCATTTTACATATGGTTTAGTTTGTTTTATCTCAATATTTGTTTATTCATTTACTGCCTTGAGCGCTACACTATAGTTTTATTTCAACAATAATTGTGACCTGGAGATCACCAACTGTTTCTGCCCATATCCACCGATGTGTAGAAGGGGAATGGTGAATCGGTGGATATGGACAGAAATTGTTGGTGATCTCCTCGTCATAATACCTAGAGACCATAGAGGGAGGATTAAGGAGTGCTGCTTTCCGTGTGGGGCAGGCTGAATCTCTGCATTTTTATAGGATAACACCACACATTTCAATGGTATAGAAATTTTTGGACGTACCAGTGGTCATTGTACAGCATAAACGGTGACACAGTGGACCCTCAAAGGTCCTGTTTTGGGCTATGGGAATGCTCTAGCCAAGAATAGAGTATGATAAACGGTAAAAAAATCCCCGAGGAAGAAATTATTTCCATCCATATTTCGAAACGCGTTGGATACCCCAACCTACGGATAACTATCCACCAACTTACCACTCATGGTAGAATCCACATAAACAAGTAGCTGGGCAACACCATTTTAATGCATCTACAATACACACAATTTTAATGTATCCCAATATATCTAATTGTTGAAATTACTCTACTATATGCGGAAAAAAATGTAGTAATCTTTAAAAATTGCTTATTGTTTTCATATTTTGCCTTTTAATGTGATGAAATAAAAGATATCTTTTAATAATGTCTGAATTGCCTTAAAAATTCCCCAAAAATAGGATATACGTTGTTATGATTTACAAGGGATGATGGCAGTTACACACACAACCATAGGAGATCTTTGTTAAATCGCTGAGGATCTGTCTGTTATCATTGAGAGAGGCTGCCTGTTGCTCTACAAAGGCCTGTGAGTACAGACATCTGTGAGATCTCAGGGACTAGTGCTGTTAACCCCCTTCTGCTGGGCTAATTGCCCAGCTAATGAGATCACTGGTTAGTGGTCTGAAGAGCTCTGTCTACCTGCCACTTACTGTAAAGGACTTTGCTCAAGCTTCTTTACTGCTAAATCAGGAAAAGTCTGCCATCTGCTCCCAGCAAGGGACTTCACCTAATGCTCCATCTTAGAACAGCTAGAGTCCTTAAGTTGTATATAGTTTTGTTTCAGAGTATCCTACTACAAACCCCTTACCCTATCCTAACCTATATCTCGGCTGCCTCTTCCCAGTCCTCCTTAGAAAGCGCAGGCATTGACAGCAGCCATTTGCAATGAGAGTTCTGGAAAGGATCCGCCCCTACCAACTCTACCAACTGGAGGCGACCATAAAAAGTCATCACCAACTTGGCAATTTCCGGAAACGACAAGAGGTCCTTAATAGATGATTCCATGAGCTCAATGGTCAATGACCCAAATTGTGCCCGAATGGCTTGTCTTAGTAAAATATATTTAAAAAAGAATTTATTGTCCAAACCGTATTTAAGTCTGAGTGCGTCAAAGATTAGTAAGGTAGAGGGAAAGGTATGGGAGAAAGTGTAAAAAGGGTAAATTTGCGCTACTAATAGCAAATGGCTGCCAGCATCATGTCATCAGTTGGTTACTTTTTCTGTGCTAAATGTGAGAAGGGTTCCGTATGGTTTTTTTAATCCCCATTTTCATTTGTATTAATGTGTGTTGACATAATGTGTCAGCAATGGGTTAACGTTGCCTCTATGCTCAGCTCCCCTGATGGGCTGGACCGATTAGAGGGAGGTGTTGCTGACAGCTGTTCCTCTTCAATCCTAATGAGACATGTGAGTTTTTAAATGTATTTGTATACTATATATATATGGCGTGGCAATACTCAGCAGGTTTATGCCCTAGTTGAAGTACTTTCGTATGAAACATGTCGGGTACATAGCCTGCTCTTAACTTTGTATACCACGCTTTTTTATTTGTTCTGTGATCACTTTTTGTTCGCATCAGAAGCGATAGTTGTACTTTTAATTAAAAAATGTTTTTTTTAATTTTGGATTGATCTGCACTATGTGGAGTCCTTCTTTTTTCCATATGATCTACGCTGTTCCTCTGAAGTACCACGTATAGGAACATCATCATTGAGGCTCGAGTGTTCATTCTACATCCAGTCTGATGTACGTGGATGCATGCCAGTTCATTTGAATGAGTTTGAGCTGGAGAGCGACTTTGGAACATTGTTCATGCTTGTTTGACTCACCGCTGCTGGCGTGTGGGTCCACATCTTCGGGTAAGAGTACCCATCCCCTTTCCCTGGTGTTGGAGGCAAGTTCCCGGGTGTCGTGTGTGAATATCACCATGTTTTGCATCCAGTTCCATTGCTGTTTCCTATGCGATTTTTTTTTTTTTTTTTATTCGTTTTATCATGTTTAAAGGATCGCATATGATATGATGAACTTTATTTTTATTTTCATTTGAATTACTTTTATGTTGCTAGTTTGGACTTTACTTTTCACATAGATGGTATAATTTATGAAATATATTGTGGCCATCACAGGTCTTTATATTTTGATTTGAGTACCATATTAGGTTTCATTGCCTATACGCCATTATGAGTACTCCTTGATCATATATGTAATTAGCACTGTCACCATTTTGAACATTTTTTTTCTCTGTTCACTTACTGATTGTACATGCACTTGGCACTTTTTTCTGAGCTTGTTATAGTTTGGGTCACATCCCTGGATCACATTCCAAGGTTTATATAAACTATATGGGAGAGATGAGTAATTCCAAATCGACCCCACCATGTCAAGTCCGGGTGACCAAAGAGCTCAGGGAGGTTAGGATTCTGCCACAAGGGGGTCTGTGGCGAGATACCCAAAGAAGACTGCCAGATTTTTCACCCTCCCTCCAAGCCATAAAACCGACATCAACAGGAGAGAATCTGGAGCCCGCAGATCTCCTTGACCTATGTAGTTTGTCCCTAAGGTAGAAGGTCCAAAGAGGGTTGTTAAGAGCACTGTGGCGGGAGTTTGGGGGTCAGAGTGTAACCAAGCATAGACATAGGTGAGTTGGGAAGCAAGAAAGTAGTTCCTTAAGTGTGGGCAGGCCAGGCCTCCCGCTTCCTTAGCCCCCTGTAATGAGGACCTGGCTATACAAGGCTGGCAGCCATTTCAGACAAAGGAAGAAAGGGTGGAGTCTACTTTCGCAAAAAAAATTTTAGGGAGAGAAACTGGGGCAGCTCGAAAACAATATAGAAATTTTGGTAAAAAAATCATTTTAAATATATTTATGCATATGAAACCTTTACGTCATCTGTTTGACTATAGGAGTCATGTTGAGTTCTTCGTATTTAGCGAGATCGCCATGTATTTGGATACCTAGGTATTTGAAGGAGGATGTTAATTGGAGACGTGACCCCTGTAGATATTCAATAGAAAAAGGGGGGCCTATGAGAAAGGCCTGAGATTTTTCCCAACCCACCCGAAGCCCCGATACCGCACCAAACTTCTCCACTACATGCAACAGTTTAGTAAATGAGCTCTCTCTACCGTACAAGTATATAAGGGCATCGTCTGCGTAGAGAGGGATCTTCTCTTCTATTGGACCAGAGCGGATGCCCCCTATCTCTGACGTCTGCTGCACCACCAGGGCCAAGGGCTCAATGGCCAGTGTGAACAGAAGTTGAGAGAGAGGGCACCCCTGCCTGGTACCCCTCTGCCAGGAAAATGACCGTGAAATATCTTTGTTAATGCGGACGCTGGCCCTCAGGTCAGCATATAATAGTCAAACCCACTGAACCAAAACCCATCTGTGCCATAGTTTCCCATAGAAAGGACCAACTCACAGTGTCAAAGGCTTTTAACACATCTGAGGATAGATCCAATCCACCACGTTTCGAATGTGATGCACTATGGACATGCAAGAATAGCCTACGAATGTTATCAAAGGTGCTCCTGCCAGGCATAAAACCGGATTGGTCCGGCGGTATAAGAGATAGAATAACTGCCTTAAGTCTAAGAGCGAGAATCTTTGCTAGAATTTTTGCATCATTGTTTAGGAGGGATATGGGACAATAGGACCCACATTGCAGCCTATCCTTGCCAGGTTTAGGTATGACAACAATGAGTGCTTCATTCATAGAGTCAGGAAGTTTCCCTGCTTAAGAGAGTCCTAGAATGTCTTAAGGAGCCTGGGAGCCAGGTCCTCTATGTGTGCCTGATACTATTCTGAGGGGAGGCCATCTATGCCTGGAATTTTACTAGGTGGTAATAGGCATATAACAAAAGTAATAATAATATAAAAACTAAGCATACAAATACAGTGGTGTACAATCAGTGTGCTAAATTAATATCATATTGCACTCAATCAAAAACATAATAATTAGTAAATACACACATATGTGTTAATGGTATCAGATCAGTGCTCTGAATGAGTGGTAAAGTTCATAGAAATAGTAGAAAACGAAACAAAAGTCCCCTGGTACCTCTCTGTAAAATCCCAGTGAGAAATGGAAACCAAAGTAAACCATGCAGAGTGAACCTCCACCAACAATCAAAATGCGCTTACCAGATGGGAAGCGCATATAGGCTCAACTAGGACAACTTCCAGGTAGGGCTGCATTTCCTACTCACTCCCCGCCCTGTACAAGACCAGCCTTCAGTCTACAAAGGGAACTCCTTACAGGGCCTGCCCTATCAGTTGAACAGCATGTGCCTGCATAGGCGATGGAAGGAAAGTGAGCAAAGCCAAATAAACAAAGAAGGAGGACTGATAGGGCAGGCCCTGTAAGGAGTTCCCTTTAAGGAGTAGACTGAAGGCTGGTCTTGTGTGACTAAGAGTACAGGGCGGGGAGTGAGTAGAAAATGCAGCTTGCTCTGATGTGCTAATGAGTATGGAGGGATCTGACTGTCAGTGCTGAGTGGTTGGAGCCATGCCATATGAAGATAGATCCTAGACAGCATACCAGGGTCTGGTCTATACACTCACTATACACAAGGGATCTAGAGGATTGTCCCCATATTCCTGCAGCCCTATCTGGAAGTTGTCCTAGTTGAGCATATTTGCGCTTCCCATCTGGTAAGCGCATTTTGATTGTTGGTGGAGGTTCACTCTGCATGGTTTACTTTGGTTTCCATTTCTCCCTGGGATTTTACAGAGAGATACCAGGGGACTTTTGTTTCGTTTTCTACTATTTCTATGAACTTTACCACTCATTCAGAGCACTGATCTGATACCATTAACACATATGTGTGTATTTACTAATTATTATGTTTTTGATTGAGTGCAATATGATATTAATTTAGCACACTGATTGTACACCACTGTATTTGTATGCTTAGTTTTTATATAATTATTACTTTCATTATATTTATTATAGCGCAGTTTTTTTTTGGTTTCTTATTGTCTATTGTGAGATTTTCACGGTTGAACTGCTGCTTTGTTTGGGGGGCTTTTCTCTATGGTAGCGCGGTGATTATTTCTGTTTGGTAATAGACATATGGCCGTAGTTACTTCCTCTAGCATAGTTTATCTAGGAGGAGTTGCTGGGGGGTACTGAGTGCTGGAAAGTCAAGTGATTCAAAGAAACCCATAAAGGCTTGCTCTGAAGGTACAGTTGTATCTTCGTAGAGCTTGCTATAGAATTCTGCAAAGGTTTAGTTGATAGTCAATGCGTCAGAGGTAGTTGACCCGTCTGGGAGTTGAATTGCGGCAATCGAACTGTCCTGAAATTCCGTGTGGGCGAGATACGCAAGAAGCCTACCGTTTTTTCCCCCATGCTCATGAATGCGAGCAGAGAGGTACAGTTGTTGCTTCCTGGTCAAATCCACCATATGAAGCTGTAGCGCCCAATGAGCATCTGTCAGCATACCAGGAGTCTCGGAGGAAGGGCTACCCATATGGTGGGCGTGTGCCTCATCCAGTGTTTTTTGGAGAGCATCTTGCATGACCCGCCCAACAGATCTGTACCGTTTAATACGTGAGATATATGAGCCCCTGACCACTGCCTGAAAGGTGTCCCAGACAGGGCCCCCGGCTGCACAATCAGACTTGGAGGACCAGTAATTGGCTGTGTCACTTGGACTCCAAGATTTCCGGCGTGGAGATCCAGAGGGCTGAGTCTCCAAGCACGAAGCGAGGGTCTGTGGCCCAAAGTCAAACCCACCTGTATTATGGAATGATCAGACACCGTCTGGGACAGATATGCTATGGGCTGGACACAGGGTAAAAGGTCACCCGTGGCCAGGGCATAGTCTATTCTGGAGAGGGCAGCATAAGGCCTGGACTGGCAGGAGAACACCCTGTCTCTGGGATATTTCCAGCGCCATAGATCCACATATCCATAGATTTTGCACCACACACAAAATAACTCAGATTGTAGAGGTTTCAACCTATCTAGTTCAGGCTGCAACACAGAGTTAAAATCCCCAAGAATGAGCATGGGACAGCTAGTTAATGAGGCAAAATGCACATTGAGTTCAGAGAACACTGCAGCTGTGACCAGAGGGGGGAGGTAAACTGTGACCAACAGGAGGGGAATTCCATACACAGTCGCATGTAAAATAATATACTGCCCCTTAAGGTCCAGAATAACTTGATGGCATGAGAATGGTAACCCTTTACGAATCAGGATCGCAACCCACCGGGCGTAGTTAGAATAGGTAGAGTTGTAGTTATGAGCCACCCAATGTTTTTTGAGGGCCAGAATCTTAGAACCTACGTGATGAGTTTCCTGGAGACTGTCAGGAAGGGCTAGCCAGTACCCAAGATGGCGGCCGAAGAAGACGACCTGTGACCTCAGCCCCTGTGAGAACACCATTGGTGCATCGGTGTGTGCCCGTGCGCACATTTGCGTGCACACGCGCGCATTGTCAGAAAGGGCATGCCAGTACCCAAGATGACAACCAAAGACGACCTGTTTCCTCAGTTAGGACACCACCTGTGCGCCGGCGCGCGCATGCTCTGTGACAACTTTTGGCGCCCAATAGGCTATTTAAACTCAGCCAGTACCAGGACTCAGTGCTGTCTGCTCTACCGCGTTCCCGTGTGTTCCTGTTACCTGTATCTGATACCTGTTCCTGTTATCTGACCCGGCTTGCCTCTGACGTTCCCTGCCTTCCGCCTGCACCTGACCCAGCGTGTTTGACCACCGCATCTGCCTGCTTCTCCTGCTACTTCGCTGCCAACCCATCACTGATCCAGCCTGTATCCCGACTACCCTTCTGCCTCCGTACCTGTTCCTGACGTGCCCACCAGTTTATGACTCGGCCTGCCTGTACCTGCCTTCTCTACTACCTGGAGAATCCTGCTGAACTGTCATTTTTCCTGCAGCTGCCTTACTCCGCTGTCTGCGACCCATCAGGCACTACCAGGGGGCCTCGAGTCAGAGTTGTAGGAGAGGCCGTCCTCTGCATATCAGGCTCTACCGTCAGGTACGTGACAGTAGCAGACAGCCATGTCTAAGCTGCACAGGGACCTTCTCCCATGAGGAACTTTGCCAGCACCTGGCCGGCCTGACACAGGCTGTTAAAGACTTGCAACGGGGCTACACCCAGCTGGAGGGATGCTTACAGACTCTGTCCGACTCTACAGCTGCCCAGGGTCCAACACAAGCATTCTCCTCTTCACAAGGAGCCTCTCCTGCTCCTGCCGTGGTCATGCTCCCACCTGAGCCCAGAGTACCGACCCCGGACAGATTCCTGGGTGAACGCAGCAAGTTAACTCGAGTAGGTTTACCCTCTATTCTGGAAGCCTTGATTGACTGACTTATCCGTTCAAATTGACCGTCGCCTGAGAGAACGAAGGTTGGAAAGAACTGCGGGTCCAGCTCGCCTGGTATGGATGCTACCCTGGGTACCCAGCTCTTTCAACTCTGCTCCACCAGCTCCTGCCACACTCGTTCCTGACGCTCCAGAACCTATGCAGCTTGGCCTACTGTGCCCTTCTCTCTCCACTGAAGAAAGACAACGTAGTTGCCAGCAAAAGCTTTGCTTGTACTGTGGGGGATCGGGACATTACGTGAGGTCTTGCCCAATTAAACCTTGTGCCTCTCAACTACCTCTTCTTCTTCAACTCCAAATGTGCTCAACAATTCTGCTCACCTTACTCTCCCCATTTCAATACAGCTGCCAGGAGGGACTATTCAGACTTGCGCCATAATTGACTCCGGGGCCTGCAGCTGTTTCGTGGACTTGACCTTTGCTGCCAGATATCACATTCCACTACAACCCAAGACACAGAAGCTCTCTGTTCATCTGGCCAATGGGTCCATTGTTAAATGCGAAGCAGTTACTCACAAAACCATTCCTCTGCTTGCCATCATTTCCAAGGATCATCAGGAACTGCTACGTCTGGATGCCATCGCTTCCCCTTTGTTTCCGGTCATCCTTGGTATGCCTTGGCTGAAGGCCCATAATCCCCACATTGACTGGGCCACGGAGGGAATCAAGTTTCTCTCCCCTTACTGCATCCAGTACTGCTTACAGACCCCCTGTGGCGTACCCTCTCTGCTATGCCTTGATACAGACTCTGAAACCTGTCAGCTTGTACCCACAGCCTGTCATGACTTCCTGGACGTATTCAGCAAGAAAGGGGCAGAGACTCTTCCTCCTCATCGGTCTTACGACTGTCCAATAGAACTTCTTCCCGGAGTTGAAGTCCTTTTCGGGCAAATCTTCCCACTGTCCGAAGGTGAGCTTGAAACCCTAAAGGACTACATTGATGATAATCTCAAGAAAGGGTTCATCTGCCCTTCCACATCTCTGGCTGGGGCAGGAATTTTCTTCGTAGAAAAGTAAGACCATTCTTTACGACCCTGTGTGGACTACCGTGAGCTCAATTAAGTTACGGTTAAGAACCGTTATCCTCTTCCACTAGTACCCAAACTTTTTCAGAGACTAGGCTCTGCCACCATATTCACAAAGCTGGACCTTCGAGGCACCTATAATTTGGTGCGCATTCGAGAAGGCTATGAATGGAAGACTGCTTTCCGCACACAGTTTGGGCATTTCGAGTATCTTATAATGCCCTTCGGACTTTGCAATTCCCCCGCCACCTTCCAGCACTTTATTAATGATGTCTTCCGAGACTTCCTGGACTTGTTCGTTATTGCATACCTTGATGATATACTAATCTTTTCTCCCTCCCTAGACGACCACCGCAGACATGTTAAGAGTGTACTAAGTCGCCTTCGACGACATGGACTATACGCCAAACCTGAGAAGTGCGAGTTTGAACACCAGAGCATCCAATTCCTGGGCCTGATAATATCCACTGAGGGTATCAAGATGGATCCCCAGAAGGTCACAGCTATCTTGGACTGGCCAACTCCCAGTGACAAGAAGGGCATCCAACGCTTCATAGGTTTTGCAAACTTCTATCGAAAATTAATTTGGGGGTTTTCAGCAATCAATGCTCCTATCCCATCACTCAACTCACCAAACAAGGTTCTAGATTACGTTGGCCCCCAGAGGCTCAGGCCGCCTTTGAGGCGCTAAAGAGACTGTTCACTTCTGCACCTGTTCTGAAACACCCTGACTCGGCCCTCCCCTATGTTTTAGAAGTAGATGCCTCGGAAACAGCAGTTGGAGCTATTCTGTTCCAAAGGCAGGAGCCCAAGGCTCTGTTGCACCCGGTTGCATTTTTTTCTCGTAAACTGTCAAACGCGGAGAAGAACTATGACGGCGGGGATTGTGAACTTCTAGCAATCAAAGCGGCACTAGAGGAATGGAGATACCTTCTAGGGGGGGCTGCACACCCAATCTATACAGACCACAAGAATCTAGAATACTTAAGGACAGCAAAGAGGTTGAGACCCCGGCAGGCCAGGTGGGCACTTTTCTTTTCTAGATTTACTTTTCATCTAACATACAGGCCTGGATCTAAGAACATAAAGCCAGACGCATTATCACGCATGTTCAGCAAGTCTCAAGAAATCTCCCCCCCGGATATGATCCTGTCTTCTGGGAATTTCCTTCTTCTGCAAGGGGACTTAATGACTCAGATCAAGCAGGCCTCGAGGAGTTCCGCACCACCCAGGACCACCTTACGGGCAAGGGAAGGGCTACTCTGGTACAGGGATAAGATCTTTGTGCCGGAGGGTCTGCAAATGGCCACCTTAGGACTGTGCCATGACCACATGCTTGCAGGACGTTTTAGCATTAGCAAAACCTCTGAACTTGTGCAGCGAACATTATGGTGGCCTGGGGTGGCGAAAGACTGTAGGAGATAGGTAGAGTCCTGTACTACTTGTATCTGCAACAAGAGCAACAAGTCCAGGGCTTGGGGTTTGTTGAAACCGTTACCTGTCCCGAATAGGCCTTGGAGAATGATCCCAATTGACTTTATTGTTGAACTGCCCCCATCCGAGGGCTACAGTACTATTTTTGTGGTTGTCAACCGACTATCCAAGATGGCTCATTTCCTCCCTATGAAGGGATACTCCCTTTGCACAAGAAACTGCACTGATCTTTATCAAGGAAGTTATAAGACTTCACGGGGTTCCAGCAAATATCATCTCTGACAGAGGGATCCAGTTCACCTCTAGATTCTGGAAATCCTTATGCGAATCTCTTGGAATTGAACTTTCACTTTCTTCAGCCTATCACCTGCAAACAAATGGACAAACAGAAAGGACCAATCAAACACTCAAACAATATCTACGCTGCTTCTCTTCTTTTTCACAAGATGACTGGGTGTCCCTACTTCCTCTGGCCGAGTTCTCCTACAATAATTCTATTCATTTAGCCACAAAACAAACTCCTTTTTTCGCTATTACAGTCAGGTCCATAAATATTGGGACATTGACACAATTCTAATCTTTTTGGCTCTATACACCACCACAATGGATTTGAAATGAAAAAGATGAATTTTAACTGCAGACTTTCAGCTTTAATTTGAGGATATTTACATCCAAATCAGGTGAACAGTGTAGGAATTACAACAGTTTGTATATGTGCCTCCCACTTTTTAAGGGACCAAAAGTAATGGGACAGATTAACAATCATCCATCAAACTTTCGCTTTTTAATACTTGGTTGCAAATCCTTTGCAGTCAATTACAGCCTGAAGTCTGGAACACATAGACATCACCAGATGCTGGGTTTCATCCCTGGCTCTGCCAGGCCTCTACTGCAACTGTCTTCAGTTCCTGTTTGTTCTTGGGGCATTTTCCGTTCAGTTTTGTCTTCAGCAAGTGAAATGCATGCTCAATCGGATTCAGGTCAGGTGATTGACTTGGCCATTGCATAACATTCCACTTCTTTCCCTTAAAAAAACTCTTTGGTTGCTTTCGAAGTATGCTTTGGGTCATTGTCCATCTACACTGTGAAGCACCGTCCAATGAGTTCTGAAGCATTTTGCTGAATATGAGCAGATAATATTGTCCGAAACACTTCAGAATTCATCCTGCTGCTTTTGTCAGCAGTCACATCATCAATAAATACAAGCGAACCAGTTCCATTGGCAGCCATACATGCCCACGCCATGACATTACCACCACCATGCTTCACTGATGAGGTGGTATGCTTTGGATCATGAGCAGTTCCTTTCCTTCTCCATACTCTTCTCTTCCCATCACTCTGGTACAAGTTGATCTTGGTCTTATCTGTCCATAGGATGTTGTTCCAGAACTGTGAAGGCTTTTTTAGATGTTGTTTGGCAAACTCTAATCTGGCCTTCCTGGTTTTGAGGCTCACCAATGGTTTACATCTTGTGGTGAACCCTCTGTATTCACTCTGGTGAAGTCTTCTCTTAATTGTTGACTTTGACACAAATACGCCTACCTCCTGGAGAGTGTTCTTGATCTGGCCAACTATTGTGAAGGGTGTTTTCTTCACCAGAGAAAGAATTCTTCGGTCATCCACCACAGTTGTTTTCAGTGGTCTTCCAGGTCTTTTGGTGTTGCTGAGCTCACCGGTGCATTCTTTCTTTTTAAGGATGTTCCAAACAGTTGATTTGGCAACACCTAATGTTTTTACTATCTCTCTGATGGGTTTGTTTTGTTTTTTCAGCCTAATGATGGCTTGCTTTACTGATAGTGACAGCTCTTTGGATCTCATATTGAGAGTTGACAGCAACAGATTCCAAATGCAAATAGCACACTTGAAATGAACTCTGGACCTTTTATCTGCTCCTTGTAAATGGGATAACGAGGGAATAACATACACCTGGCCATGGAACAGCTGAGGAGCCAATTGACCCATTACTTTTGGTCCATTAAAAAGTGGGAGGCACATATACAAACTGTTGTAATTCCTACACCGTTCACCTGATTTGGATGTAAATACCCTCAAATTAAAGCTGAAAGTCTGCAGTTAAAGCACATCTTGTTCGTCTCATTTCAAATCCATTGTGGTGGTGTATAGAGCCAAAAAGATTAGAATTATGTCGATGTCCCAATATTTATGGACCTGACTGTATGGTTTTCACCCCTCTTTTCTGTTCAATACAATTCCGGAATGTCCTGTGCCCGCTGTACTTGAAATGATGGACTTCTTTAACTCCAACAATAGACTGTTACAGGAAACTATGGCTAAGACCCAAGCTTATAACAAAGAGATCTTCGACAAGAAGAGAAGGGGGGAGTTGATCCTGAATCCGGGTGACCAAGTCTGGTTGGCTACAACAAATCTGAAGCTAGCCTGTCCTTCAAGGAAACTAGGTCCCAAGTTTGTAGGACCTTTCCCTGTAAAGAGGCGGATTAACAATGTTGCTTATGAACTTGAATTACCAGACGCTTTCAGAATCCATCCTGTATTTCATATAGCCTTACTAAAACCTGCTGTCCCTAATCCTTTTCCAGATTGAAATACGGGTCCACCCGAACCCATGGTGGTAGACGGTGAAGAAGAATTCGAAGTGGAGGCGATCATAGATTGCAGGAAAAGATGGAATCAAGTTCAGTACTTGATTAAGTGGAGAGGATATGGCCCTGAGGACAACTCATGGGAACCAGATCCGAACTTTCAAGAACACTTATCCTGACAAGGTGGCCAGATTGGGCATCCGGAGGCTGCCCGTTGCAGGGCAGCCTCTGGGGGGCAATGTCAGGAAGGGCTAGCCAGTACCCAAGATTGCGGCAGAAGAAGATGACCTGTGACCTCAGCCCCTGTCGGAAAACCATTGGTGCATCGGCGTGTGCCCATGCGCATTGTCGGGAAGGGCATGCCAGTACCCAAGATGACAACCAAAGACGGCCTGTTTCCTCAGTCAGAATACCACCTGTGCGCCTGCGTGCCCTCATATGCACGTCAGCGCGCGCGCACACTCTGTGACAACTTTTGGCGCCCAACAGGCTATTTAAACTCAGCCAGTACCAGGACTCAGTGCTGTCTGCTCTACAGCGTTCCAGTGTTCCTGTTACCTGTATCTGATACCTGTTCCTGTTATCTGACCCGGCTTGCCTCTGACGTTCCCTGCCCACCGCATCTGCCTGCTTCTCCTGCTACTTCGCTGCTAGCCCATCACCGATCAGGCCTGTATCTCGACTACACTTTTGCCTTCGCACCTGTTCCTGACGTGCCCACCAGTGTATGACCCGGCCTGCCTGTACCTGCCTTCTCTACTGCCTGGAGAATCCTGCCGAACTGCCGGGGGCCTCGAGTCAGAGGTGTAAGAGAGGCCATCATCTGCATATCAGGCTCTACTGTCAGGTACGTCACAGAGACACAGGACATGTGGTTTACGTTGCTTCAGGGCCTCAAACACAGATGCTCTTTTAAATTTAAAGTTTAGTTCGTAGAGGGAAGGGGAGGGGGGCTCACATAGGGCTCTCCATCTCCGGTCACAGCTACAGAAGGTTGTGGGGGTCGCAGTTTTGCACAAGCATACATCCACACATACAGCATACACACAACAGTAAAACTACGTACAATATCATAATCATTACCCAGTGAGGGTAGCAATAACCCTGCCCAGCTCCAAAAAAGGGGAGTGGGCTTATACCCCAAACTTGTACCATGCGTCGGGCATATGGCCGGCAACAGAAAGTAAAAAAAAATTTCAGAAAAACAAAATAGTCAGTGTTCAACAAAAAAATCAGGGAGGGTTTAAGTAACTCACCCCAAGGCAGCTCGGGCTTGCTCAGGAACTGAGGGCCAGGTATTCTCCCACAGGAGATGTGTGTGGTCGACCAAACTTTCGCTTAACAGAGCTTCGGTAGTGGGTAACAAAAGGATAAGGGGAAATGTAGGAAGAGGAAGATAACTCAGCTTTTCCAGCTTAGTGTGCGGACCTCCATCAAGCAGGTGGTTTGGGGGGTGGGGTAGTGATTCCCACCAGGATAGGGCATCTTGTGGGAATTGGAAGAATTGGACTCACCCCTGGTGGGTAACCCAGAGGGTAGCAGGGAACAGCATGGAATATTGTATATAGTGCTCCCGGAGTTTCTGCTTGACAAGCTGGTAACTGGCTCTTCGGTTGCGGACTGTCGCAGAGTAGTCAGGAAACAGGAACATCGCAGCATTGTTGATCCGGAGACTTCCCTTCTTTCTGGATGCCCCCAAAATGGAATCACGATCCCTGTAATTAAGGAGGCGAATCACTATCGTATGTGGAGGGTGACCTTCAGGGAGGGAATGCCCAGGGACTTGTGGGCCCTCTCAATCACGAAGCAGGGGGAGAGGTGATTGTGGGCAAATTCTTATTCAAGCCAGCTTTCCAGGAAGGCTATGGGGTCAGATCCCTCCACCCACTCCGGAAGACCAACCAGATGCAGGTTATTCCTGCTGAGACGTTTTTTGAGGTTGTCCACCTTATCCTCCAGGGTTGCAATCTTCCCCCATAGGCATTGAGTTTGGGCAGGATGGGCTTAATGGTGTCCTCTAGGTCATTAATACGTTGTTCAGTCTCAGTAACCCTGCCACATATTTTTTGCATGTCTTGCTGCATGATCATTAAGTCAACCTTCCCCATAAGGTCTGTATGGTCTACCTTAATGATAGTGAGGACCTCCAACAGTGTAGGCCCCTTGCCGTCATCCATGACCCCGGGGTCACTTGCAGGAACACGGCCGGGGGGTCCGGGATCTCGGGAGAAGGTGGCGGGAAGGCATCCTGGCTGTCTCCAAAGAGATCTAGAGTGGAGGCTGGTGATGCGCTAGGCCCATGGATGGTGTTGTGGCAGCCATCTTGGCAGGAGAGAGAAGTGATGCTCATCGTGGCCGGAGGTTGCTTCTTCCCCTGCCGATCTCCCATCCATCAAAACACCTCCCTGGGATGCAGAAAACATTCCTGCCCAGGTAGTCGTTTTTTCACCTATGGTCGATTAGGATGGTGCAGGATGGTAGAAGGAGAGACTGGAGCTGCACAGGAACACGTCTGATCACATCCCGCGCTAGGCCACTTCCCCAAGGTTCTACTTATTTTTAATGCCACGTAATGTTTGCACAAATGTTTGTCAAATCGCTATTTTCACAAAAAAATACAAAAATCCTTATTTGCACACATAAACGCAGCATAATTTTTAAACTAAGGTGACCAGACCATTTTTTGCAATTTTTCCATTGCTTTTCTTTCTTCCTTACAGCTATTAGAGTTTGTAAAAGATCCCCCCCCCCCCAAAAAAAA
Source organism: Aquarana catesbeiana (assembly GCF_042186555.1). Taxonomy (NCBI): domain Eukaryota; kingdom Metazoa; phylum Chordata; class Amphibia; order Anura; family Ranidae; genus Aquarana; species Aquarana catesbeiana. The sequence goes on along the minus strand of NC_133330.1, from coordinate 155,900,281 downwards.
AACAATAATTTACTGAAAGCACATGACCTGTAAAATAAAAAGTATATTTTTAAGGTCCCACAATATTTGCGCAAATGTTTATCAAAACAATATTTGCGCTAAAAATACACTAAAATCATTATTATCAGATACAAACACAGCAAATTTTACAAAATTCCTGCAAAATTCCTACTAAATATTAAATCTTAACCTGTATTGAGTTAATAAAAAACAAATATTTGTGAAATGGTGAAAATCAAACATACACAAAACTGTAAATAGCCAAATTTCTCAAAAAATCCAGGTTTTCGTTTTTCCCTTACAGCTTTCAGAGTTTGTAAAAGACCCCCCAAACCATATATTTTCTGAAAGCACATGGCCAGTAGAATAAAAATAAGGTGCTACTGATTTTTAAGGTCATGCAATATTTGTGAAAATGTTTATCAAATCAATATTTTTTACTAAAAAACACTAATATCCCTATTTGCACACACAAACACAGCATAACTTACAAAACTCTTGCTAAATTCCTACTAAGGCCTTATCCACATGGGGTATACTAAAGCATATGCCCATGGAGGGCCATGTTTACCTGCACGGGAAAGCACCGGTGTTCTGTGCATCCCTGTGCAGGCATTCATATTTGTATGCATCCCATTTAATATGGATAGGACTGCTTGCACGGGAATGCATGTAAAACCTGCACATTCCCATTCAGCTGCTATTTCCAAATTGACATCAATGGGACGGCCTGCATGGGGATGCACGGAACACCTGTGCATCCCTGTGCAGCTAAACATGGCCTCGCTGTAGTATGCCCAGTGTGAATGAGACTTCAGGCCTTGTTTACACTTGTGGTTGGGGGCAGCATAAATGCGTTTCTGCCGCCTGACAACCATCCACCCCTTAAGCTGCAATAGGCATTGGCATCCACAGAAAAGTTGACCCGACTTGTAGTGATGCCTCCTTCTGAATGCTACACAATCCGGTCAATAGGGCAGTGCATCGTTCTCTCAGTAGCATTTGGAAAGTGATCCGAACATAGATCGGGCTTCAGAGGCAAGGGAGATTTAGACGCATATCTAAATCTACCCTTACTGTGTTTTTTGTTGTTTTTTTTTAACCACTTAAGGACTGCCTCACGCCGATGTACGTCGGCAAGGTGGCACAGGCAGGCAGAATCACGTACATATAAGTGATCTGCCTCCCGTGGGCGGGGGTCCGATCGGACCCCCCCCCCCGGTGCCCGAGGCGGTCCGTTTTTGACCAGCGGCGATCGGAGAGGAGGGGGAGACCATCCGTTCGTGCCCCCCCCCTCGCGATCGCCGCCGGCCAATCAAATCATTCCTCTGCTGCTGTATACTAAACAGCAGCAAAGGAAATGATGTCATCTCTCCTCGGCTCGGTATTTTCAGTTCCGGCGCCGAGGAGAGAAGACTGCAATGTGAGTGTAACACTACACACACACAGTAGAACATGCCAGGCACACAAAACACCCCCCCGATCATCCCCCAATCACCCCCCCCTGTAACACTGACACCAAGCAGTTTTTTTTTCTGATTACTGCATGGTGTCAGTTTGTGACAGTTAGTGTGTTAGGGCAGTTAGGGTTAGCCCCCTTTAGGTCTAGGGTACCCCCCCTAATAAAGTTTTAACCCCTTGATCACCCCCCGTCACCAGTGTCGCTAAGTGATCATTTTTCTGATCGCTGTATTAGTGACGATAGTTAGGGAGGTAAATATTTAGGTTCGCCGTCAGCGTTTTATAGCGACAGGGACCCCCATATACTACCTAATAAATGTTTTAACCCCTTTGATTGCCCCCTAGTTAACCCTTTCACCACTGATCACCGTATAACTGTTACGGGTGACGCTGGTTAGTTCGTTTATTTTTTATAGTGTCAGGGCACCCGCCGTTTATTACCGAATAAAGGTTTAGCCCCCTGATCGCCCGGCGGTGATATGCGTCGCCCCAGGCAGCGTCAGATTAGCGCCAGTACTGCTAACACCCACGCACGCAGCATACGCCTCCCTTAGTGGTATAGTATCTGTACGGATCAATATCTGATCCGATCAGATCTATACTAGCGTCCCCAGCAGTTTAGGGTTCCTAAAAACGCAGTGTTAGCGGGATCAGCCCAGATACCTGCTAGCACCTGCGTTTTGCCCCTCCGCCCGGCCCAGCCCAGCCCACCCAAGTGCAGTATCGATCAATCCCCGTCACTTACATAACACTAAACGCATAACTGCAGCGTTCGCAGAGTCAGGCCTGATCCCTGCGATCGCTAACAGTTTTTTTTGTAGCATTTTGGTGAACTGGCAAGCACTAGCCCCAAGCAGGGTCAGGTTAGCACCAGTACCGCTAACACCCACGCACGCACCGTACACCTCCCTTAGTGGTATAGTATCTGATCGGATCAATATCTGATCCGATCAGATCTATACTAGCGTCCCCAGCAGTTTAGGGTTCCCAAAAACGCAGTGTTAGTGGGATCAGCCCAGATACCTGCTAGCACCTGCGTTTTGCCCCTCCGCCCAGCCCACCCAAGTGCAGTATCGATCGATCACTGTCACTTACAAAACACTAAACACATAACTGCAGCGTTTGCAGAGTCAGGCCTGATCCCTGCGATCGCTAACAGTTTTTTTGGTAGCGTTTTGGTGAACTGGCAAGCACCAGCCCCAGGCAGCGTCAGGTTAGCGCCAGTACCGCTAACACCCACGCACGCAGCATACACCTCCCTTAGTGGTATAGTGTCTGAACGGATCAATATCTGATCCGATCAGATCTATACTAGCGTCTCCAGCAGTTTAGGGTTCCCGAAACGCAGTGTTAGCGGGATCAGCCCAGATACCTGCTAGCACCTGCGTTTTGCCCCTTCGCCCGGCCCAGCCCAGCCCACCCAAGTGTAGTATCAATCGATCACTGTCACTTACAAAACACTAAACGCATAACTGCAGCGTTCGCAGAATCAGGCCTGATCCCTGCGATCGCTAACAGTTTTTTTGGTAGCGTTTTGGTGAACTGGCAAGCACCAGCGGCCTAGTACACCCCGGTCGTAGTCAAACCAGCACTGCAGTAACACTTGGTGACGTGGTGAGTCCCATAAGTGCAGTTCAAGCTGGCGAGGTGGCAAGCTCAAGTAGTGTCCCGCTGCCACCAAGAAGAAGACAAACACAGGCCCGTCGTGCCCATAGTGCCCTTCCTGCTGCATTCGCCAATCCTAATTGGGAACCCACCACTTCTGCAGCGCCCGTACTTCCCCCATTCACATCCCCAACCAAATGCAGTCGGCTGCATGAGAGGCATTTTCTTTATGTCCTCCCGAGTACCCCTACCGAGCGAACCCCCCCAAAAAAGATGTTGTGTCTGCAGCAAGCGCGGATATAGGCGTGACACCCGCTATTATTGTCCCTCCTGTCCTGACAATCCTGGTCTTTGCATTGGTGAATGTTTTGAACGCTACCATTCACTAGTTGAGTATTAGCGTAGGGTACAGCATTGCACAACCTAGGCACACTTTCACAGGGTCTCCCAACATGCCATCGCATTTTGAGAGACCCGAACCTGGAACTGGTTACAGTTATAAAAGTTAGTTACAAAAAAAAGTGTAAAAAAAAAAATATATATATATAAAATAAAAAAAATAGTTTTATTGTTCTCTCTCTCTCTATTGTTCTGCTCTTTTTTACTGTATTCTATTCTGCAGTGTTTTATTGTTATTATGTTTTATCATGTTTGCTTTTCAGGTATGCAATTTTTTATACTTTACCGTTTACTGTGTTTTATTGTTAACCATTTTTTTGTCTTCAGGTACGCCTTTCATGAATTTGAGTGGTTATACCAGAATGATGCCTGCAGGTTTAGGTATCATCTTGGTATCATTCTTTTCAGCCAGCGGTCGGCTTTCATGTAAAAGCAATCCTAGCGGCTAATTAGCCTCTAGACTGCTTTTACAAGCAGTGGGAGGGAATGTCGTCCCCCCCCCCACCGTCTTCAGTGTTTTTCTCTGGCTCTCCTGTCTCAACAAGGAACCTGAGAATGCAGCCGGTGATTCAGCCAGCTGACCATAGAGCTGATCAGAGACCAGAGTGGCTCCAAACATCTCTATGGTCTTAGAAACCGAAAGCTACGAGCATTTCATGACTTAGATTTCGCCAGATGTAAACAGCGCCATTGGGAAAGCATTTTATCACACCGATCTTGGTGTGGTCAGATGCTTTGAGGGCAGAGGAGAGATCTAGGGTCTAATAGACCCCAATTTTTGTCAAAAAAGAGTACCTGTCACTACCTATTGCGATCATAGGGGAATAAAAATGATTAAAAAAAATAAATAAAAGGAACAGTTTAAAAATAAGATAAAAAAGCAAAAAAATAATATAGAAAAAAAAAAAAAAGCACCCCTGTCCCCCCCTGCTCTCGCGCAAAGGCGAACACAAGCGTCGGTCTGGCGTCAAATGTAAACAGCAATTGCACCATGCATGTGAGGTGTCACCGTGAACGTCAGATTGAGGGCAGTAATTTTAGCAGTAGACCTCCTCTGTAAATCTAAAGTGGTAACCTGTAAAGGCTTTTAGAGGCTTTTAAAACTGTATTTAGTTTGTCGCCACTGCACGTTTGTGCGCAATTTTAAAGCATGTCATGTTTGGCATCCATGTACTCGGCCTAAGATCATCTTTTTTATTTCATCAAACATTTGGGCAATATAGTGTGTTTTAGTGCATTAAAATTTTAAAAAGTGTGTTTTTTCCCCAAAAAATGCGTTTGAAAAATCGCTGCGCAAATACTGTGTGAAAAAAAAATGAAACACCCACCATTTTAATCTGTAGGGCATTTGCTTTAAAAAAATATATAATGTTTGGGGGTTCAAAGTAATTTTCTTGCAAAAAAAATAATTTTTTCATGTAAACAAAAAGTGTCAGAAAGGTCTTTGTCTTCAAGTGGTTAGAAGAGTGGGTGATGTGTGACATAAGCTTCTAAATGTTGTGCATAAAATGCCAGGACAGTTCCCCCAAAATGACCCCATTTTGGAAAGTAGACACCCCAAGCTATTTGCTAAGAGTCATGTCGAGTCCATGGAATATTTTATATTGTGACACAAGTTGCGGGAAAGAGACAAATTTTTTTTTTTTTTTGCACAAAGTTGTCACTAAATGATATATTACTCAAACATGCCATGGGAATATGTGAAATTACACCCCAAAATACATTCTGTTGCTTCTCCTGAGTACAGGGATACCACATGTGTGAGACTTTTTGGGAGCCTAGCTGCGTACGGGACCCCAAAAACCAAGCCCTGCCTTCAGGCTTTCTAAGGGCGTAAATTTTTGATTTCACTCTTCACTGCCTATCACAGTTTCGGAGGCCATGGAATGCCCAGGTGGCACAAAACCCCCCCAAATGACCCCATTTTGGAAAGTAGACACCCCAAGCTATTTGCTGAGAGGTATAGTGAGTATTTTGCAGACCTCACTTTTTGTCACAAAGTTTTGAAAAAAGAAAAAAAAATGTTTTATCTTGTCTTTCTTCATTTTCAAAAACAAATGAGAGCTGCAAAATACTCACCATGCCTCTCAGCAAATAGCTTGGGGTATCTACTTTCCAAAATGGGGTCATTTGGGGGGGGTTTGTGCCACCTGGACATTCCATGGCCTCCGAAACTATGGTAGGCAGTAAAGAGTGAAATCAAAAATTTACACCCTTAGAAATCCTAAAGGCAGTGATTGGTTTTCGGGGCCCCGTACGCAGCTAGGCTCCCAAAAAGTCCCACACATGTGGTATCCCCATACACCGGAGAAGCAGCTAAATGTATTTTGGGGTGCAATTCCACATATGCCCATGGCCTGTGTGAGCAATATATCATTTAGTGACAACTTTGTGCAAAAAAAAAAAAATGTGTCACTTTCCCGCAACTTGTGTCAAAATATAAAATATTCCATGGACTCAACATGCCTCTCAGCAAATAGCTTGGGGTGTCTACTTTCCAAAATGGGGTCATTTGGGGGGGGGGGTTGTGCTATCTGGGCATTTTATGGCCTTCAAAACTGTGATAGGTAGTGAGTAGGGTGACCACATTTCCAAACTGCCATTCAGGGACACCCCCCCCCCTTTCTTGAGGGACCTGTTTCATGGAACAAA